>NC_061527.1:22940000-23261666 GCF_022379125.1 Scophthalmus maximus
GTTGTTGTTTTTTTTCATCAGTATAACAAAAAAAAAGAACACATTTCGTCAAAACAAGGATCATGGGACATAGGCCAAGAATGTTTTATCTGTATATGCTTTCACTTTCACTATAGTTCCAAAATCAGCCATATTTAGGAGAGTATTATATGTGTGTGTGTGTGTGTGTGTGTGTTTGCAATGTTGTGTGGCTTGATTGGATTTAAGGGGACTTAAAGTTATGCACTATGTCAAGCCAACAGTTAATAGCCAGATTATCTTGAATTATAAACATATATGTCTGTGAATCTGATTGTAGTTGTTTATTGCCACAGCAGACTAGTTACTTTTATAATTCTAGCCATCATTTGGATTGATTGTCCAAGCAATGGAAAAAATGTTCCAGGTGGTTTTTCTACCAATATGTTTTAGTATTCAGTAGTATTGTGTCTGTACTGGTACATACTGTTTCTACAAAACAGAAAAAAACGGACAAAAATACTCAGCGTTGCTTATTTATATTGTACATGCCTAAATGTTTTGGGGTGGATGATTTTTTTTGGTGGGGCACTGCCTCACCTTCCCATTTGGATGGGCCGCGCCTGCCAATGAAGGTACCCTTAATTGGTCATTTGCTTGGCCCACCTCCCCCTAATGCCTAAATACTCTCTCCCAGAAGAACCTGGAATTCTCAATACTAATAGTAAATGGAATGCATTTTGACCACTTCCTCTTTGTGACCACTTTCATACATTACTGATCACATTCACACCCATTCACCCACACATTCATACAGCACTTGCTGTACATAGCACATCGTCTGTCACTCTCACAGCACCTTCTCACACTGCTGCCCCAGGGCAAAGGCAGGGTCTTGCCCTAGGACGCTTCAATCTGTGGACTGGAGGCACTGGGAATCGACGGGACGACCTGCTCTATATGCTCTGAGCCACAGGCGCCCCTCTGAGCAACAAACTAGATTTGATTCGCCTTACAGTCCGTGTCACCCTGAGCACTCCTTTAGCTCGTTGTGTCTCAGAGAAAGGGAAGTGGCCCACTGTGCTGAACATGTATTGAAGTAGCACCAGCCACTTGTGTGAATGAAGGCAGAGTCAACGGGGGGGGGGAGGTTTGGCTCACCATATATGAGTAATTGCACTCATTCATTTGAACATTACTTTCCTTCAAAACAACCCTCAATCGACACCTTGCTGCTCCCCGAATGTACCTTTATAATGGTTAATTTCAGTGATTTGCTGTAGCAACTGGAAATCATGCACTACTAAGAGAATAGTGAATATTTGAATGTTTTTTGGCTGCCAGTGTGTAGTACTATGAGACATTTTTCACAACATATCAAATTTTTACAGCTCTATTTTGACACTCTAAGTGCAGCATTGGGGTGCATTAGGGCCATGTCAAAATTCATTTTTGCTAGTCCAATGGCAGAAAAAAGAATGCGCCAAGAATATGGTTCGCAAAAAGGGTTTTGCTCTCTCTTACTTAAAGGGGCAATAAGCGATTCTGGAGAAAGCTTGTTTCTCTCTTCGTTGATGTTGTGATTGTGACTTCTCTGGCCGGGCCGCGAACCATGACCTCCGGTACGGGAGACCGACGGCAGTAACCACTGGGCCAGAACCACGGAGTTGCAGCACCACCCGCTCGCAGGTGTCTTAAGGTGTCGACTAGTGATGTTCACAAACTGCACTCGCAGTGTTGTGCGGTGCGGTCCGCACCATTCTTTTGGCCTGGGCTGCACCGAAAACCCTGTTTGTTTTTTTTGCTTTAGAATCGCTTAGTGCCCCCTTAATGAAGTAATGTCGGGAGAGAGAACACTTTTCCTGCCGGCGAAATTGATTTGCATGTGTGTGAAGTGAAAAGAGGGTGTAACAAGCAGATATGTATGCTCAACGTGCACCCACCAATGCCGGGGCATTTTGCCATCTTGATAACGTACCCTTAAAATAACAGCGAAAAGCTGTGCCACTGACTTCAGACAAGGTTTTTGTCGGTCAATCACGCAATTGCTTTTCGCTACCTTAAAAAATAGAAACAATGCAAACTGTCAGGGCCCGTCGAGTTAGGAGTTTTTTGTGTTCATGTACTTATTGTCTGATGTCATCCCCATATCCTGTCATGTACCCCTAATGTCTTCCACTTGTCTCGTTGTCCTTCTGTGCCAGATTGTCTTTACCCCAGCGAGCCTTCCAGCATTTCCCCCCGTGTTTTGTCTCTCGTGTGTTCGATCCTGCTCAATGCTTTGACCCTCGATTTAGCCCGGTGATTCTGTGATGTCTTTGCCTGTCGGACTGATCTCCCGTGTACCGAATGTGCTTCATTAAACTTCCTTGAACCTTTTGCCTGAGTCTGGGTCTGCATCTTTGAGTCTACCTGCCTGCGAGCCTGCCACAAGCAATGCACCTGACCATAACTGATTTCAAGACAAACACTTCCATGGACACTGAGATGGGCGCGATGTTGGTTTGCTACTTTTAACCGACATACAGAGGCCTGCCACTACTTTGCTGATTCCTCCACTGACACACACTCACAGAAATGATCCCCAAGTTCATTTTCTCCTTCCGCTTCGGGGGATTTCTATAGAAGTCCTGACTCCCTGAACAGTTCTGTCAATGGGACAATGAGTTAATCAGTCACTTAATGATCTAGATCAGATATTGTCTCATGCAGACACGCTGTATCAGCACTGCTTCCACTGAATGAATCTATCAAATTGCTTAGTTCATGTCCCTTGAGAATGAGGGGCTCATTGAAATTTTCAAACAAAGACAATTATAGCTTCCCCCAGTCACCAATAACTCCAACACAGCCAGCTGCTCCCCAGGAATTTCTTCTATTAACTTGTTATCGTAAACAGTCGCTGTTGATTTCACCGTTGGATGCTCAAAGTACCCCGGCCTGCGACATCCATTGCAACTGCTAAAAGAATTGGTGAGGGCATGAATACGCAGGCAAGAATCTTATTTTAGTTGTTTTTCTGATTATTCATGTCAGTTTTTATAACACCATATTTAAGCAATCAAATTCAAATGTATTTGAATCTATCGTTGCTTATAGGCCTAGTTTAAGAATTGCACCAGGAGGTGGCAACTACTTTCTTTAATAGATACTTTTCTTGGAAAGAAATCAGAGTATTGCTCCTTGAATATGTGAAATGTCTACACCCAGAAAATGAAGTAGACTTGCTTTGTGATACAAAAAAACCAACGCCTAAACCCTCTCACCTCAAGTTGCACTGACGGAAAGACAACAAGTAACACCCTCTTTACATTTTATCAGCAGTCTTTACTGCAGGTGAATGTAAAATCATCAGCATTACAACCTTGTTGTCTTGTTTTCCCAACATAAATTACCTCTGAGCAACTCCTTGTTAATCAAGCTGAGAACACACACACACACACACACACTTCCAATAAATGTGCTTCTCACACTTCTGCAAAGTCAGACTAAAATATTTTGTCCATAAATGCCTGGGGACCTGAAGCACTTTGCATGTCATATTAAATTTCATACGCTGCCTAAAATCAGGGTAACAGGGGCTATAAAAGGCCTCATTCAATCACAAAGGAACACCGTGTGCCACAATAGATTACGTGGATTGATGCAGGATAAATATATAATGTGGTAAGCAGATGTTGTTGTTGGGGGGGAGGAATCAGTTAATCTGGAATCTGACATCGTCACTGCATTTTATTTTCTTAATTTTACATCAACATGTACATGACAAGCATATTCGTATGTATATGGTGTAAGGTTCCAGAAGCATCAACAACTTTTTTCCAGATTAAAAAGTTTTTGATACCACAAGCTAGCCAGTCTATCCAGATATTTACTCAACAGCCTAAAAGCAGCTGTTTTAGATTGTAGTCAAAGTGGGAGACACCGTGATCACAAAGCAAGGTCCGCCTGTCCTCCCCAATCTCACCCTCTTTCTCTTCCTCACTCTTGTCTCCTCTCCATTCCCTCCTCTGCGAGCAGTGTGGTGACCTGAACCATGCAGCAATGATTGCCTCTGCAGTTCAATGCGGAGGTCTCATTTCCCAGGCCCCGATGACTACTTCTGGAGGTGCAGCTCCACTATGATTGATGCCTTATGAAACCTTTTTCTTTTTTTCTTTTTTTACAGTTGTGACATTTCAGTGGAAAAACAAGCAGGGATCTGAACTTTCCATCTGCCAGGTCCACCCGCCTGTACCTCCCCCTCCAGTCACCAGTTACAATCTATCCCTAGCTCACCTTTTAGTTTGGTTTTTTGCTCGTTCCTCACCTCCAAATTTTGTTTTCCTCTCAGGCCTGTTCATGGTCTTTCACTACCTTGCCTTCATCCTTTATTTACTCCACATCTTTTAGGCTAACCTTCAGTCCTTACATTTCATGTACAGGTCACTTTGCTTTTGTGTGTGTTTTTTTTTTGGTTGTTTTTCTGCAGAGGAGCTATCCTCCCTTCTTTTGTCAAGGTCCATGTTTATTCACCAAAAACTCCCAGTGCACTGAGTATTGATGTCACTGTCAAATCAGAGTAATCATAAGCAACAATGTGTGTCATAGTCACAATTGGGAAACCCGATTTTCCTCAAAGCAGATCTTCCTGACTTCATCAACTTCACCTCAACCGTATCCCGTTTTTTCAAGGCAATCACACCAAAATATAATCGATTCACAGCCTTTCTTCGTGACGTAGACTGTGTAGAGGTGTCGTCCATCTTTTCATACATGTGTCTGTGCTTGGGGATCATACCGTCATTTTGAGTTGTAATGATGTGTTTGAGTTGCCATGCCAACCAACAAATTTGGCATGTTGATTTTGCAGATGAGTCCGCCTCTCGATCACACAATTGCACTATTGATTTAAACTGAGCAGTTCTACTTTGTGTCTCTCGGTCAGAACATTAACTCGTTTGTAGCAACTTGACAAATTTTTACTTGTTCAGAAAAGTAAATATTAACTTGTATGAGTCCGTTGATTTGTGTTTAAGGAAGCTGGGCACTAGTTAGGAGTTCTGTGTTTTGTTTTATTCTGAAAGATTAGGCCAGATACTGTCGGCAGCGTTTTCATTTGTTTGATTAAATATTAGTTCTGTTTGAGCCTTTGATGTCACACAAATTTGACAAACATAGTTGCAAGCTGGTTTGGACAGATTTCAGACTGGGGGATCAGCATGCTTGTGACATTTAGATGACTAATTGTTCCTGAGCTCATGAATCTCAATGAGAGTTATCCCTTGCTGTTTTCTGATCTGCCGCACGTCTCATCGAGCAAGAGATTAATGTTGAAGATCCGTGTATAAAAGCAAGCAGGTAGAATCAAGACATTTGAGTTACAGTATTAGTAGTCGTCGTCGTTCCCCTGAGTGACTACGCCTGTCTGTCTGGCCTCCGGGTCGTTCCCCTTGCGTCCCATTACTCTCTACCCATCCTGCCTTCAGGCCGTCCCCCAGAAAACCCTATGCCCTCTTCCCCAAATCTATGTGTGTTTTTTTCTGTTTGACAATTAAACAAACTTGTTTTGCACTCTGCATGTCCTGTTCCTGCACCCTAAGTAACATTAAGAGGGGAGGCAGGTCAGGTGTGCCAATTGAATGTTTATTTGTGATAAAGTACTAAATGCATGGGCTACCTTTAGCCAATTCATATTGATGCTCCCAGTCTAAAGAAGCAGGTTGAACAATTACACCAATGAAGTGGTAAAGAGTCAAATTATTGTCAATGCTGCAATGGCCCACCCACGATCACAGCTTGGTGTGGTAATATGTAATTTACATACACCCCCTTGACCCATCGCTCTCACTCATTCCCTGTCATATACAGCTCTCTGTATTATTAGTAACTATGTTACCAAGGGCAGAGGATATGGTGTGGATGTGTGAGTGTGTATGAGGGGGTGTGTGAACATATGTCACTGCCATGCTGCCAGTTCTCAGTAGTAAATTCTCCGTCATGACTATCAGTATGATTAAATAGAGGTACCTGGCCACATCCATCATGGCACATAATCACCGAGAAGGTTGCAGAGGTCATGGACTATGGGAGGAAGCTAATGTAGTGGGTGCATTGAGTGCTGAGTGTGTTACGGCATAACCACATGTTGTGTATACAGAATAAAAGGTTCTATCCTACGAGTGTCAACGAGTCCAAAAGCAGATGCTGACTACAAGTGAGGAGGAGTATGAATATCAGGGACTGAAGTAAATGTTCAGCATGTCCACCCAGTGGTTTACAATGAATCAACAACAACCACTGACATTATTCTCCTTCGATTCAAACTTTGTTTTACAGCGTACATTCACAGTTCTATCAAGGTTTAATGGCATCAAACTGCCATGTGCTTCACCAAGCTGAAAGGATTAAACACAAAGAAAATACTTTCAAAAGCTTTTTGCTTATTGGCGGCTGTCCTTATTGTTAGCCCTACCATACAACTCAGTCATCAGCTTACAACACAGCAACAGAGCCTATACACATGTAAACTCTGTATAGTGGCCGATCAAGTTGACAGGCTGTTTCCTCAACTTTCAAATTTCAGTTGATTAATAAGGACAATATCCAGCAAACTGACGAAAGGGTCAAAGATCCGCATATTGCATTTTAAACAGAAAAGATTATGCTCACTGCTGGTGTCAAAGTGAATGAAAGTATTTACCCAAAGGTACTTTACACAGTAGATTCAAACGAGCCTGTGGAATGTAGCTACCTGTTATGCGGTATTAAGGGAGAAACGTAATTCATCTGCTCGTTTTGCTCTCTGAGGCTGGAGAGAGACTGTTGATAGTGAAGACAACATAGCAAGTTATATTCTATGCCAATCCTCTAAGCATTGCCATCTAGTGCCATCAAAAAGTGATTGACAGGATGAAAACATGATTACCGTAGATGAATAATTTCCTAATTTTTACCAGGCCATTTCTGTGTGTAACCCACTCCTACTTATTGGTTGAGGTGCTAACCATTTCTTATGTGTGTGATTGTCCCAGGTGCTCCTGATGATTGAATGATGTCCTGCCCCTATTAATAGGAGGCGGATGGCGGGGAAATGATTTCGCTCTTGAATGAGAAGTAGTCTGCACCTTAGTGCTTAGTTTGCCGTTTCTTTCTTTTAGAGGCTGGGAGTCTGGTAGCCCTATTTCCGCTACTTTTTTTCAAGTTTAGTTTCTTTAAAGTTTTGGATAGTTCATGGGGAAGTTGTGGGTCCTGTGACCAATTGCTGGTTGGCCCACACGTCTCCCTCTTTTGTTCTTTTTGACTGGCTTCCAGTCTCTCATAGTGTTGATAAATGTTGGCAATTCATTTTGTAATGTTCCTTTGAATAAAATACTTTTTTGTTAAAAATTGATCATCTAGTGTGGCGTTCTCATTATATGTTACTGGTCATAAGATTGATGGCGCCATGAAGATCTGTGGCGTGCCATCATTGCAAGGAAGTCGAGCTGGAAACTCTACTCACACATTCGAAAATTATATTATTAGTCTTTTTTTTCTCAGTGAGAGCAGCAGGTAAACATTGAAATTACACTGATTTATCATCTCTGTGCAAGAGCTGAAGAACGTTTAAGAAGTTTGGGCTTACCAATGTGTAAAAGTCACTGCATGCCGCTGCTGTTACTGTTCTTCAAACCTTTTGATCACAGTGATAACACTGGTGTTGTTTGAAAGGTATATCTATAAATTTAAAACAAAAAAAGAGAAATTAAACGAAAGTTACAGATGGTAGAAATGTATAAAAGCTTTTCTTTCTTTTTTTCTGCCTTCCCTATTTTTTTCTCTTTGGCATGGAAAAAAGAGTCTGAAATAATTATTTGTCAACACTTGTTGCAGTGATACAGAGATCCTAAAATAGCAAAATACTGATATGATCAGGAGACTTGGAGCATTGAAACAATGTATAACAAGTCTGTTGTTTGAAGATCAAGTCTGGCACACAAACGTTACATTACATTTATTTAGCAGACATTTTTGTCCAAGGTGACTTACAATAAGTGCATTCAACTATGAAGATATTACCCAAAAGTGCAGGAATCAAGAGAGTACATAAACATTCATTAAGCAGGCAAAAAAAAGGTTCAAGTGCTCATTTTAGAATTATTATTATGACATACATTTTTTTATTTAAAGTAAGGTGCAGTCTGAACAGGTGAGCTTTAAATCTGAGACGGATGCATTGGTTACGCTACCGAAAGTAGAGGCAAGGTATTTAAAAGGTTTTTATAATACATTTGGGAAGTTTAATAGAAGCAACTACCACCACAGATGCAACATTTAGCAATACATGCAAATAAATGAACTGGATATAAAACAAAAAAGATTATATTAAGGTATATATGTATGTAGTGAAGATTTAAAAAAAAAGAAAAGAAAAAAATTCTGTCTCCATATTGTTTTATGCAAATAATGGGATCGTTGCAGTATTTTACAACTGGATTAAACAGCTACAGAAGGCAGAGCAGTCGTAGCATGTTTTAAAAACCACAGTGTTTACATGTACGTCACTCCTACAGGAGAGGGCAGAGTGGTGGACAGGCAGCAGCGGGCAGATAGAAATTCAATGCCAAGTGTGTTTTGGGTTCTACTGCGCAATTTCACTCACGGGCAGATGGTCAAAATAGCTAATCAGCGGTTGTCAGTGACAATAGAATTTATCCGAGCAGCCTCTCAAAGCGTATTTAATTTTTCCAATTTTAAAAAGGACAGGATGTCACGAAGCCAAGATTTAAGTGAAGGGGGTAGGTGAGATTTCCATAAAAGCAAAATCCCCCTACGAGCAATAAGAGAGGAGAAAGCAATTACATTGGATTGAGTATTTGTTGTGACATTATCATCTGGAAGTCTTCCAAAAATGGTTACATGAGGGGATGGTGGGATATGGATCTGCGCTATTTCAGAGATAACCCCAAAGAATGAATCCCAGAAAGTCGAAAACTTTGGGTATGTCCAAAACATACGGGTTAGGTCACACGGCGAGAGCGAGCATCTATTACATTTATCTTCGACCATATGTGGGTCGATTTTAGAGAGCTTGCTATAATGAATCCTGTGAAGCACTTTAAATTGGATGAGGCTAAGCCGCATACATGAAGAGGAAAGTTTGATATTTTCAAGGGCTTTACTCCAAAATTGATCAGAAAGGGTCACTTTTTCGAAAATGGGTGTTGATTGAGGAAGGGAAGACAACTTAAAATGTCCCCTTATTTGAGCCCAGACTTTCAGGCAACGACAATGGGGTTAGATGTGTACTGTGAGTAAGGTAAGGGCAGGGTACCACATGCCAGAGCCTGCGGTGATGAGGATATACATGAATCCGACTCCAATTGGCACCAGCTGCTCTGTGGGGACGTAAACCAGAGTAAGAGTTTGTGCGCGTTTGCCGCCCAGTAATAAGGTAGGTAGTTTGGTAAGCCAAGTCCACCCGAAAGTCTGCTCCGCTGCATGGCAGCCTTGCAGATTCTAGGATTTTTACCCGCCTATATGAATTGAAAGGCAACAGAGTCGAAAGATTTAAAAAATGGTCTAGGTAAAAAGATGGGAAGGCATTGGAAGAGGTATAGATAGTTGGTGTAACCAACACCAACTCTTGGTAAGTAAAGGAAAGAAGTTTGAGGCTTGCTGGTGCAAAGAGAAGTACCAAACCGTGAGGAAGAGAGGCATGTATGTCAAGGGCAGTGGATTGCAGAGGTCAGGGCTCCCAGGGCGCTTGGACGAAGTGGGATCTGCCCAAGCGGAAAATAAAATGGGCTGAACTTTGGACACTCAAGCCCTTCCGCATCTTACGACACCCTTCCCTTCGGCAGCACATCTGCATACCTGGGGGTTGGGATTAAACCCCAACTGCAAGCTCTGTGGCAAAAAGGGGACATTGGCATACATCCAGTCAGGGTGAAAAAACAGCCTTAGATCAAGAATGCTAAAGGTGGCGCCATAACAAGGTGTGTCTGTCTCTCGCTGACGCACTAGAGTGAGAGAGAAGCAAGAACAGGACAATCAGCAGGGTTACAAGAAAAAGCATCACATCTTCATCAGGGAAGGATCCTGGCCTGTCCAAACCTTAAAATCCAAATCCAATCTTCTGCAGAGAGGAAGGTCATGGGAAATGAGGGTGGATGTGGGAAGGAGGCTGCAGTTCCCAGAAGTGGTACACACATCTCTCCGGCCCATCTGAGAAAGGCCTCAATGTACCCCTCTCTGGTTTAAGATTGCAAGGACAAGGGGTGGCAGGCATGTCTGTTCCCCGTGGAGCTACAGAGGTTTCCCAGCTAAATCAGCATGGCGGTTGTTGTCAGCTCTGGGTCTGGACGAAAGGAGGAAAAAACAAGCTGCACGCAGGATGGAGGAGGAGGCAGGAAGTGCCTCTTGTTGGTTATGAAGTAGGAGAGAGGAGGGAAGCTGGAGGCCAGGAGCAGATGGGCAGTGATTTGGGCACCACTGCCGGCCCAACAACTTGTGAGTGTAGTGGTCCCAGGTCGAAACACTCAGTAAAGGCTGGGTACCAACTCAAGACATCTACTCCTGGGCGGCAAAGGCAATGGTTACTTAAAGTGGTGACCAAAGTAAGAACCCCAACTGGTGTATGTCACAAGCAAATGCTGACCTGTTAGACTGGTAAGAGAACAAATGTGAATGCTAACATTGGGCTATGTAGCGATAGCACAAACTTAGATGGATCTTCTTTTTCCCCTTAAGTGGATGGGAACAGGAGGCAGCAACTTGTTCTAGTGCCCCATCTGGACCATGAAATGTCACATCGAGGTCAACATTGTAAACATGTTAAAATTCTTTAAGGCGTCACCAACAGAAAAATCTATTTACTTCAAAGGGCACAATATTTGAGGGACAATATCCAATTTCTAGCTTTGAAGGTACAAAGTTGTTAAGCACAGCCACACTTGGTGTTCAACATGACATATACACACTTATGGAGAAAGTTAAATCTTTCTCCATAAGTGTTGGTATAAACAAGGCTGATTCAAGCTGTAAGTTTCACTGCCAACAAGTCAATTCCATTATTCATGTACACTCAGACAAACTCTGATTGGCTGTTTGGTGTCCAACCACAAAGCAGCCCAGCAACTGGACGTGACGATGTAATATATGACCGCTTTGTGATAATAAATCAAACATGCCCAAAACAGTACACGGTTGCTTGGATCTGGATATCTGTTATCGATTAACCATTGCAAATGAATAAAACTGCATGACAGGGGATATAATTGGACTTTTATATGGATAATGGTGAACCTGCAAATAAATTTATTGAGCACAGAATAGATTTTCCTGTGCTGCGTTTCTCAAGTTGTTCGCTCAGGAAAGAGGCAAAACGACTTCTCCCAGATTCAGACCAAGCCCATCCAATCCATTAATCCAGTTGACCTGTCTTTTGACACGGTACCCTTCAGTAGTTTTATAGCAAAAGTATACTGTGGGCTTAACACGATGGAGCAATGGCGAGAACAGAGAAAACAGAGAGGGATCTCTCCCTTCCCTCTTTACTATGAACTCCCTGGTGAATGAGTGAATGAAATTTAGATTAGCCTTAACGCTTGACCTGTTAACGTCCAATGACACAGAAACAGATTGTAGCTGCGAGATAAGAAGAGGGGGAAGGCACAGGTAGAGAGACAGAGGGAGGGAGGGAAAAGTGAGAGAATATAAAGGATGGAGATAAAAGGGGGTGGAGTCAGAGAGGAAGATGAAGAGATAGTGAGGGTGAGATAAACAGAGAGTAAAGGAGATTAGGGAAAAGGGATGATGGGCTTAAATATGTGGATGAGGTAGAGAGACACAGATGCCAGGAGGTAACCTCCCCTCGACTCTGTCTCTCCTGGGAGGACTGTGCTTTCACTGTGTAGTATCTCTCTCTGTCTCACTCACACGCACGCACACACACACACACACACACACACACACACACACACACACACACAGAGTGAAGTCAAACATGGGGGATGCATTTTCATTTGTTTCTGCACAGATGACGTAACACAGCAACATTCCATAAACCTGTTCAGACATTCACTCTCTCTCTCTCTCTCTCTCTCTCTCTCTCTCACACACACACAGCAAATTCATAAGTACATACTTACAATGTTCATTCATGTTACACATGCGTACATAATGTACATAGTATGGCATGTATGCACACACAAGCACAGAATCATACACTTACACAGAATACATGTGAAAAACAAATCCTGTCAGTATCACAGGGAGCTGCAGCAGCAGATCACAAAACATGCACAGAACATTTCCCTCAAACTCGTAAAGAAACGTTCCTCCTTCAGCAGATGCATGTGTAAACAGACTTCTCGTGTCAAACTTTGTACATCAACAACTAACAATACAAGCAGCAAAACTCTAACTTTTAAGTGAAGGGGGACAATAACGTTGACCTCAACTGAGCTGCATTAATTTCCACTTGACCCGATGAGGGAAAAAAAATAGTAATTCAGTGTCACAAAATTGTGAACATAAACCCTGAAAGATGAAGAACAGATCAACAATCCCAAAATGGACCTGAAACATGAAAATCAATATAAAGAATGTTTGACATAATGTAAAATTGCATTACACTCAATGGCAGAGTGACAAAGAGTTGTGATTGATCAAGAAGCAAAAAAAAAAGGTCTCAAATAAGGGAGTATCATAAGGGCAAGAAAAATGAGTGTCGTCACAGCTGACCACACCGTCAGAAAAAGAAAAAAAAAACGTGTCCACAACAATTTGTGACAAGATCAACATCACAATGTCTTATCTGGGAACAATCTGAACTAATTGTCTTGTCAAGGTGTCAAACGTGGAACAAATTAGACGTGTTAAATGGCCACGTAATGACTGCGGAACATGTCGGCCATATGGACGGGCCCCACTGAGATCCAACTGTTGGCAAAGGGCCCAACACTGGTATCATCAGAGAGAGAGGGAGAGAGAGAGAGAGAGAGAGAGAGAGAGAGAGAATGAGCAGTCTCCACCTGTAGCAGGCAGCCGGAAGCAGAAGCAAATGTTGTGTGACTGGTAATTATGTCTTTTTAGAAATGTTAAGAGTTACAGTTTTAAGCTCTAGGATATACGCCGCTGTGTATTCAAGCATCAATGTCTTCTGTTTTCAATGTGTAATGTTTGGATGCTATGCTGCCTTGCTGCAAAAATAAAAATAAAATAATAATTCACTTGTAATAAAGATCTGCATTGAACTAAATGCGTTGAACTAGCTCATATTTACCAAACAGTAACGGAAACAGGGTATGATGGTGGACAAGGAAGGAAGAGCAGAGCGGTCTTCTGCTCTCATTTCTCTACTTACATCAAGACGGTGCAGGGGGTTACATTGTGTTTTGTCCCTTGTTCACATATTACCATAACATGTCGCTGTTTCTGACAATTAATTAGAAATACTTTGTTGAAGCTGTTTATAGTATCATGTCAATCCAATGCTTTTCAGACACGATTCTGCCCTAACTCATGTTGTAAACTTTCACAACATATTGCAAAATGTAATGCAACGTTATTATCATTTTTGAGGTATTTCAAGACTAAAACACAGCGGAAAAACTGCAGACAAAGTTGGAGGGAAGCTCCATGACGCACAGGGTTGAAGTGGAGTGTGCAGATGAATGTGTGTGATGCCAGGGTCAACAACTGACCGGCAGGTTCAGTAGGTTAAAAAAAAAAAACAACCCGATATGGTCATTCCTGGTGAAGAACTTCTAGATTCCTCTGTCTGTGAAGACATTGTTGGACGTTTCATTCCAACACTTCCTGGCTTTGTGGAATGTTGTTGACTGGGTCATGTTTTGAGGCAGCGTCTTGTCAGATGAATGAATCTCTGCATTTATGTAGAGCAGAGGATTCACCAGGGTGTGGCTGGGATGGATGAAGGGCATGCAAAGTGCACAACTGTCACACCGCAGACTTAGCCAGGTGTAGCCAGACCAATACGCAGTTATTGTTAACTGTAATCTTGGAGCTTGTTAGCGTACTGTACAATCAAAGGGCCCTAATTCAGATTTTTCTAATACGCAGCATTAGTCCGGGACCTCCCGGTTCATCTTCGATTTCCAAGAGGGGTTACCAACAGACCTCCGGAGGCGATTGGATAGACCAGTGAGAGAAAATAATCATGTGACATCTGTTGAGCGATGCGAAAATTTCAACAGACTTGAGCAGGGGGAGATGCCTGTGATGGTGTTTCCACAACATCTGTGAATGAGTGTTGGCGTTTTGTGGGTGAAATTTGAAAAAAATATCAGGTAATTTTAGTCACATGCTCGTTCATCAGCGGCAGCCTTGGTTGTTGACAAGTGTCGCTATAAACCCCGCCCATTATCCTATTATCGGTTATGATTGGACTGGCAAGTTCCCACTTGCTAATGGAGGGGATCCAGGCCGAGTCTGGCAGAGCAAATGAAATGAGCTCCCAGAAGTCGCCTGGGTCCCAGGCTACTACAGACTGGGGTTCCCATCCGTGGTTAGGTTTACTTAACAAAAGTGAAAGATAAATACATCAATGTTCTGCTTGTGTTACATCCGTGCAGGGATGTCTGTTTAAGTTACTCAGTTCTGTTTTGTCTTCAGACACATCAGCACATGGAGATGCAGCTTGCTTCTCGCATAAAGAGAAAGAAAAATGTAGAAACGACAGTTGGGCACACTCAAACACACGTGCTACACAAGGAAGACAAAACTAAAACAGTTTATGTCCGAGTGTGTCTCTGTGTGTGTGAACTGCCTGGTGATCCATTAGCAGACACTCACCAGGAGGCAGCATCTAAAGAAAAAAAGAAGAAAGCAGTGCTCTTCATTAATAAGAGCTTCTTATCCCTGCCTTCCGCCAAATCAGCTCCCACACTACAGATTCCCTGACCTCGATGACATTGCTTCAAAGCAGTTTTCGCTTTCGCTTTAATCTTTAATGAAATAAAAGAGCCAGAGACGAAGTGACTGGCATTTATTCCAGTATTAAAAGGGAGATTTCAGCCCGCTACAAAGAAAAATTAACAGGGATGTTATTCTGAAATAAAACCGTTGAGCATCTAAGCGGGAAATTGCACCTCTGTGACATTGGACAAAAAAGAAATTAGTTTATTTCTTTAATTTTCTTGCCTTTGACTTTTGACGACTGCATTAAAAAGGAGTCATTGGAGCCGTGTGAAAGACCCGCTGGGCGCAAAACAATTAATTTTTTCCTTTTTGTTTCGAGCTGAAAGAGGTGGGACATAAATTTGACCTTTCAAGTGTAGGGCAATTCAAACTCTTCTGCTTTGCTGTACAGAAAATGAACAATATGCTTCACTTTCTAAGATCAAACAATAAATTGTAAAAGTGACAACATTGTAATGTAACATTATAGCTTCGTAAACCAATAGAAACTAATAGAAATGTTTCATGTCAAGTTTTCCTGTGGATCAGTATTGATTTCAAGTCTAGTGAAATCAACTCCACATTAACCATATTCATATAGAAAAAAGAAAATCATTATAACACCAATTTTAATAATTTGAGTCTCTTGTAGCATATACCAAGGCGGTGCATTGATTACCAAAAACAAACCCCATTACCGCAACCTTACTCTCAGCCCAGTGACAGCTAATTAAAATCAACATGTTAATTAAAGTGTTAGAGATTTAACAGGCTCCCCGGGTGTCCGGGCTGATTCTGCCCAGTCGAGCGGCAACAGAGTGCTACTGGTAGAGTAATCCGCATTTCACATTCAGATAACTGCTTCTGATAGTGCAGAGGAAAAAAACAAATCATTTTGGATTAAGGCCCTAATATAACAACAAAAAAATGGATGATAATATTGGGTCTCACTGTGTTGACCATGTCTCCGACAAAATATAACTTCCTTGTTAGCCCTGAGTGGTTTATGCAAAACACTCCAGTGATGGAGTGGATAATAAACATGTGTGACATGTGATTGAGCAAGGTGGCAAAATTCTATGAAAAGAATTACTGTATTTAATTTACTATGTTTATGTATGTATATATATGTAAATATGTATATACATGTATTTGATAAAATTATGTTTACTAATTATAATCTGTAGATCATCCTCCTTATGATTTGTTACATACAGTTTTGGCCTCCAAACATATGGCATATTAAAGGGAATACCCAGGTACAGTAAACGAAACGTGGAAACAAATGGTTTGTTGAATATGAAAGTTACGTTATGACTGTTACAGCTTTTTCAGCACAATGCCTTTCATTCTTGATGTACGTCACCATAAATTTCTGTATGTGTATACATATGACCTTGTGGTGGTGGCACATGTTAGTAAACCTAATACAATAGTGCTCGCTGATAAGGAGCGTCACTTCTACAAATAACACACACAGTACTCTGATTTAAAGTCCCCCTCCACTGAAAAAAAGTGTTTTTCTACTGTATCTGTCCTCTAAAATGTCTGACATTGATTATAGGGACTTGTATCCGAGCAAATTTTGTCACTATAGAGGTGTTTTCACATTCCTCTCCTGGAGTAGGAGATTTCTGTGCACCTCTCTGCGATTTGAAAAGGAATCCTGGGCAAGCTAGATTAAGTAAGTCACAAATACAGAAAACCAATCGCTGTCGAATATGGAAATGTGAGGCAGAGAAACCAGAAACGTCCAGTGCAGCAGCGGCAGCGTATCATGAGAGGACAGCAGGTGTGTCAGCAGACAGTTAGACTTAGCATTAGCAGTTCGTGATAGTTCTATGGCCAAATCTCGCCGAGGTTGCCGCTAGCCATCTTGTTGCGCACATTCTTCAACTGGTCAACCTAGCACGAGCAGCTGTGGTGGGCGGGGCCCGTGTTATTTGCATTTCATGAATATTCATTCTCAGAATTCTTCAAGAGGGAGAGAGAGTGGATAGTTTTCCAGCCCCATTCCAGAGGGTTTAAAACTGTTTTGTGAATAAACAATGTTAAACAAAATATTAGGCATAGCAGATTATTTTGATATATTTTAAAACATGACTGGAGGGGATCTTTAGCAATAGAAGCTTGTGCATTCATAGCCACTTTGACTTGTTCAACGGTGAAAAGCAGTGGTCGCTTTGCAGGGGGTCGATCATAAGGCTTTTACTTTGTTTTTACTTACTTATTCATAAGTGTGGTTTTTTGGGGTGTAACATGCAATCAACCAATCATAGTGCCATCTCCCACTCCCTTTAAAAGCCAGGTGTGCTTGCACCTTCGTGAAGTAATATAATAATAGTGGATTTGAAAGGTAGTGACGGAGAACACTTGCAGAGGAAACACAATCAATTTGCGCAAAAGATTAGCTTGACCTAATACTGAATACATAATACCCAACTTGGGTTAGGGTTCGTTAGTGTCCTTAAAATAACAGTAAAATATGGCACCATTGACCTCCGATATTTGACGCACAATCGCTTTTACTCGACTCAAGCAGCGCAAAGCAATGCATCAACAATTTTCTGGACCACACCTGATTTTAAGACCAACACGCCCATGGGTGCTCAGATAAGTGTCAAGTTTATTTGCCATGGGGCGACTCTGGCCCTTTGCTACGTGTCTTCGCCCCCCACTCTCTCCCCCTTCACACTTAATACTGTCCTATTATTGGTAAGGCTTAAAAAACTCCAAAAGTCTCAGCTACTCAGGGTGTAAATAATATGTTTTTAACATGTTTGCTCTAATTTGAAGCTACACACAGTTTACATTATACATTCAAACACACAAGCACGCACACACCCCCAACAAACCCCTTCAAAATATTTTTAAAAAATAGCACATGTGGAAGCCAGGAAAAAATAATACAGCAGACGTATCCCAGTCTCAGGAATAAAGATGTGGCTGAAGAGAAAGGGCGTTCACAATCCCCAGGGCTCCCTAATCGCTTAGCCTTCAGCATCTCCTGAAGGCACACAAAAAAAATCAGCATTGTCCCCTATTTATGCAGCGATGAGGCCTTAAATGGCAAAATGGAGCAGGTACAGGTGTTTGGGGGAGATAAGACCCCCGGCTGCCTACCAGCAACCCCACATCCTGACACTTAAAAGGACTTTAGCTGGTAGGAAAAACCAGGTGACGGGTATTTCCAGGTGCCGGCCTGTCAGTCATTCCTCCTTTCACATAGACACAGATGTGTGTCTGCGAGGAAGAATGATGGAGGGAAGGGAGGACTGATGACTTGTCATCTCAGACAGCAGACACAGGCAGAGGTGAAGATTATGGCGGTATTAAAAAGTCAAAAATATCGAGGGATGTAGAGGGCGCAAAGTGAAAACAGAGGAAGAGGAGAGGTCTCTGTCCGTCTGGTGTATGAAACCACTCTGACGAGTATGTTAAGTATTAAAGTGACATATGAACCTTTAATTTGTTCAAGTATGACAAGTCTTCAGGAAGTTAACGCAATAATACCTTTTACATCAAATGACCATGCCTTAATATAATATATTCACCCATCATTGCATTATGTGTATACCACATCACACTTCATTGGATTATTGGTATTTAGTTTCATAAAGTTCATAACTTATTTGTATTTATGTATATTTTAAACTTTCTGTGTTATGTAATACTCGTGACCATGCAAATTGCCCCTCGGGGACAAATACAGTGTTTTGATTTGAATTGAATTGATGGAAAGGTTACTCATTAGAAATAGCCAATCTTTTTTGGGACAAGTTTACCGATATTTAGACGTCTCCATGTTTATGGCTGTTTAACACATTTTATTTTTTAAATATATTTATAATAATAGCCTAGTTGGCTAGGCTAGGAGTTTTGAGACACAAACAATGGCACAAACAACGGCAGCAGGGTCTCTGGCTTGGCTCAATTCAATGACAACCCTTGTGTATCACATATATGCATGTTTAATGTACTGCTGGATCAGCAGGGGTCATTCACAGGTTAAGTGAATCTGCAAGTTTAAATTCAAGGCTTCCGGGCTACACTTGAATAGCATATCTGTGGCAGTTAATATCCCTGTCATTAATAAGTGAGTATAGCTCAACTCGTTTGATTGACTGTTCATATCCGTGATGTTCTTTAAGATAAGTGGTTCGAATCCCGTTTATTTATTTTTAAATTTTTCTTCATGTTGTCTTAAAAAGGACCTGCCCTGCCTGTTTTTAGGAGCTCTGTCATTTTTTTACTGTGAGATTTAACAACCACAATGAAATGATGAATCTGCGACTTGCATCAACATAGAACATCTGGAATTTGTTCCGATGTGCTGAAACATTATCAAATGTCACCAGTTAACATGATCACCAGTCAAGCCAGAACAACGGTACATTGAGGCGTGACGTAGACAGTCAGGTCCTGGCAGATGAATTAAAACCTCCTGGCAGGTCGTCACGTCCTTACACATAACCAATAACCAGAACCAAAATTCAACTCTATCTCACGGGGACCCGGAAACCCTACTCCGTCCTCACTGTCTATGTCCCTGCTTCTCCTCGGGGACATGTCACCCAAAGATTCTACAGCGCTCTGTCGTTGTGTCTTATCCAGTCAAAAATAAAAGACCTTGCACGCAGAGTAGTGTAATTGCGACATTTAATACAATTCTGAAGCAGCGGCGGCAATATTTTTGCAAAAGTGAACTTAGAGGAAAGCAAGGCCGCTGAGAGAAATGTTATCTCAAAGTGTTGACACAGTTTGTGAGCTGCGCCTGCGACACAGAGCAGAGGAGAGGATTGAAGCAGGGTGCCTACCTGTCAACAAACACAATGGCGATTATCGATGTCAATAGGAATGATCAAGTTAATTTTCATATATCGTACGATATAACGTAATTATTGCCACAGGCCTAGTAATATATTCAATTCTTTTTGAGGTACAGGTGTATGTATTTTGTAATTCATTCATGTTACACCATTTCATATAATCAGTTACTTCCAACACTGGCTGTAGCCGATCATAGAATGGTAATTTTTGCAACATTTTGGCAGGATCACAATCATACAGTTTTGCCAATAGGGATATTGATGCAATAAATTGTCTGATTTTAGAAGTTAATGAAAAATAACATGTTTTTTGTCATTTAGTTTGAAGCTCTAAAATTTGTTGGGTAAAGGATCCTCTGCAATGTATTAATGAATACCTGCTGGTAATACTCAAATAAATTAACCATATATGTTGGAGTACACATGGACACATTGTCCCAATTCTTCTTTTTTTCCAACATCCTGCACATGCACGCACACGCACGCGCACACGCACACACACACACGCACAAGCTCCTGATGTGTCTCTCATATAGTCTCACCTCTCAGAGGACACAGACATTGTTAAACCCAGGCAGGAAATGAGTTCTCTGCTATAATGTACGACACACAGCAGTCGACAGGCCTCCCCGATCGCCCTGCCCTTCAAAACTGATGGATGCTAATGTCACCACATGAAAATGTGTCATGAAACGAGGAAAAAAAGCGGAAACACCAAAATATAAAAAGATTGAGAGAGAGGGAAATTGAGCAAAATGACCCACAAATGTATCAGAGGTGTGGAAAGTGCAGAAATTGGATGTTTCTATAAATGGCCGTGTTCTTCCGGTGCCTGGTCGCCGTGCACTGAAAACGTCCTCGACTGAGCGTAAAACTTCTTTGCTGAGGGCTGTGTTTGTGCGAAGAAAAGAAACAAAATCACTGCTCCGGTCTCTCTTGTCCATTTCCCCCCCCCCCAGTTTTTTCCCAGACACCCTGCATTTGAAAGCAGCCATCTAAGGGGAAAAGGCTTTTCCTATTTCTGCCTTGCAGGAATATGCGAGGGGCCTGGGCGTGAGTGCATTGTTCAGTGGAGCAAGGCCTTTCCTGCTGCAAATGAAGATCAAAATCCATCCCCAAGGCTGAATTATTAACAACGGACATGCCTAAGAAGCCCGGTGTCCACCAGAGAGACAAGGAGATGGAAAAGAGTGGAGAGAGGAGTGGGTAGAGGAAGTCAAGGTTAAAGGAGAGAAAAAGCCTATACCAACACTTTGTTGGTTTGATTCCTGGCGCTCTCCTCAGACCTAGAGGAACATTCATGGCGCCCCACGTACAAGAGGGTGCAACCAACCATGTCCCCATGCGTGAATGACAAAATTGTCCTTATTATCTAAACTGACCCAAATGAGCATTCCAAAAATTGATCAGACCGGTGACTCATTTTGTCAAAAGTTTGCTTTAGTGTAGCCAACAAAAGCTATGTGGTCAGGTTTAAGAAAAACACTGTTGACCAGACAGAAGACAAAGATGTCAAAAGCCAAATGGAATGTACACCCAACCATTCACAGCGAACCCTCCCTTTAGAGGTTTCGCAGTAAACACCACACATATTCTTCCTTTGCTTTCCATGAGGAAAATAAAGAAACAACCACAAGAGATCACCTGTCAGGAAAATATAAGCAGACAACATTTTAAGCATGAATGAATGACTGAATAAACGATACTGTCTTTTTTTCCCGTAAAAGACAATTGCTGAAGAAGCTGGTTACAGATGTGGGCTAGTTAGCCCCTCCTTGTTTACCCACATCTTTCAATGTGCCTCTTGCTCTCTGTTATAAATTTGGACTGTCATAACAAGACGTAAAGGAAACCTTTGGATGACATCATCAGGATTATGTTTTGAGACTTGTATAAGTACAGAGGCAAAGAGGACAGTTTTACAAACCGTATTCCGCTAACATTGTGAGAGTTTCAAAATGCAATCATTTTCAATATGTTAGGGCGTTTATGAAGTCACTGACAAGATACGTTGTACTTCCTGGGCAAGTATTTTAGGATATTCTTTAAAGGACAAACAGTGATAAACTAATTTAGCAAAGTACTCTGGCAAATACCTTAATTTATTAATGCAAATGTTGAGTCTAATTTTTGAAATGTAATCCATTATGTGATTGAGGGATTTACACAAATTCCTCTCTGTCTGTTATAACGCTCTAGTGTGTTCATATTTTAAGTTACATTTTTAATTATGGGGGAGGTTTTTCTATGGAATATGTGCAGCCTTACCGTTGGTTCTATATGCCAGACCTCAGATCTCAGCAGAGCGGTTTAATGAAAATGTCCATATTATGTACATCCAATCAGTAAGGTTTAGCTGATCCACCAGAGGTGAAGTCCGTGATTCCCATAAATGTTCTGCCCAATTTCCTGTGACCATAATACCATCAACCCAGGAAGAAGCTTCAGTTCACAGAGCAGATTATTACGTGAATTCAAAATGGGCTCACTGAGTGCGTTATGTTTTTTTTATCTCAAAACAGCCTTAGTTCCTTTTTACTGCCGTTAAACAAGCAAACATGGATTTCAATAAACCCTCAATACACTTGCACCATGAACTCAGATCCTTAGAAAAAACTTGAAGGGATATGCTTAGACAGTTGAGTATGTCAAATGTGTCTGTGGGGCTAGCAAACCCGTTTCAGACAGTCATGCTGATATTTCTGAAGCATGGGGACTCAAGTGCTGCTGGAGCAAACGGCAGTGCCTTGTGTTTTTCAGCCGATGCTGATGTTGGACTTTCAGGTGATCTTCCTCCAGTTGGGCCAAGTGGGGTGGTGGGAATATTTTGAGAAGCCTTTCACCCTATATTGTTCCATGTGGTGGCTTGCAAAATGGGCTGCAGCTGCTTTGGGAAAGCACTTTGCACAAAATTAATTTTTTTATTTATTTTTCTATAATTTCGCTCACAAACACAGATCTGTGCACAGGCAAATTATATCACCATTCCCCAGTCTAAATATATGTTATTCATTTTTATTTTTCAGCACCCTCATCAACTATCTGTCGACCCCCTGGAACTATCTAAACACACTTATTATTACTCCCCTCCCTCATTCATGGTGTTTTTTTCACTCTGGTTTCTAGCAGCTGGCATAAAATAACTGATGTTCCTCCTGTTGAACTCTGTCTTCTTTATACCTGGAATGACTCTGTGTTGACTTTAAACAAAAGGCACTCATGGACAAGAACACAAATGCACTTAAGTAATTTCCACTGTAAAGGGGTGGGGGGGGGGGTGTCCTTGGCACGCCATAAACAGCCTCTCTAGCCCGCGTTGTTTCAGAAATAAGAGCTCCACAACAGGAGTGGCACTGAAGAACACATAAGGCAGCCACTTCTGCAGGCAGCACAGTGGGGAGATAACAAAGGTGGCTGCGGGAGTCAATAAAGAAGCCAGGAATAGCAAGAGGATATCACTGAGAGAGGTAAACAACCCTGAAGAGAAAGATTTGAAAAAAGGGGTGATTTCTTTCATCTTTTTTTCTTCTTGTCGATGTCCATGGCAAACATTGACTAACAGTAATAATTCAATTCTGTTTTTCTTTCTGTTATACCTGTGATATTAGGTGTGCTGACTTTTCGATGAGGTGGGTTTCCTGCCGATCGAAAAATGTGTGATCATCTGTCTACTCATGTGGTCCATGTTATTTGTACATACAGTATCTTCTTACTCATTTATTTGTGGCATTTATCGCTAAGAAACTGAACATAATCACATATATTGTAGAAATGTCGGGGCTAGTTCAGCACACATAACACCCGGTGTTTGTATATTATTTTGTGCCATTATATGTCAAATATTTCAGAGTGTATCACACAAACAGGCCAGCTGATCTGATTCCCATGAAAAAGTAGAGTTCTTGTCTCCCCCGCTGAGGCACAGAACCACACGTTGGTTTTTGAACCCTCGAGTTTTGCATTTTGGCCAGCACCATCTTGTTTTTTTTTTAAAACAGAAGTAATCATATTTAAAGGGGCAGGGGTGGGCCTGACTGAGAGCCTACACCTGCAACCATTGGACAGTACTTGCTGTCAATCACACGGTATCCACATCCTCATGCATACAGTGCTTTATCATCTACTCTAAATGGGACCATCATTTTTCAAAATGAACATCACGCTGTATTGAAGAAGAAACTAGCTATCGAGACAATAAACTCCTCAGGAATAATTTCACTGGCATTAAAAATAAAGAGAAGTACAGTCGTTCTCTCACAGACTTCTGAAGAAACTGGTTTCTTCTTGCAGGCAGGGGATTCGCCCTCCGCTGCTCATTTGAGAGAGTACATGTTTTGGGCTTCACTTTCCTGACCATGTCCATTTTTAATATACAGTCTATGGGCTGAAAGCCCTTTAGGAACTCCAGTAAACACTATGCTCATAATATTATCCAGTCAATCATGTAGCAGCGGTGCTAGCATAATGCGTCACTTAAGTTTCAGTTCTAAAGTCAGAACGGGGAAAATAACGCAATCTCAGTGAACTTGACCGTGGCATGATTGTTGGTCTCAGACTTGCTAGTCTGAGTATTTCTCCAACTGCTGATCTCCTGAGATTAAAAAATAATACAACAGTCTCTAGAGTTTTTATTCATATTCATACTGCGCTTCTATATATAGAGTGCTTTTTCTACCAAATATCATTCATGTCAATTTAAGGTGAAATATCTCATGCTGTGTTCACATAGCCTGGGAACCGGATGAATTCTGGGAGCTCATTTAAATTTGCTCTGCCAGGCTACAGTCTGGGTCCCCTCCATTAGGAAGTGATTTCCCCGGCAGAAAACTTGCCGGTCCAATCACAACAGATCATCTGATAATGGGCGGGTACAAATATTTTAACATGAGCAAGTGAAGCGAATGACGCAAATTTTGTCTCAGCGTTATTCACGTCAACGTGAATCCATTATATTTCAACAGATTGTCTTTGTATGTAATCTAATCGCACAAATGATTTGCCTGCCGTTTGGTGTGGATGCAGCATTGGGACCAATCAAAATTCCAGCAAAATAAAGAAATTAAAATTGTTTACTCATACGATGTCCCGGCTGGTGGTAAGCACCTCAGCAGCTGCGCCTATACTCATAGTATCTGGAGTTACAATACGTTACTACTGTTTCATGGGCGAGGGACGACAGACAATATTCCAACTTCAGGCAAGCATGTGACCTGAGGCTGGTCTATAATCGGTTTCTTCAAGAGACTCCTCCGGGTGCATCCCTGGCCAATCCGAAATTTGATGAATGTTATTTCATCCAGTTGTAGTCTCCTGCCATGAGGGAAGGGCCTTGGATTTAAACAAGCTGGAGTTTGTCACAATTAGCTCTAAGTTCAGCTCGTGACCAGTGAAACGTGGAGGCAAAAGCTCGAACATGGAGACATTTCGCTCATATCAGCGTAAACGACCGCAAAGTAATTGCCCGCTAAGCGACACCCAATCATCCAAGCGCTGCCCGGTGTGTCGAGCCACTCTGCCTGGGCACAGATGGGCACGGACTGGGTGCTGTCGTGCAACCACTCCCCGTTGTCTCCAAACCGGTGCAACTCCAGGCACAACACGGCATCCAACACATGCTTTGTTCAAGTTCTGGAAGAGACATGCTGAATATATATATTGAGTTATTCCTTCAGTTATTGGTGCAATTTTCCTTTGTGATATAAAGCATGGACTGTTGTTAACAGTATGCGTTCTCTTTATTGCAAGTATAGCATTATTTACTGCCGACACTTTGAAATCTTTAATTAAAATGTTAACTTCAACTTTAATTTTAATAATAATAAAACTTCAATCAGAGAATCATTGAGAAATTTGCTGGCCGGAAGGAAAGGAGAGAAAAATGTATGTTCAAGTAGTAAACATTTTTTTTCCTTTCAACATCTGTTGTTCAAAGCTGCAATGCGGGAAGTGGGGAAGGAGAAAAGTAAATTGAGTATATTTCAGTTATGTTTAGGGTTACATTGTGAATCTGATTTTTCCTGACCTCCTAAACTTGACCTGATCTAGGGTGTGTCAGTACACCATTCCTGCTACTGTGGTTACAGGAGTGAAACATTACATATAGTCCAGTGTTAAACTACATTTTGTTGATTAGAGAAAGGTCGTGAACACAACCGTGAACATGCATTGCAGGTATGTAACAGGATGCAAACTCTGCTTCTTGCTTTAGAAGTCTGAAGCCTAGACCCTTGAGTATCCACCACTCTGATCACCCCACCCTGCCTCCCCAGCCCTCTATAAAGGGCACGCCATTTCCTGCATTAGCAATGAATGTTGGCAATGGGCATAAATTGCACGTAGCGCGATCATAAATTGTGAGTGCAAATCCTGGGATACTGGGCTGATCCATCTTGTTTACAAGTGCTACTAATCTGGCTTCATGATGGGCCACATGTTAGAGAGTAAGAGGGGCACAGCTGGTGAGAGGCATGTAGAGAGGCTGTCATTTACATGCTCAAACTGCCCTACTAATTAGATCATAGCCATGCGATTATGATGGATTGTAAATGTTTTCCCTTTAATACCATGACGTGCATGTCTTCTTGTTGTTTTATTGGATCCCAAAATATATATTGAACTCATAGGAAATGGATCAAAATGATCCGAATGAATGTCTGAATTTCATTCAAACAATGTAACAATTTACATTCATAGAAGATCGGTCGTGAAGGCAAACGTGTTCTTTCAATTACAGACATGGAAAAGTGTTTTTTCCACCTATCCCCCACAATGTTTGTCTGTTTTTTGTGGGGTTTTTTCTTTTTTTTGTCGCTGTCACTCCCTTCCTCCCCGTGCCTCTGTCCTCGCTGTGGTAAATGTGAGGGGAAGACAGTGAGATTGCATCTCATGTTGTCGTGACGTCCTGCTCCCTAACAAAGCGTTGGTTTGAATAGGCTGACAGGTCGTGAAAATTTCATCAGCATGAGAAATGCCTGTTTTCCCCCTCAACTTTCTGTTTACTGGCATCAATAATTTGTTGGCAACAAACAGCAGATGTCTCATCCCTTAACCAAGGCTCTGTGCGTGAATATGCGTGTGTGTTTGTGTGTGTATGTGTGTGTGTGTGTGGGTGTGTGCGTGTGTGTTCATGTCTTTCGTGCCTCAATTTGTTTGTGTGTGTGTATGTGGGCATGTGTTTGAGCGTCAGTGTGTGTCAAAGACAAAAGTGTGTGTGTATGTATGGAACAGATGTTCCTCACTGCCAGATGCAGACAAAGATGGACTTTAAACACTGGAGCTAATTGTGAATTAATCAATCTATTACCATAGAGACTGAAGGGAAAAGACCACAGTGCCAGCACCAAGTAGAGTCACACTGCTGTCATTGTAATAAACAGAGCAGCAGTGGCTGCATTATGGGCGGCTAAATGCCTATCAGTTTCACCATATTCAAACCGGACATATGAATTGTTTGGCCTCCGCCTCAATAGCTCACCTGGTAGAACACGTGCTACATCGTCATTCAGATAAAAAGACCAATGAACCATCACCGAGACAGTTATAGAATCTCGTGGAACAGCTCCTGACATGTTCACTGATGATAGAAGTCGGAAAAAGTCAGGGGATCAACAAGGTTCGCTAAGACCGTGAATGTTTGCATCCCATCCAGCAACAGTCCGGACATTTTGCTGTGACAACAACAAATTTCAACCTGCTGCTAGTGCATGGAGGATTGTGGGAAATAGGATCACCAATGTCAGTAAGATTCATTACCTGGGTATCATGGATATCCAAATGTCATGGCAATCCATCCCATAGTTGCTGACATATTTCGGTCTGGTCCACAGTGGACACACAAACACTGCCATGCCTCCCTTGCCAAGCAAGTTTCTTTAACATAAGCCAGCGCTTGTACAGTACCCAGCAGGCTCTGTCCACTTTTGGGGATTCTAAAGAGCCACAGTGGGTATTCTAGGATGGATATTTTTAACACCAGTGGATATTTTTACACCAACTTAGTGGAAAAACAGAAGAAAAAAAAGGTGCAGCTAAACAAATACTAGCTGATACAAAGTATCACAGTGAGTGAAGATTCAGCGTGCTGGGGCGAAATGAATGTCTCAATAGGATCCAGCAGGGATATGGATGGATGGGTGGAGGGACAGGGTAAGAACCTGTGTGGGAAAACCACATTGGATTTCAAGACCATAGAGGCAGAGGATATGCAATGTGATATGATATATAATGTTGTAGAAATATAAAACGGTCAGTTAAGAAAAGTGCAACGTGCCGCCCTGTGTACATAACAACATGTGTTAAGAAATTAAAAACTCCCAATTTGGTGCGCCGCTAATTGCAGACGAAAGCTACGATCAATGGTGTGGGGAAGCTGAATCTCCAGCTTTGGATTAATTGGACCACTGAGGTGCTGTTTTGTTAACAAATGCGACAACAACGTGTTTGGATTTATGCCTCTGACTAGCTTCTTTTGCATAGCAATCGGTGTGTGATGCGAATGGGTGTCAGAGTGTTCACCTTATGACACCTCTGCAATCTAATGCAATCAAATCCAATTATTCCAACAACAAGCACTCGCCTAAAAAGTCCATAAATTGGCTTTTGGTTGTTTTTGTATACTACATTAGATTGGGGATATGCAGAATTGCACTGTTTAGGGTTTATCTACCGACTATAGGCAATAGTAACAGGCATGCATCCTTTTCTGTTCTGTTTTTCTTGTTTTGTGCGACAGTGGCAACAACAGGCTGCTCTTTGGGGATCCCTGGTTCCCTATACCAAACTAAATGAGGCTGACTTGTTGCCAATCGTGTGAACAGCGCTGTGGAGTATAAAGTGCAGCCCAAGGTAGCTCGGCAACATCCCTTCAAATGTATAACATTGCGCCTTAGTGCCACTGAGAGTCGACCGCGGAGAAATGTTTTGCAGATTTAAAAACTGAACTGCACCTGGAGCCACTGGTAAAGAAAGAGTAAAAACCACATGCTGTACACCGTCCCTCTGTGTACATGGATCTTAGACCAATGCAGATGCACTGCAGGTGTTTGTCTCCTTGGGAGGACTATGGCTTAATCAACTGGTTGTGTGCTAGAGCAGAGCAGCTTAGCGCTCCAATCCCTGACCTGTGACTCCCACACTGAGGTGCAGGTGCTGATTACACACCATGTGGCCGGATGTGGACAACACACACACACTACTCTTTCAACACGCACACATCTACAGTATGTACGCGCAAAAGTTGCACCGATGCACAGTGCAATAAAACACACAGACACATTCACAACATGAGCCCTCGGTATCCAAGGAGATACTGCTGAGTCCACTGACAGTCCAATACATCTGATGTCAGAGGTCCTGAGCTCTGCAGCGGGACAACGGGTCGCTGCCGGGCAAATACCAAGAATGCAAGCGAAGGCAAAGAAAGGAAGCAACGCTCTTTAGGCCTTCAACAGGAAGCAACGCAAGGTTGTGTTTATTATGCGAGTTACAATGTCATATGACCCCCACACTCAACTCCGATTGCTGGTTTCCCATAAAACATTGCTAATGAGCAAATTAATTTTGAATTGTCTTTTCTAAAGCATCACAGGGCGTCATGATGACACTGTAGAGAGAGAGAAAAAATGAACCATAATCTCATTATCGTACTGTTTAAGTGGCGCTCGTTAGAGCAGCTTCTCAAAGACATTGTGATCCTATGGCAATTATTATAATCAGCAAGATGAGATAAGCATAAATGAACAGGGAGACTGGATGTAATCGTGACATGATATTAAAGCGAGTCTCACTTTTTCTAGTATTGTATGTGTGATGACTGTAATAATTGTGTGCGTTTGTATTAGAATACATGTCACCATTTTCACCTGACGTTAAATTGTGAGACTGTAAGGCATTTTTACCATGATGGGAAATGTTAATAACAGCAATGTACAGCAAGGGAAGTTAAAATGGAGCCGAGGCCATTCTCCATGAGTGCCACACTGTTTTTAAAACTGTTTATTCACAAGTGGTTAAGCGGTGCCCAGAAAGCTGCAGGCACCGATATCACCGAGGGGTTGTGTATCTTAAACATGGTTACCGTGGCAACAGCAAGTGCAGTTTATCATTTTCTCAAGATCCACTCATCCAAAAAAACCCCACAAGCCGACACTGCATCTCCTCGGGTCCTCATCGAAACACCCGCCGATGTGGAGGTCGATCGGCTGAGGGGTTGTTGATGAAGAGAGTGAAGGAAAGCCAGACACAGGTTCCTTGATTTATAGTTTGATTATCTGGGATTTAAAATTCTGGGTGAATAGCGTTGCAAAATCCTCAAACCCGACTTTCTGAAACACCCTTGTACCTGACTTGCAAATGAAGCCTGTGAAAGAGTTGCTGAAACAAGGGGTGCAACATGCACCGATGTGAAGTTTTCCTGCCTTTGTACACATTTGATTAGTCCTCTGTCACTGCTAACCCGGCGTAGCACAACATCTGACTCAAGCTATTTGTCAAGTGAAATAAAAAGCAGCGTGAGAGTCCCCAGGGAGTGTACTTTTGACATTATTTTGAAGGAACTGTAATAGTATGTGGCATATGAGCGGAAGGCAGGGGACGTTGATCGAGCTGAAGCGCATAAGAGAAAGGAGGTGTGGGGGGGGGATTGATAAAACATCTGGGTGTCCTTCTGGGTAGATGGTGGGGGACTGAGACAGGAGTAGCCTCATAAAGATGAAAAACTCATCTTTGAGTAATGTGGCGAGAAGATGCACCTTTAGGCCTTTTTCCTCCTTGTACATAAAGTACAGCTCGGCTGGGTTTTGTGACAGCTTGTCAAACTGTCTAATATCCACTTACTGTTTATGGCAGGTCTTTTCAACACCAGTGGGGCAAGATTGCTGGGTTTTTTAGAGCGCACCACTTCCCAGTTTTAGGAAAAAATCTCAATTTTCCACCTGTCACACCCTATTATTTATCCATTCACCTCTGACATGTCATTTTCTCGTCACATTTTCATGCACAGAGGTACTTGTCTGTGTCTACCTCCGTGGGTTGGAGTGTATCTGTGTATGTGTGCGCTCCAACTTGGCAGTGTGTGTGTGTGTGTGTGTGTATCATTGAGAGACTGTCCCGGTATGGAACCACCCAGACTCACTTCCCAGTTTGTCACAGCCTTTCCTGTCACATTGTGAAGGATCAAACCGAACAGAGACATTGTGAGCTAAAGGATTTCACACTTCATTGAGCAGCAGTGACGGCGAAGCCACTCAGTGAAGGTCTAGTTTTACAAGAAACCTTTGGAGAGAAAAATCTCTGTGGAGGGATGTGGACTTCACAGTCACTACACCAATGCATGCATTTCATCTCTTGATAATGACTATGATTGATTATCAACCAACCAAAACGTGCTAAAAACTTAATTTCTATGGCGATGCTATCCGCTACCTTGTCCAAAGATAAGCAACACACCTTGTTTGGTTGGTACTTGGCTGATACACATACAACAAAGACAGGGAGATAATTCCATGTCAAAGACAAGCACCAAACATACAAATAATATGTACATTGAAGCTGATTCCAAGCATATACACAATAGACCAGTTAACTCACGATCTTGCATCCCATTAAAATTATTACATCAAGACAAGTGACTGCAAAGGAAACCGTATTGTGGAAAAAATATGTAGTTATTTATCAAATATAAAGTTTAGAATTTAAGTATAAAAGCAAAGCAGTCACAACTCGCAATATGACACATCAAGGCATGAAGTGCTCAAAAAATATCTCACTTAATCCCCCCTTCAGGACTGTCATTACCATCACTGGGTTTTGTTTATGATGCTCCTCTCAGTGCTGGGAGAGAGAGAAAAAAATTGTAGCTACTTTTCATAAAGTCTCTGTAATGGATCCCTAATGGATTTGTCAAATTGACTGGGGAGCAGAGGAACTGCTTGGAGGGAGGTAAATGGACACAAAGTGGTCTTTGATCAGATCGTGTGTGTGTGTGTGTGTGTGTGTGTGTGAAAGACTACATGTGTTCACGTGAGCATGATGTTTGCTTGCATGTACACCAGGCCCAGTGTTGGTTAAACTGACGTCATGCATGCCGTGTCTTAATTTGCTAGCAGCCATCATGAGCAGTTTTCTGCAAGAAAACGGTGTACATCTCTGCACTACCTCAATACTGGCAAAAGATGAAGGTTTCTCTAAAAATGGCATTTTGAAAGTCTTAATAATTTACTAGAAGTTGAAGTTGAAATCACAGATGAAAGACCGCCTCACATCTTGTGACGACCTGCTTCGTGTCAGGGCACGTTGTCACACATGACAGTGGCTGCTGTCACATAGACGAGTGCGGCGCACATGCACAACTTGGTTCCATTTCCTTTGAAGAAAAATTTCCAGGCTTTCATCTCAGGGACTGACACGCGGCACACATCCATGTCAAAGTCATTCAAACATTGAAAATAAAAAAAAGAACGCAACCCTTTCTCACCAAGTCAAGCATTAGGGGAACTACGACAACATACTCTGAAATCAATTCGACAGTATGCCCTAAAAGACTTTTTCAGTTTTTCAGTGTGGTTGTCACCAAGTATGGGAAATATGTGTCTGACCTCAGGAATTAAAAGATTAGGTTAAGATAGGTTGTATCACACCCAAAACCTCAAAAGTCGTGAGGAGAATGTTGGAATCAATACTAAAAGCAGAGAGAGCCAATTGAGATACATTAGCACAGGAAGTCTGGTCTCTCTTGGTGAATGCTGATGTGTCTGTTTGTGAACTATTTTGAAGACAGTGAAGATGTCAGTGGTCAAGTCAGTTTCGTACAGCCCAACTACGGATTGGTGACACAAACATTTTTCAATTTGAAAATTTGTATCTCTATCGATTCTTTCTGTTACAATCTCAACAATATCGATACTGTGCTACTCTTAAATAGGTATTCAAATCACATGACACATGCTGGTCATTAATAATGAATTACATAGAAATATAAAATAAATATGTGTGCTTATACATGTAAAATGTAGAAAGTTTAACAGAAGTAATTTAAATCATTATAAAAAATGAGTCATTATAACAAATATGAATAAAATAAATTATCAATATACTTTTTTTTAAATGTACCCTTATGTACCAACAAAATTTTAAATTAGAAAGTGATGATGACATTTATAATGGTAAACAGACAGACATAAATATAATATCCGACAACTCTTTGTCAGAGGTAATTGGCCTAATATCTGCAACATCTTTTGTCGGACAGTGGGTGGTTCTCGTGCAGCAAACTGGGCATCCTCTTCATGTTTTTTCCTCAGCCTCCTTATAAGTTTCAGGGTGCGTTGTTTTAAGATGTTTAAAGAAATGGTGTTGCTGCTGTGTGGCACATTCTTGTCATAAATACTGCATCTAGATGTGGTTTTGTTTTCAGATGAAGAGTAGCACCACACCACACCACATCCCATTTCCTTTCTACCATTCTCGAGGCCCCCGTCATGTGACAGGGGTCAGTATATGAACGGGACTCCGGGCTGTTTGCTGGATGCAATCACAAAGTACTGAACACGTACGGAAGTGATGCAGCCACACTGAGGTTTTCCTACAAAATATTAGTATTGTTTCTTTTTTTAAAGTATCGATACCAAATGAGTAGCTTGTGTATATTGAAGTATCAATACCTCAACATCGATCAGCCCATGACTGACCCTTACACTCCCACAAACGTCCTGGTATGGACACTTCACTCAGAAAATTAAGAGCAGAAGAGGAATCCTTCTCCAGCATGTTTAAAGTGATGAGCTCGGGGAAAAATAAGAGCAAATAGAGTTGTAAATGCTGGCACCCACACTAAATTTTACAACCAACAACAGGCGGCAACAGTAATTACATGTCTAAGGAATACATGTTGAATCACAACCCGTCATGTACTCCTACAACAAAAGTTGACTTGTATAATTTCATGCCAGCTATGCTCCTCACTCCACACTATCTCCCTTTTGTAGAGGAAAGACATCTGTGTGTTGGACAAAAACAAGTCTAAAAGCATTACAGGCAAATCCGAAAATTATAATTAAGGAGGTTTGATTGTCACGCCGAACAAAGGAGACAATTTTGTTGCAGCTATGAGAAAGCAGACCAACAATAGCATGAATTTCAAAGGGCTGACTGTTTTTTTTTATTATTATTTGTCTGCTTCCTTTAGTGATCCATTCATCACAGCATTGCCAAATCACCTGAAAGACCTTCTGCGACAGGAACAGACTTCCTGCTTTGAAAACTTGATGGACCAAAGTGTTAGATGAATGGACAAAAGACAGATCAGACCCTGCTGGTGAGGCTAAGAAGGGACAGATGTCAGCTCTCTGTATACAAACAGTGGTGAAAAGTGCGTCATTGTGGTGGTCACACCATAGGGATCTTTCCAACAGTAGTGCGTTCAGTGGCTACGTCTCCTGCCTGCCCCTCTTCGTCGATTCCCCGACTACCCCCCCAAAGACTCTGAAGGCTTGCGGCTCGCAGCCGTCAGCGAACTGTTTCCTGTCTCATACCGAAATAAAGTTCATTACCAACTATACCTGCCTGATTCTGTGCTCCTATTGGGTCCTAAGCTATACCCTTTACAGTAACTAAGCTGTCATATTTTAGTAATCTAATTGGCAGACTTGTATTAGGACATTAAATAGTATCAGAACTCAGTATGGTACAGTTTAGTAAATGTAGCTTCAAGCAGTGCAGGTGGTGACAGACTGAAACATGTTTTCCCCTTTGGGAAAAAAAAATACTTGCTGCCCTTCACATGTTCCATACATGCCAAACGGCAGCCTCCTGAAGAATACCACGGATTCCACTTAAGGCCTTCTGGGATCCTCAGATTTGTTCATGTAGGAGAGTCACATAGACTTAGAGCCTGCATACAGACAGGAGCTGAGTTTTATGTGTTTTAAAAGCTGTGCTTCTATTGGCCGAGGTAATTCAATTGAAATTATTGGATGGCTGTTATATGGTAAATATAGTAGATGATAAGTTCACAAAAGTGAACGTTTCCGGGTTTTTTTAGTGTCATTTAAGGCTAAAGATTTGCCTGATTGATAATTGATGAACAATTTTACATGCAACCCTCTAACTCACTCATGTTTTAAAAGACAAACACAGCTTAGTATTTCTTGTATATATCCTGAAACGTAGATGAAACGACATTCAGACTGAATCATGTTCTGACTAAATCCTGGCGGATTCTAGCAATCTCTCTCGCTCCCATACACTTGTGCGCACAAACATGGCGTCTGACTGAATCGGTAGTAAAGGTCACTGGCTGACTGCGAACGTCTGCAAGTCGCTCCAAGATAATGGAACGTACAACTAATTTTCGCATGCCATGAGCAAAGCAGACCAGAATATTCTTCTACACACACAAACCAAACAATACATAGAATTTAAAAGAATAAATAGATAGTAAATAATAAATTGCCCCACTCATCACCTTTTTTCCACACTTACCAACCCTGACAATTATATACAAAACACCTACAAAGTCAGACACACACACACACACACACACACACATAGACACTTCCTCGCAGAGCCCAGCAGTGTTCACTCAAGAGTCAGATGTGTGTTCTGGCAGCTGCTCAATTTGTCCGTTAACTAAAGGTCATACCGAGTGGGTTTTACCGAGGAGTCGGTATTTCAGATCTCATTTGTTCCCTTTTACTTCTAGACTACAGCTCACAGTGTTGAAGACATGCAATTTGTGGCCAGGCAGAGAAAAGGCAGCAAGAAAAAGACATGCGCTAATGTTTCCGTCAGTCAAGCTCATCTCATGGAAACTATAGGTTGACGAGAGATCAAAAATCGGACACTTTCCACAAAATGAACTGTCTTGCAGTAATTACAGTGTAAAGCCTCTTGACCGTCCCCCGTGATAATGGCAGCAAAAGTGACACTGACATTAGCCACCGTTTGTTCCCACATCCAGTGATTTTAACACTGACGGTCAAGAGGCTTACAGACCTGCTCAACCAGCGGAAGGTGTAATTTAGGGTTTTCAAGGAATGACACTGTGCGGCTTCCCTCGGTCAATATTGTGATAGTTGCCATCCATACCATTTATCCATGTATTAGTGTCGATGGAAAGTTATTAGCCAGCTTTACTGTTTTTTTGTTGTTTATATATATAAGTTACTTGTTTGCAAGGATATTTGGGTAGTTATTGAATAGCTTCAGTTGTGTTACCAGTGTATGTGACAGGAAAAGGGGTTAGAACAGTGTTACAAAGCTTTAATTGGCGGCTCGCATGGCATCCACCGCAGCCAAGACTTCCGAGTTCCTAATTCCAAGGTGTAATTTGAACGCAGCATCAGCGCAAGTTAACTAGTGAAGTGCAGTGAGCCTCATGCTTTCCATCTGAATATAAGGAAGCGAATACAGTACCAGGTCTCTCATGCGACCACAAAATTTGCGCAGCGCGCCTGACATTTACCTGATCTGTCTGTGTGTAGCGTTTTTTTTTTTTCCCCACCAACCTACAGCGTAGAGGAAAACCACGGTCTGAGCCCACCAGGGGCAGAGAAGGGGCAGGCCTTCGTCTCCACTGCCCGTCACACACAGAGCACACACGAAGCCGCAGACCTACGGCAGCAGAGAGTGAACTGGTCTAGAGTCTGGTTGTGCTTCAACAAAATCACTGGAGACAACGCTCGTTGCAACAAGTGCAACAAATGTTTTGCTAGTAAGGGCGGTAACACGAGCGACCTGTCGAAACATTTAGTGAAAGTGAAAGTAAACTCTACTTCTGCTGGTCCAAGTCACAGACAAGTCCAAAGCCCCTTCACAGCCGCAGCTAGTGGGAGGATGACTGAGGAGAGGGTGCTGAGGGGGGAGTTTGAATAAGACTTTATTAACTCTAATGCCTGAGATTTTTGTATTATTAGGATTGCAGCTATACTTGCATTATATATAGTATATTGTGTGATGACAAATTAGGCAGATATGTGAGGCCGGAGTGGATTTTGTTTTTGCCGCGGCTCGCCTGTTGACCTATTCTGCGAGTGCGGCTCACTTGGAAAGATAGTGAGGATCACTGTGTTAGAAGAATGAAAGATTTTGTGATGCATGACTATGGCAAAATATATTGAAATGCATCTATAGGAGGCAGTTTAACTGACAAGTGTAAATTGAGCTTGTTGGTCGTCAATTAAAATGTGTAAGACGACATTTAATTTACCGTACCTTCACAAGACTGTGCTTAAAATGTTGCATCTTGATGTTTTTCTACCTTGTGTCAGACTCTGGCTGTGGCTGCCATACACACGAAATAAAGAGACAGTTAATCTATTGACATTGAACGTGAAAATGTCACAGGAGTGAAAGGAAAGCTGGCCTTGTTTTGTTTCCACTTGTTGCGTTAGGGACAAGAGCCGCTTCAATCATCATGCAGTTTTCTCTCTCCACTGCATGGCTACTCCTGACACCGTGTTCTTTAGTGCTCTATATCTTACCCATCTGAGGAGGCCAGTTCTCTAAATTAAGATGCAGGGGGACACAATGCAGCATCACAAATTAATGAGGATGGTTAAAAGGTCAGGGCCTGACAACACAGAAGAAGCAAAGAGGCAGTTTGATAATTGGCTGGTCACCATCGCGTAGCAGCGTGACACCACGATAATCCCTCTTCCACAGACACAGCAAAGTCTTCAATCTTAACATAATTGGCCATTGGCTTGTGCTTTAAAACTCAATAATCTATTGTCATAAGACAAACACCTTAAAACTGTCAAGACAATATATCTATGTTCCTAGATGTACAGTATGCACACTATGCAAAAAAAAATTTTCTTCCAATTTAATGTGATGATGAGTATTAATGATCACAACTAAAGATTTCCTAGAATTTCTCAGAAGCTATAGTGAATTGTTAGGTTTCTTCAGATATGATGTACAACAGTACAAGAGCTTTGGGGTATTTTGTAGCACTTAGGCATTCCATCTGTACTGTAACATTCACACATGTAATTTCATCACATTGGCTGAAATATCATAATCTGAGGGGATTTCGTTCTCAAAAAATCCAAATTTAACATAAACTTCAACCTGATTAACCTGATTAAACAAAAAATGTCTTCTCTTCTGTTCACACAGGTCTGACTGTCATCAATCGCTGTTTTATTCTCTGTTTCAACATGTTTTATCCTGATGACAGCAACAATAGTAATTAGTAAAGCTGCTATAGTTAATCGATTAATCGATTAGTAATCGACTACTTAATTAATCGCCAACTATTTTGTAAACGATTCATTGTTTCAAGCGTCTTAAATGTGAATATTTTCCGGCCTATTTGCTCCTCTTTGATAGTAAAATGAATAGCTTTGTAGTTTGGACAAAACAAAACCTTGTCTTGGGGTTTGGGGAAACACGGTCGACATTTTTCACCATTTTATGACATTTTATGGACCAAACAACATATTGATTAATCGAGAAAATAATCAACATATTAATCGATAATGAAAATAAACTTGTAGTTGCTTGTAAGTTGCAGCCCTAGTGATTAGTAATAGTGACAAAAAAATGGATTTTTATAACATTTTTTTTGTGGTGATAGTAAATTGTGTAATGTTGATAGTAGAATTTGTATTTTCCACTTTTCATTGCTTCTCAAAATGTGAAATAAATTGTGACAAAGGCTTCACAGTACATTTGCTTGTACCAAAAAGAAGCAGTACGATGCAATTCTGAATGTTTTGTTAATTTATATTTTTCCTTTGGATATTTTGACATGTTGGGACATTTTGAAAACTTTGGTTTGAACAGGAACAGAAGTATTATTAGAAAATTACGCACAGTAACTACTCCTAGTGGCGATCAGTGGCCTGGCACAAAAGACTTCCTTGGGTTCAGTCACAGAGTCAGTTTTCCTGCCAAATAATAGAGGCATGATTAATAACAACATTCCACGGATTTCTTCCTCTTCAAATTCAAATCTACAAGTTCACCTGATAAAACACCATTCCAGCTAAGTAGATGGAATCAGACATGGCATTTTTTTTGGTAAACGTTTACCAAAGGATAAGAACAGGATGATGAAACTGGAAAACGGTGTCTGTGGTTTATCCTGAGAAACAATACCATTGTATTTGGAAAGAGAAGTAGACTTTTTCATTCACTTTTTTTTTTTAGGGCACTGAATGCCATTGTACTGAGGTGAACTGGAGCCACGTTGTCCAATCCTCAACAACATCGCACCAATACTATTATCTCATGAGAGGGTGAAAGGGAAAGATATCCCCTGGTGTTTTTTGGGCTTTAAGACATGAGCCTCAAACACACACACACACACACACACACACACACACATGGCCTTGAGGTATCAGCTTGCCTTTGTGCAGAGATGAGTAGTCAGGGCCGTCCTTATCAATGCTCGATGATAATAAAGAAGGTGGGATGCTTTTCTCGCTCACGGGGAGCAGATAATAAAGAAAGTGCTGGACTGTCTAAGATACCATTCTGCAGACCAGCCCCCCCCCCCCCCCCCTCGCTTCCTCTGTTCCCTTTTGCTATTTGAGAGACACATCAGATCACGTTGCAGAAGAAAGAGCTAAATGACGAGAGGTGATATCGCATCTGCTAGCAAGTAAAGAATGTCAGATGGTATTAAGAGAAAAAAACGTTGAGAGGAAAAAAAAAGGGGTCGGGAAAAATCGAAGAGCAGCAGGTGCAAAACAATGCCAGAAAGCTCAGAAATATTCATGTACTATAGCATTTGTTTGAATCTTGTCTTTATAATGTGCTTCACACTTTAGGGAATAAAAGACTGGACAGAGGGGGCAAACGCATCAGGCTTCTGAATTTAATAATTTATTCCAGCAAGCGATTCTAAAGCAATACACGTTTCAAAAATATCAGCGAATATTTCCTCACTGTCCGCTAGCCGTTCTGTGTGCGGCGGGGGGACAACGGGTTTTCGGCTCACACCTCTGTAAATCAAAAAAACAAATGGTTTGGACCGCTTCACACAACACTGCGTGTGCAGTTTGTAAACGTCACTCCCTGACACCGTAAGAGACGTGCTAGCGACTGGCGCTAAGGCTCAGGGGTTTTGGCCTCGTCCTTAGCGCCTCCATCTCCTGTACCCCTTTTTCAAAGGGGGGGCCAGATGAGGCGACTAAAAATCTGGGGTTGGCTCACCAAAACCAAATGCCGTTGTAGTTGATTCTGGAGTTTTGGATCTGAGGTTTGGAGATTCGGATTTTGTTTATTTAAGTCTTTTTTTCCTTCTTACCTTCAATTGGGTCCTGCTTCTTCAAACCTGTGACACTTAGACCTAACTATACTATTTACCTATTATAAAAAATATTGTATTGATTTAAATGGATAGTACCTAAAATATATTTTACCTATATTTTTACCTAAGGTATAAAAGCAGAATTTACTATAATTCTGCTGCTCTTGTATATATCAAATGCAAGCTGCTGGGCTGGCTGCATTTGGTTTAATTTATTATTGTACTATTGTACCTGACTATATAACTATAATAAAAATAAGCTTTATTGATTTAAATGAATAGTATCTCATGTAAAATATCGGATAGAAGCATTTTACCACCATGTAGCATTTTATGCATTTGCTACTGCAACTCTCCAGGGGGTGCCACTGGGGGGGGCAGTGATTTCATGGGAGCCCCCTTGACAGCACCACTGCATATGCATGTCCTGTTTTTTGTGACATTGCCTTTATCTAAAACTTTATACGCTACTGCCTTTCCCATCAACTGTCTGACTACATTGGGCATGCGCCGGTTAGCACTGCAACCACCTGCAGCAGCGAAACTGGAGACAGGGAGAATTGTGACACAACTGTGTAGCCCTAAATATACAGTTTTCAAACTGACTCTGAGGATGAGTTGCTACCCTCAGAGCATTCTCTAATGATTGTGGACAGCAAAGTTATTGTCAGAGCAGATATTGTTGACCCTCTGTAGCCTGACAGACAGCTGGAGAGACGGTTTAGTTAAGGTGAGCCGTGTGCCCTCCCGTCAAACTGCCTGCGCCACACTTCTGTCTCCTCCTCTATATATGCGTCTTCATCGTCTTGCTCTTGCACTTCCTTTGCTGTCACATCACAAATCTCCCAGCAACCTCAGCTGGCGACATTGTGGCTCCCTGGAGAATTTGGCTGCGCACAAATAATGACACAAATGTAATAGCCTCTGCCAGCAAAGACAGATGTATAATATCAGCCGTGGCTCTGGAGGGGCTTTGTCGAAGTGAGAGAAAATAATTTGGATGATGTCATCTGGCTGGGTCACTCCAAAGACTAGATGCTCTGAAGTTGTACTGTATGGGTGATGAAGGATTTCTGGAGTTTTGTCTTATAATTCTCTAAATGGGAGCACAATAGCCAACAGGATTGTAGGAGTAGCCCTTCTTGCACCCTGGATTTTATAATCATCATTCCGATGGGCCTTCATTATATTGTAGCCTACAAAGATAACGACTGACATCAAACCCCTATTTAGCTCAATGTATTTAGAAGATGAATAAAAAAGGGAAAAGTAAAATCATTTCCCATCAAGATCACTTTATGAGTCCCCCTTCTTGCTAGTCCCCCAACTTAAAGGTGGATCATCACCCTTATAGTAAAAAATGATATTCCCTCAGACCCTTCAGTGTTGCATTCATTATGCAGAGTTTTGCCTTTTAGCATGTAATATCATCATTCAAACATCCATCATCCATATCCTTATTATCACACACAAATCTTCTCATATTATTTCACACAGTATAAGGTATTACTGAATAATACTGATTTAATATGCAAGAAAAACCTTAGTGATGGATAGTTTAATTTATAACAATCCTACTTTACCTGATCATATGTTGTGTACAGTAGTAATCTGAATTTAATTAATATACACTTGCATGAAAAAGTGCAAGTGCCTCAAAAATGGGAGCACAGTTTATGAGTTGAGACTCTATGAGACCGGGCATTGCTCTCACTATTCTCATCATAGATTACTTTCGGTGCTCATTAATATTGACTTCCTTTCTGCTCCTTTCATCATGAGCAATGTGTAACGTTCAAGATCCACAATGCAGCATCTCTCCCTACTTCCTCTAGCTGTCCCTCACCCACAAACAGAGAGGGATGCAGTGCTACCTGACGCCCGCAGCCACAACATCTGTTCAATTACAACCCAGCGGCTCTCTATGTGTGTGTGTGTGTGTGTTTGTGTGTGTGTGTGTACCTTGGACAATGCGAAACACAGTGGCACAAAATCACAGCAGGCGGGCGACATTGCGCTGTGAGTCCTTTAACTGTCACCTCTGTTAATCAGTGTTAGTGGGGAGGAATCGCACACAAATACACTCCGGGGGGGGCTGGTGCAATGTGTTGCATGGCTACCAGCACACCTACACACTCATTAGCAGCTCCCTTCACTTGGTTACTCAGGGACCAAACAAATCTGAACTGCAATAACCTGCTAAACTTAGCTTCTGCAGCATATTTTACTCTTTGCTGCATGCAAGTGTGTGTGTGTGTATGTGTGTTTGTGTTTGTATTCTGATCTCAAGAGGGACAACGGGCATCCATTCTTGTAGTTGGAGCAAGACACTGCTGTTCATTAAGCAGTGATGAAAATATTGTTAACTTGTTTACTGGACTCAAGCTCAGAGCAGCAAAGGGTCAACTAAACTGATTATCCTGAGTGGCTCTCGGACCACAGTTTGACCAGCAGCGTGTAATCACAGGCAGTGATGGATGAAAGAAAGAAAGGACCTAATTCAATCAATTTGGGGGAAAAGGAGAGCACGCACACAGACACACATTCACACATTCAGCTCAGGTACTGGAGCTCGAGCCAAACTGAATTTGCACATTTACCTTGCAAGGCTGAGTCGGTCGGACGCCCCAGTGGTCGCCTCAGTCTGTGCGTGTGTGTACGTGTGCCTGAAGGAGGGGGGCAGCAGAAGGATACAGGTCACTGTCGTAGCTTCTTCCCTATGCTGCTCCAGGCTTCCAGGCAACTAAACTACAGCCGACACTGAGAGCTCCTCTGCCTTTTTTACCTGACACTCGGCCAGCCTATAAAAAATAAAAAAAAAACCCACTCCATTGTTGCTTGTATGGCTGCTTTGTCTCCACTGTTTACCCATGTACAGCGACAGCTTGCCCTCTGTGCTCACGTTAACACCTGTTAGCCTGCCTTGGCTGCGTTGTACCTTCCTGTATGCTTAGCTTCTCTGAGTGTGTGTGCTTGTGTGTGTGTGTGTGTGCGCACCATCATTAGCATAGCCCTTCCTCCTTTCTTACCTGCACTCATCTAACCTGTTTGGAGGCGTTGCCTGTGTGTACAGCCTGCAATGCACAGTGGTTTGGTTTTTCACAGTGTGACACTATTCAACAGTCTTTTCTCCATGACTGTTCAGTACATTACATTGACTTGAATACATTTTCTCTAAACCTCAACCCAAACCAAACCTTACCGTAACCTTAAAGCATGTCTTCACCTTATTATTAGACATGCGACTGTGTAAACAGATTTAGGGTTCCACATCATGAAACGTAACCCAACACAATGCTTAAAACTTCTGTCAAATTCCTCAAAGCTCTCATTGTAACTCCAATCCTGATTTATAGCTAACCCTGTTAGGACATTTTACTGCCTTTCATTCATTGTAGGCAGCCAAACCTAACCCATTACCTTAAGCATGAAAGAATGATGCCTACCCCTAACCTCAATGACAAATTGCAACAACCATACATTTTGCCAGTATGTCCTTCAGATTACAAAATGGTCACTGGCGACATATGGCAAACGTATGTTCAGTAATAGTCATAGCAGAAACCCATTATGTAGACAAGTTTGACAAGTTGACTGTTCAGAGCGGGCCAAAACATCCCTCGGATCACTGGGAAATGTCCCAGGGCTCCCAGAGGGCAGTCTGCCACTGCCTACAGTTAATCTCATCTCAATTCACATCTCAACTCCAACCAAAAAGGCGTTTTGCTGGATTAGGACCGGGCCTTGGTCCCTAAAGGACCACTAGTCCTGATGGTGTGTACAGCAAGAAAAGGTCTCAATGAGGCAACACAACTGCGCGCACGACCTTGTCATTGCCATAATGCATACCCTATACCTAAACCCAATTCTAACCCTAAAACCAAGTCTTAACCCTCAAACAGCCTTTTGAAATTGTGAGGACCGGCCAAAATGTCCTTCAAACTTAAAAATGTACGCAAGAATCTAATTGGTTTTTTTACAACTATAGAAAGTACACACACACACACACAAACACAATCTTAAGTGAGGTAGGGGGTAGATGGTAGCAGTATCTCAGAGCAGTTAACATAATGTGAAACGGAAGCAATATGACATTTTAAGAGATGTGCAGCTTCTTTCAGTCGACTTACAGCAGCACTGTACCAATCTCACTGATTTATAGTTTACTTACACTTCAGATTTTAGATATCACATATAGCTGTTTATTAATGCCTACTTGTTAACTTCAACTAATGCTTTACCACCCTGAAGCAGAGGCTGGTGTATAAAAAAATTAACGATTAACAACCAAGCGAAAAAAAAGTTGTTTTATTATAAAATTTCTTATAGCTGTTGACAGTCATAACTGCACACTGGTTACCACACTTTACACTCCTTATAGATGCACTAACATTATGGTATATATTATAGCATGCAAATATTAAGAGTTATTATAAATGCGAAGAGTTGAAGTAAACTAAACTAAGTGTTTTTCCTTTCCTTTCCTATTTGTTACTATTATCATTTTAATGATTGTATTATTGTCATTATATTAGTAGAGGTGATAGTCGTAGCAGTTGTAAATGTTTAACCACTGTTTCAAAAAAAGACATGATATTATTTAATTGTTAGATTTTTTTAGGTCCAACTTAAGAATAGGTATTCGTTGGTAATTGCATACAATTTTAAGTTGAAGTCTCTGCATCTCTAACTTTAAATTGGATTCTTGTTTTTTGGTGTTATAACACCACTGTCCCAGCTGAAATGTTGCATTTCAATGTAGACCATGCGTAGATACACTAGAAATGTTTCAACATGTGGAACTCATTTATTAAACTTAATACATTTATTTCACATAAATGCTTCTTTTTTTAATTACGGTAGGTAGATTTTAAGTTTTTGACATACTGGGTTTTGATTTGGCAGAGATTGCTGATGGCTTATATTGTAGCACATGAAGGACTCCGTCATGTATTATCACTGAGGTGTAATCACCTGAGCCTGTTGGTTTCTCACGGAAAGTTGATCGTGTCATCATCAAATACAGATGAGACTACTATTATTTTACTCTCTGCAGAACTGCAATATTGATGCATGTCTCTGAATCCTTTTTTTAATGCATTTATGTTCATTTCTTTAAAGAAATTATCAATTATTTGTTTTTAGTACATGAGCTGGTTTTTAGCAACAAGTATCACAGCAATCTGGGCCTGAGTGAGCGATACAGTAAATGCATAGCCACTCCCTTTACTCCAGACACTGGATATGGAGGTAACTGGTTGTAGTACTTAAGTAACAATGGGATCTGTAAAGGGAGACAGTCCATGGGGAATCTCAGGTTGCGAACTGTTAAAGATGCTCTCCAATGTGACATCTGTTATACAGTAAACAATGTTCTAGCGCCCCCTTTTATGCATGTACACATTTGTGTATTTATGATTGTTCTTCAATAAAATGTTTCCGTCAGCCTTGTAGAATCCACAAAGCTGCAGAGATAAAATGTTTGTATGTTTCTGAGTTCAGTGACAAGGCACAGTAATCTCTTCATAAGCAGAGCGATGGTAGAGATTGATATGCTGTCGCATGCTTTAAAACATAGTGTAGAGGTGCTGCTCAAACCTGTATGAGACATGCATGGGCCCAGTCTGTACGAATACGGGTACATTTACAATACATACTACTGGTGCATTTTGTCACGCTTTCTTTTTTTCAAAGAAAAATAAAACAACTGTGCACAAAATTCAATTTCCTGAACATATCAGGAAACATGCAGAGGATATGCTACTCAATTCCTATTTGTACCCACACCACTCACTAACAGGATTTTCTTAATTTAACCATTCCCTTCATGAAGACAGCTGGCAGACTAATTCTGTGCTCCTCTGCAGCAGGCCGAGGAAAGGTTGTAAATGGCAATATACAAACGGAGAGATTATGGAGAGAAAAAAACTGCTGCAGTCTAGTCTAAGCCACTGCATCAAAACTGTGGAGGGGGTCGGTGTTGCCGTTTCGCTTCAGGTATGATCCAGGAAGTCCTGTTTAAGTAACACATCTACAGTTTTAAAGGGTTTATCAGATGCAAAAACACTGCTAAGTGGTTTACTCTGAAAGATAATTTTAAAGGTGACACATTAGGCTGATATTCAGGTTTACATGCTCTACTGTTCAGAAAAGGCATCAGTGTTCTCATACTGCCAATTCCTGCACCACCTCTTTTCACTCATGTCTAAAACGCCAGGATTTATTTTTAGCCCCTCCTCCTGATAAACCCCAGTCTGCTCTGATTGGCCAGCGGCCCAGTCTGTTGTGATAGGTCAACCAATTTCAAACTGTGTAGGAAATGTCACAGTCCTTCAAGTGGAAATTCTTAGATTGCAGGCAGGGTTAACCCAAAAGAGTCCAACTGTGACATCAGAGTGGGAGAGAAATCTGAACCAGTTGTTCAGAGCCAGGCTGTATGGGTTTAGCCAGCTCCCCAAAAAACGACAGGGTGGACTTTCTTCACAGTTCGTGGACTGGCAGGCTCCACAGATACAACCATTTATGTGCACAAACACTGAAAAAGGGATTTTTGCATAAAATGTCTCCTTTAAGTAAAGTAAATGAATGTACACATAGAATTGCTGCATGTGAGGAGTTGATCAGGTTAAACTTTTCCCTGTTCCAAGTCGTATGCTTAGCGAATCTCATCACCTGATTCATATTTAGTATCCAGACAATAGCCACCTGTCACTTATGGACTAAGGTGGGTTCGTAGTTTGAACAGGTTTTATGACAACTAAGTCGCAGAGCTTTCAAGAATTCTCAGAAGAAAGGGTTTAACTTGAAACAAGTCATATAAACATTACTGGATGGAAGATGGTTCATGTTCAGTGGAATCATACAGACTCTCTTCCTTTTTTAACTGTTGGTTAGAAATAAGGGGGACAGTTTAGAAGCTGCACTAAAATCCATGACAATGAATGAACGTCAATGTATGGGAGGGAAGTGTGAAGCATGGTGTAATATTGATTCATTGCCTCCCACTTTTGTAATGGAAGTCATTTGCGTTCAAATTTGAGATTAAAAACTAAGAGAGAGAGAGAGAGAGAGAGAAATGTAACAGATATTAACTTTCATAAAATAAATAACAAGACCAAGGGTGGAGCAGTGCATCGGATAATTTCATCCTTGTTCTTCAGCCTCATGGCAGTGCATGTCTTTTTCAATTGTGTCCCTGTTGCAATGATACTGTCGTCAGGTCCTCGGTGGATCAATATTGCTCGCTTTTAATAGGCCTTTCATTAGCAACTCATCAATAACCTCCCAGCAAAGGACAGCCACTCGATGCACGGCTCCCACAGTGTTTTGGCAGAAGTAAAAGTTTAGAGGGTTGAAATGAGGTGATGATAATGCATTAAAAAACATGTGGCAAATGGAAAGTAAGATTCACAGAAGCTGGATAACTAATTTAATGAGATTTTGCATGAAAGGAGGATAATACTTTGCCTACTGTTAAGCTTGGTTTTGAGCTTCGCTGCAGCCGAAGCCACTTAAAAATGAACAGAGAGGGGGAGATGAGAGTCTGGATGAAAGCTTGAAAGTCTGATTTAGATTGCTCTTCATCTACTGGGCTACTTATCACGCTGACTAAAATATATTTTAGGGGCATTTTGACATTTTCGGAATTCCCGCTGGTCATTTTGCTATGCCAAGTACTACCAAGTAATTATTAGGTAAAATGTCGAAACATTTGTCCTTCGGCTTCAGTTTGTAACATTCTCCACTCAGCTTTCCTTATTTCCACCAACTGGACCTGAAAGCTGAATGTGGGCAGAGTCACTTTTAAGGTTTCAGTGACAAATGTAACACATTGTCAACATGCCATTTCTTTTTCTTTTCTCTTTTTTGGCATGGACCCAGTGATGAGATACACCCTTAAAAGTCTGAATGTCAAAGTACTCCTTTGAAGAGGGCCCCGGCAATATTTTTCAATGATCACCTTGCAAAGATTCCTATGGCCCTAACAGGAAAAGGTCCTGATGGCCCAGGGTTGCAAAGTACTATTTCCTACTGACTGGAAGTTTAAGAAGATGGAAACGAGATACAGATTATAGTATGTCTTACATCTTACTTTTTTTGAGTCTTCTTTTTCAATTGAGAAACCAATTAATTTTGTCAGTTTAGCCTACCATTTGGGTATCAAGAAGAGCCCTGAGGGCAAGCTATGAACACAAATCTTAAGGCAAATATCCTAAAGAAATAAATCTGAGAGGAGCTACAGGAAGCTGAGGAAGGGATGATGTGCAGTCGGGCTGCCAAGCTGGTCGTGGACTGCCAGCGCCTGGTTTCTCAATTACACGCCAAACGGTATGGGTATAGAGATACACTGTCCAATCTTCAACCTGCAGTGTCTGAAGACTACAGCGTTTCAAATGAAATGTCAGTGCACACTCCAAAAATAATTAATTAACTAGAAGAGAGAGAGAGAGATAGATGGGTTGCCATGGTCATGAAAAGCAAAACTGTAAGGAACTGATTTTGAGCCAAGTCAGCCACAGATCGCCAACAGCGGAGGAGGCTTGTCTGTCCTTATAAGCCATGAGGCATGAGTATAAACCTACATAATGGGCCAACATTAGAGGAGTCAGAAGTTTTCCTGTGAAGTGTAAGGGGGAAGATCCATTACTTGTATGAACTGCAGGCCAGCCCATTCTGTGGGGCAGTACCCCACTATAAAAATCATCCACACCAAAACCTAGTTCCTCCTCTTAAACTATTTTTCCACGTTAATACATCATACATTGATAATTTTGCTACTATTCTATAAGTAAGTCAACATTCTAGATTTTTGAAAGTTGAGATAGTCATTTCAGAGATTCAGTCTCAATTTAGTGTGTCACTCTACATTGGGCCCCACCCCATCCCTGATTTCAATAAAGCTGTGATCAATAAATTTGCACATCTGAAAGATCAGCGTGCCAAGTTCCAGGTGAGGTGACAGGATGAGACTGTGACATGATAGACAGTAGTAGCTCTTTTTATTTACTTTTGTATGAGCACTTGAAGTTTCAGCTCCCCAAAACATGTCATTTTCATTTGATTTTCTGTGTTGTTCAGCCGTGTTTATAGTGGGTGGTTCTTTGTCACGCACACTGGTTGTACCTGTTATCTTTGAATTGTATTGACTACCGCAGCATTATATCTGCTGCTGGCTGGTATGTTTATTACTGTCTATTAATAAGTATGTGTAATATTATAAACGTAATTATTAAAATAACGATATGTAAAGTGGGCGTGGCTATCATCTGCCCCACTAGAATTTATGAACACGGGCCGCTACTGATGAACTGAAAGTCTTATTTGTATATATGCGCACATACACTCTTACCTATACAACCATATTTATAAATGTATATTCGACTGCACAAACATATTAGTCTTTAGTGACTGTACCCTGAGAAACAGGGAAAAACATCTCAAAGCACTACTACATAAAATCAGGTATTTTAGTTTGTACATAAGCAAGCCATTTAGATCAATTTTAATTTAATATATCAACAATACACATTTAATTAACTGAATACAAAGAAAACAAATACACTCAAATATGTAGAACCTGATTAAATAAACTGTAAAACATAAATGCCTATCTTTTCTGCATGTTTATTATGTATAATAAAACTTTTCATATCGTCAAATAAAAACAAATACAAATATGTCTGTGAAAGGCTCATACTGGCTGATATTATCAGCCAACCCGACATCAGTGGGGCTAAACAAGTAAACACATACGTCTGTAAATTTCACTGCTCTCATACAGGCAATGTGTTTTGAATAAGGCAGATTTTACTGGACTCCCTGGCTGTTAGTGGGTTTTTCTTATGTGTCGAGCAATAATGTTAATGGCATCAAAAAATATATAAGTGTCATACAACTGTACATGTAAAATGATCAAACATTGAGTGGTGTTAGTAAGTAAAACACCGCTCGTGACCTTTCACTCTATTAGACGTGACTCAGATCTAATTGTGAATGACCCAGAACTTGATTGAATTAATTAAGCACCTGTTAAAAATTTAAAAAAGGTACATGCAGACTCTGTTTGACCTTTTCAATGCACCTGACTTTAATAACACGCTTAGAGTCCCATTAGGCTCTGAGAGCAGCTAATTGACTGGCTGATTAAAAAAAAATCAGCCAGTGTTTTGAGACGCCAGTCGTTCACGATGACTCTTTGACATCTGGTCCCAAAGTGCAGGGAGCACCGGTCATGTCACACGTTTCAGTCGACAAAGTGTTGCAGCAAACCGAACAACACAAACCTACTGGAGTGGGCTCGGTGGATCAAAGCAGTGGCTGTGGAGCATGTGCAACACTTCCTGTGTAAGCCGCTGAAATGTGCTAATGACTGAGTTGCAGTTGTAGTTGCAGGCACATTGGTGAAGTCTATTATGTCCTGCCTCAACCAACTTCCACCCTCATTAATTTCACGAAATGAATCCTAAACGTGATGTTGAGAGATTGTCTGACTGAAGAGATTCCCGTGCATTAAAATGAAGATGAGGTGAAGGCTGCCGAAGAAGAAACAAGTCTTCCAACCTTAACAACAGTTGTAAATGTTATAGAGTGGTTAAGAAATTGTAGGGAAAAAAGTCCAATCTGAAGCTGTTTTCTATCTATTTTCAGTTTTTTCAACCAGCTACCCCAAAGGTCAGTGACAGCTTGTTCCACATCTACTGCGGGAAATGATTTGCTAACTGTCATTAAAGCATTAGTTAAGATAGTATATTATCCCCTTTGTAAAGGGTGCCTTATTGGCAATTTTGAAAAATTGTTATCTGAAATATAAAATACATAATATCAAGAAAATTTGTAATAAATATGCAAACAAGTGGTTACGGTGAATTTAGTGCGAAAGGATTTAGAGATTTGTCAAATGACCTGGAAGAACTCTTCAGATTCTTGACTGAAATGTTAAATTACTACCAGTCCAAGTGTTTAACACCAGTGATAACACAGAGTACTGACAGCCTGGAGTACATTAAAAGCATTAATTATGAAAAAAAAAGGACTTTAAATAGTAAAAAATATTCATTTTGCAGCACAATGTCTCTTAATGTTCCAATTAGTTCAAGTGGGCTTCCTTCGAAAAACCAAATATCCTACTGGGTTTAAAAAATTCTTGGATATACACTAATAAGTTGCTTTTATCCCACTTTTTAGCAGATACTTGTTGGTGCTTTGTTGTTTTTTCCCTATCTCAGAGCCTGAGAGAAGGAGGGTAATGGACAACAACAACAACAACAACAACAAAAACAACACCAACAACATTGTAATTTAGGGAAATGCAAAGACAGTTGTACATTTGGCCTACATGCACAGATACACCCTGGAGTCAAAGTGCTGAACCGGCACATCTGAGAAGGGCTCAAGTATCTCTAACCCCTATTGTACTTGACACCTTTGTCCTGGCTCCGTGACGGGGATCTAAGAGGGTGAATAAGTGTGTGTGTGTGTGTGTGTGTGACTGTATTATCACACCGCCACATTGAGAAACAAACAGTGTTTTGGAGTAAGAGCTCTGTCACATAGCTTCGTCGTTGGTTACAAGAGTCCACTCAGGCAACCATACATGCACGCACAAAAACACCTGCTCACACACACACACAGCACTAACTTGAACCCCTAAACAGCATTCCCATACTGTATCCCAACCGTTCATCTGAGGAGGATCAGCAGCTCAGTTAACAGAGCGGGACTGAGTTCAGTGACAGCACTTGTACTCCTCGTGCGAGAGGAGACACAGGGACACATTCAGTACGGCACAGCTAATCACCATTAGAGGCTTACGGGAGAAAGAGGAACAGTACGAAGGGGAAGGAGAGGGAGGGTGGGAACAGTGGGAACAGACAGGGGAAAGAAAAAAGCCGGCGAGACGGACAATGGGAGAAAGTTACAATAGGGCATCTGTTCCAGTGTAGAGCTCAGACTACAGCAGCCGAGAGCGGGTCGGACACGTTGATAGACACTTTTAAAGCTGCGCATTGGCAAGACGTTCCTCTTAAAAAAAATCAGCCCGTCCTTTCGTGCAAGATTCTTAATAAATAAAAGGACTTACTTCCTGTCGGGTTACTGGTGAGAAATCTTCTCTGCCTGCAAGAAATTTGAAAATCAGAATGAGAGGCTTAACATCCAGGAGGGGAGCCTATTTCCACCATACTAAGGGATCTGAATATGACACAGTTTTTCGGTCCATGCAGTGTACATTTACTCGTATCAACATTAGCTTGTTCTGTCAGAATTGTATGTTAAAGAAAAGCACAGGTTTTGGACAAAATTGGCCACATGAAAACAGACTGGATTCCAATTTTGTTTTGACATTGCTCTCATGTCAGAGGTTGACGACCAAACAAGTGCAGGTCTGTCATGTTTATGAAGAGAATGTACTGATGTCAGTTGTTCAGAAGTCGGCTTACAATACCATGTACAGCACTGAGCATCTTATTAATGCTTTCTGCCATTTTTGAGCCAATATTACCTACATTCGCTCTAACTTAGCCCAACAACAAAAGGCTCATTCGCCTTTTGTGAATTGGGTCTGGGACCTTTCAACTCATTTTTGTTTCCTCAGGGGCGTAATCAACGATTGCGAACCAAAATGCCTCTGGACGCCATTGGATAAACCCACAACCAATCAGAGTAACAAAAATGTGACGCAGCGGAAATGTGGAAGCAGTTTTCCGGGGGTTGTGTGTTCTTCTATCAGTGAAAATATAAAGGCCAGTACGGTCACGATAGCGGGTTCAACAGAAGACATTAGCAGCAGCCATCTCAGTAAATTTAGATAAGTGGTTGTGATTGGCCTGAACAGTTCCGGGATGGATGCAAATCTGTCTGTACGGTAGGCGGCCATCTGCGAGAACAAATAAACATGAGGTTTGGTCAAGATATCCCTAACTACTTTGTTTTAGCTCATGAGATTATAAAAATTCCAATAGGAAATGATGCCAACCTGAACGTAAGTTTCACTTTCACTTACATTATTATAAAATTATGGTGGAAAAAGGGGCCCATTTAGTGAAGTCCAAAAACAGCTGTGGACTCACGGTGTCCCAACAATATCCCCGACCACAAAAACAGGCGCAGAGAAGAAATTGTTCTTTTGCAGTTTAAATCAAAAGACATTAGTGTTATGAAATCAATGATATCATCATAAAATATTAACATAAATGTCAGTCATGGTATTGATTCAAGTTGATGTAAATATGAAATTGCATGCATGAGCAATGTTTGCTTGATTTATGGATGTGCTCGATAGCTCTGAATTTTACCTGATTTCTAGAGTAATGTGACTATTAATATCCATGGTCAATGCTGCCAACAGTCCACAGATTGAAGTTTCTCCTCTCTATTTTGACAAGGTATATTTACATGAACATTCTGTAATTATTTTTTGGGAACATCGAAAATAGAGAGAACAAAGGAAAAGGGAAGCGGACAGAAAATAAGAAGAGGGAAGGAAGAGAAAGTCGTCCCGTGTGTCAGATCCACACTATACCAAGTGGCTTTGCATTCAAACACATTTTGTATTCAGGATTGCATATCAATCACTCTTTGTTTTAGGCAAATGTTGAGTGATTTATTTGGTTATTAGAAAACCTTTTGGTTGTATGCATCTTCACAAATGTTGTGCTTTTGCACTACTAATTGACTAGATTATCCAGTGTGTAAGGTTTTCTTACGACGGCGTATTAGGGCCATTGTAGAAAGAAAACAAATACGGAGCCGGAAGAGGGAGGTAATTTTTCGAGAAAAAACACAGAATTTCTGACATTAAAGTCCCAAAATTGCGAGGAAAAAAACTTGGAAATTCTCTGAGATTTAAGTGGTACATTTCTGAGAAAAAACGTGCAAATTTAGAAGAAAAATCGCAAATCTCCAAGAAAAAAAGGCAAAAAATTGTGTTTTGTTTTTCAAGGAACTACATCGCTTCAATATCTCCACAGACACTTCTGCTTTTGTTTTCCAACAATGGCCCAATATGCCGTTGTATTTTTTATTCTTGATGACAACATTTCAGGTTCAGCCTTACTTTTCATGGTCTGCATCAAAAGTTTTTTACCTTTGTAATAAGCAAAACAGTGTATTTTTCAACGAAAGCATCAATATCCTTCACAAAAGTGTTGTATGTGATTATAGAGGCTGAAAACAATCTGTTTTTTCTTATTTTTTAATATTCCCTGCGTGGTGCTTAGCAAATGTGTCCTATTTGGTAGGTTCTCTCTTCTAAGAGCTCTGTTAAACAGTTATTTTTGTCTGTTAAAAGAAGTTTGCTGGGAGCTCTAAGTGTGAGTTGTGTGTATGTGTTTGCTCTACACCCTGCTCAGTTTCCATATAATACTTAAGTCTTTCTCATTTCATTCCACTGCACACATACATATAAAATAGACATTGCAGTACATTATGAGCCCACATGGTCACCAAACACACCTTCAGTGGGAAATAAATATTGCTCAGTAGGTGGCACTCACCAGGTTTGGTTGCAGCTTCTGTAACAGAAAGTGCTCCATGTTTCATATCACTCTCTGTCTCTATCTCACCATCCATGAATGTCTGAGTTTACCTCTGTGGAATGGATCTTGCAATATCCCAATGGGGCTGAAAATTGAAACAAACCACGCCTGATTGGTCACTAAAGATAAAACGCCTTGACTGATGCTAAATTAGGAGCACTATCAGAGGGCACAGAAGGGAAAGCGAGCGCTGAGACATCGTTTCAGGCAGCTCAACCTCAGTGGGAGACGGCTGCGCTTTGAAATGCGATGCTCAAAAGCTGTCCCGGAATAACGGCAGCCTTTATGCCGAATCTGAACAGAAAATATCAGTCGAACGATGTGCAAAGATCACATTGCTTCTCGAGCTGCATGCCATTAATTTGACTTGACTGCAACCGTGATCCACGAGCACACCATTTAATGTGAAATGACAAAATATTGCAGGCGGAACTCTCAAATGTCGGCAATTTCCCCCCAGTGCAGCACTCATGCCTTTTTGAGCCTGCAGCGGTGGAGTAACTCATGTATGGATTATATGGCAAAAATGCGCACATGAGAGACTGAGAGAGAGCTTACCGAATGATTTGACACGGAATAGATGTTGATACAACAGCCTGCAGCAATGCTGAAACCTGTGGAAATATACAGTGTTGACGAAACAGTTGAGATGATATCCATAGATATGTTCAATCTACAGATTTTCAAACTCACAATCCAATCTGCTGTGTTTTAAAACACTTATTAGATTGAACACAAGTGGGAAATATACACCCCCCTTAACACTTCATAGGGGGACAACATACTAATTCTTTGTATGAATTCCACATGACATTGATTCCACAAGATTTTGGAAACTTTCCTTTGAGATTCTGCTCCATGTTGACTTGACTGCAGCACATTCACGCTGCCAATCTCCTGCTCTAACACATCCCTACCACAGTGGGTGATCTACTTTATTCACACCTGGTGACTGGGGAGGTCACTGAAGCTCACTGAACACACTAAATGTGTATGAAACCAGTTTGAGACGACTTTTGCCCTGAGACCTGGGGCATTATCCTGCTGGAAGTAGCCATTAGGAGATGGCGAAATGTGGCCATAAAGGCAAGAACATGGTCAGCAACAATACTCTGACAGACTGACATTCAAACCATGATTGATTGATATTAAAGGGGCAGAAAGCGAGTCTAAAGCAATTCGCGTTTTGTAAAAATCAGCGAATATGTTGGCTGGACAACAAATCCGGGATTTTCCGGCTCAGCCCTGGTTCTGTAAATGGAAAAAAAAAGAGGAAAAAATGGATGCACAACACAACACTTCTCTGCGATCATGGGTTCACCGGCCCGGCCAGTGCAGTAAAATCACAACAACTACAAAGAGAGAGACAAGCTCTCTCCAGAATCGCTTACTGCCCCCTAAACATTCTCACACCATGACACCACCGCCATCAGCGTGGACTGTTGACAAAAGGCAGGTTGATAACCTTCAAATTCATATTCAATTCTGACTCTACCACCTGCAGCCTCAGCAGAAATCCAGATTTATCAGAACAGGCTATATTTTTCAGACTGTGTTAGCGAGTGTGTCCACTGCAGCCTCAGATTTCCTTAAGGTTGGATGTGTTGTTTGTTTTCTGAGATGCTTATTTTGCTCACCACAGTTGTAAAGAGTGGCTATCTGAATTACTCCAGCCTTTCTGTCAGTCTGGCCATTCTCCTCTAATCTTCCTCCTCAATAATGTGTTTTTTGTCCACAGCAAATGAAGTCAGAAACAATCCAGTCGGGACACCAATATTCACGCCACAGTCCATTCTGATGTTTTTAATGAGAACATTAACTGATGTTCATGCCTGGTATCATCCAGATTTGTATCCATTGCACTGCTGCCACATGAGTGGCCGATTGATTAATAGCATTAATAAGCCGGTTTCATAAACAGGTACTTAATGAAATACTGTGCAGTATATTTTTTTATAAAGAGGCAAATGTCAACTCCAGTTCTGTAAAGTGACGTCAATTCCAATCTCCAGCATGAAAGTTGGATGTGACACACATCAGTTCACCATGCTTACTTTATACCTTGCTTCATCATGCCCACACTACACTCTGAATGTGGGATCTGACATGGAAGAGAAAGACAGAAATACAAGGGATACTGGACTGACTCATTACCACATAGTAAAAGCAAAACAAACAACCCCGAGCTTTACTACTGAATAATATACACCAAAAGAGCATGATTTGATGGCACATCGATGGAGGGATTGCCAATGGAGAAAGAAAGAGCGCAAGAGTGAGGCAAAGAGTGCTGCACGCAGTTCTACAATGAAACAACAGTGCAAGACATAAAGTTAGTGATCTTGAAAGTGTAAAGAAAAAGGTTCATTGTGAAACTGTGGAGGGAAAATTAAGGATATGGCGGACCTCTACAGTCAAGTAATTAATGGGAAACACTGGAATGGACAGTCTGTGAAGCCAAATGTAGTAGCACAATGGCAGCAGAACATCAGCAGCAGTGACAAAATAGTCACCCTCATTGACACAAAGTCAGATCAATAAAAATCAGACAACAGCAAAGAACCAGATTTGTCCTGAGAGTGTAAAACATAGTGTCACTATTTCATGCAACCCTCCTGACCTCAGATATAAAGCATAATATTCTGAAAATAACCCTTTCTGCTTCTCAGGGGTTTTCAGCGGCCTAATCTCCATGAAGTGTTTTACATTTTACATCACAATTAAATGCCAAATCTGGAGTGTGACAGAAAAATGAATATGAAAACAATGGGAAATCGGCACTGTAAGGAGCTGACAGCTCAAATGGCCTGTTATAAGTGGTAACATTTTTGGTGGCATAAGACTAAAGTGAGTACAAATGTTCCTAAAATAGAAGTTAGAAAACTTGTTTGTCTGAAAAGAGAACTTGAATCGGCCCCCCTGGTAACCTTCACCTTTTCTATTCACATTTTAATTTCAGTTTCCCGCTGAGTCTGCTCCGGCTAATCTTCTCCTGGCAGGGAGTGCCTAACGTAGGTGCAGAGAACAGGTACCTGCATTTTAAAGTGTCATTTCACAAAATGTCTCTCACTAGGAAATGTTAAAGAGAAGCAATGGACTACATGCACTAGGCATCGTGACGTACGTCCGTTTCAAAATAATGCTGCTCGTCTGTTTCCAGTCTGTTTACCGTTATTGTTTACTCACTACTTTATTCAGAGTTATGTCACGAATGTTTCACAGGAAAATGTCCAAAACAGATGAAGTAATCAGAGAACTGCTGTGTCCCCCTTTTTTTCTCCGAAATTTAATGGCATACTAAGTTTTCATGGGTTTCCGGCCAATCCAGACCTGAGAAGACGACAGCTGGTAAACATACGGCAGGATCATTTCAGTGACATTGTTGAACCGGATTGGACACAGTTGTGCGGTACCAAGTAGAACCCAGAAATGGTTCTGATGGTAGCCCATTGGAATGGTGAGAGGCTGAGAAATTGAGAAATGTGTTGGACAGAAATCCGGGAGCATGTCTATGTTCACGCAGCCCTTTGTTCCCTCATCCTAACCCGTAACATAGGACATCATTTTTATGCGGGGGAAATTTAATAGAAATGAGGGAACAAAGGGCTGATGGAGCACAGGGGGGGTAATCCTTGAGGGAACATAGGGCCTAATTTTGATGGGGGGAAATTGTCATAGAAATGAGGGAACATAGGGATGACCCCCAGAAAACCTGGTCGAAACGGAAGCTACCTGAGAGCTTCGAGGACAAACTCCAGAACTTGAGTGGGAAGTGTAGAGTAGTTTCATTGTGAGAGTGACAAAAATAGATGGATACATACATGTGAACACTGAACAAGATCTTCTGGAGTCCTGAGGACGATCCACTTATAATGCGTTTTTCATAATGTCAAGATTTGCAGAAAGACAGGTCGGGGAGGCCAATATGCAGAGCCATTTATTTCAGTATACTGTTCACAGTACAACACAAAGATGAGTCAAAGTCCATATGACTGTACATGACATTTGTATTCTCTGTTATCTGACATCTAAGTCAACATACTAGATAAGCTCAACAAGATATTGGTCACACAAGGACACATCAGCACCAGCATACAAAGTTAGCATCAACAAGATATTGTTTACAACCAGGACATGTCTGCTTCTACATAATCCCTCCTGTTTTGAGGATCTTCTAATCGTCTAATCGTTAATCATCATATAACATGTGAATATGTAAACAAAATCATATTATTGCAAATAGGCATGGTTATTAAGATACATAATATGACTTAACCTAAACATATAACTGTTACTATATCGTTGTCATATTAATGTAGTTTTACCATTACTGAATACTGAATACTGAGGTTCTTCAAGCATATATTTCTATAATGATGCTGATCAATAATTATAGTTTCAATGCCTTCAACCATAACAAGATCCACACAAATTCAATCCATATTAGGGACGACAAACCCCATAAACTGCAATATCGAGAACATTTCTTCACAGCCGTCTTCCATGTAGAGCGGCCACCATCTTGGCATTAAATGAATCTGCCTTACATTATGATTACATAAATGATAAATCACTAATGCCAATGAAAAATGAAAATCAAACTGACGCAGTGTCCTGATGCTGAAAGGTAAGAACTTGTAAGTGCATTACCATTTCATATGTCTTCCTGTTGTTTCTCTGTCAGTGTATGATCTTATTCCAGCCTTCTGCTCTGGACGAAAGACCTCACTCAATTGTGTTTGTCTTAGTGAGCAAAAAAAAAGGAAGACCAGATGGCCAGACATAATTAAAAAACCAGATCATCAAGCAGTCCTGTTGAAATATTTTTCAACCAATTTGGGTTGTCAATTTAAATTTCAGCTAAATGTGGTCTTGGTCAAGTAGCTATAACTTTGAATCTGAACCAGTGTTGCATGTCAGCTCCATGTTTCCCACAAGACACATAAGAAATCTTTCACATAAGAAATCAAAAGCATTACTTAATGTTATTGATCACCATGTAGGTACAAAAAAACCACGACTACACACTAAGGCAGAAGTGTTAGCGAAATGATTGGTTATTTACACATCCAGACAATTTTGCATGAAGTTTGGAGGAGTCGTGGTAGATACGATGGTATAGACCAGGGATGCAACTAGCGACCCCGGCCCCATGCTGCCCATGCGTCACTCAGCGCAGCCCGCAAGTCAGTTTCCAAATATCAATAAATTGTTGGTTTCACAGGCGTAGGGAGCAAGCGGCCCATTTGACCACATTTGAACTGGATCCCCACCGTTAGAGGGTGCTCCCTCGAAATCCAAGAGGCTAATTGTCAAGCAACGGCGGTCTGGTCTGGTCTTGCCCATCATGCCAATGACCTACAGTCAGAAGCAACTGGACTTGGTTGTAGATTCTTGAAGACGTTCAGCCTTTCATACAAGAGGCTTCTTCAAGGTTAGGATTTAACCTCTTTAGGACACATTAGAACTAAAGACTCTGCAACCAAGTCCAGATGATCCCGATTCAATGCCTCTGGATTAATTAGGGCAGATTTAAAACAATCATAGTTCACTGGTAACTGTCTGGCTTTGACCAACAGCAGTGACCCATCAGTCGCTAAACCGCCCAACCAAACTCCCCCAATCATACTTTAACACATCTAAAAAAATTCACATGAATAAAATCACCTTCCTATTAAAACGTCACAATGACAGTAATTTGCACTGGCTGTCAGACAGGTCTTGGTCCAAGGCATCAGTGGCCTGTCATCATGATCTCAGTGCCCGCACGGAAGTCTGTAGCCTCACAGCTCTCTGTCGCATGTCCAATTAACACAATAATATCATATCACTGACATGGCCTTCAAAGATTAACAACTTACTGTAGCATCACAAAAAACAACAAACATGCTGTCATGCTGCAAACAGTTGACCCACATACATTTAACCACACATGGAGGTACCTAAGAGCACTGGCGGACTCAGGGGGGGCTGGTGGCTCAAGGCATTCGCCCCCCGCCCCTCTTTTAAAATGCATCACTAAAGTGCCCTCTAGAGTGACAAAAACGAGAGGAAGTTCCTCTAGGTCACGGTTTCCCATACATTGACGTAACTGTGGCGGCCCGCCATAGTCTAATTTGTTGCGCCATAGACTCATAACAAACCGAACATTTTTTTTACACTTCTCATAGCAAAATAAAATATCTCTAAAGGTGCATGCACACCGAATGCAAAGCAAATTATTTGCGTGAATATAGATAGATCTTTCTCCCCATTTTTGTACTTGTATGTGGGAGGGGGTCAGTGTCCATACAACAAATGTATAGGTTTAAGGCTACAGCACACAATTGTTGACAAGAGCATAAAGTCCTTCATAAATCTATACTCCTAAATTGCTATCAAAGTTCACCAGATTGATGTATTTAACTTTAAAATGTACAACATTTTCATGCCACTGGACCCCCCAATAGGGTATGAGGTCCACACCGCATAGTCTCTCAACAACCTATGACAAAAAATGTGGGTGCACTCTAAGATGCCCTTCCGAGTAAGAAGACTATTTCATCATACTTGATGCATTCTAGCTTTTTGCGCATTGGTGGGGACCCATGTCGTGCAGTAGGTGCCCTTTTTATTTTTTCGCCCCTGCCCCTCGCACAGCCTGAGTCCGCCACTGCCTCAAAGCTGCACTTTTTGTAAGTGTGATCAAAATCACAATTAAACCTTTTGCAGCTGAACAACCAAATCATTTCCTGATGTATTTTCAATATACAGAAGCTAAATTCAATTAAGGCGCTTCTCTTTCCACCAGCAAGTTAATACACCGGACTCAAAGAAAATTAAATCACTCCAAAAGGTTGCATAGAATTCAAAAGAGCAGCCTTTTTCTTAAAAAAACTAAAGCTGTCCCTGTATCCAGAGTCAATATTCATCCAGTTCTGTTTTCATTCACCGAGTTCAATGACATAGCGGCGGATAGAACATATTCATACCTGCATCAAGCGTCAACATTGACCAGCAGAATTGTACGTTAACATGTGACGGGGGGGTCATGCAGCAACTGGGGAAACACAATGAGTGATCTTTGGGGTACACTGTAGACTATAACTTTGGAACACTGTCTTTAGGAGCCCAATGGCTGACAAAGGCCGACAACTCAAAAAAGTTTTCAGGCAGACTTGTATTTGAGAAAGGCCTTTACTTAAAATTTCCCTGCGTTTGATGGTTTCATACAAAGCCCAAAGTGCGCACACACAAACACACACAAACACACACACAGCAAGTAGAGACACTACAGTGGAAAAGGGTGAAACAGGTAAAGTGAAGATAAACTGAGTTGAGAGTTGAGACACCAAAGCTTGCTACTGTACAATATTTCTAACTGTTTGGTCCGCATAGGCAACATGTTTTACACAACCACAGCGGGGTGGTTAAGCTTTTAAAAAAATTGTTACGGATAAGCTAAAGCACAAGCTCTCTGTCTGTAGTCTGAGAAAAAAAAGGAATTTGAACTCATTATTTTCTGTGCAGGAACAATTTTTCGTTGGTTTGGCCTCCTAGCTTTGAAGTGTGAATAGGACTGGAAAAAAATATCATAACTATTTGGCAATACGCCGATCAATTGGTGCCAAACTGCTTAAAATGGGATTTCTATCAACTAACTGTAAATAAAGGTTAAAGAGTATTACGGCAGTTGTTGCGTGAATCTATCACCGGTTTTCACCACCCAGATCATGATAACAGAAATCCGTCTCTCCTCATTTTCTCTCCATTTTCTCAATTCATGCTAGGGAAGCTCCTCGCTACATCTCGGCAAGGCTTCTGTGTAGATTCTTTTTCGTATTATTCCATGATCCAATTGTCTGACCAACAATGAGACGATTTGAAATATGGCACAGAGCTGCGCGGAGAGATTTGCATCAAATTGGATATGCATCCCCGTAACATGTTCCGTTGACGGCGCTGTCACACGCTTCCTTGTAAACAGTGTCCACACTTGTCATCCCTCTACAGGACAAAATGGATCCGAGATTGAAGTGACAGCTAGATGATGTGAAAGAATAAATATTGAATGGCTCGAATGTGCTGCAGTCAGTCTGTGGAGCACCAGTGTGCGCCTCCTGCTGAGTCTGCTGTGTTAAAAAGCTGCAGCCACAGCATTAATAATGCAAGACCTGGTCAGACAGGTGTGTGTGTGTATGCGCGTGTGTGTGGGTGTGTTATGTTATCGCCCACATGTCATCGATCTGGCTGTATGTGCATGTGTCTGAGGCTGTGTATACTCAAGGAAGCGTGGTCTCTGGTGTGTGGTTGTGCGCTCGCATGTGCTCGGGTGAGCGAGATCTTGTGTGTGTGTGTGTGTGTGTGTGTGCCTGTGTGTGCGCACGCATGTGCTCGAGGGGCTTGTATGAATGTCAGGTGGAACGAGCGAGTGGCTGCTGCTGCTGCCGCCGCCGCCGCCGCCGGTGACAGTGACACTGCCACGGTCTCCACGGCTACTCCGAGGAAAGAGGCAAGGAGGCAGGTTGGCGTTATGTGAGGTTGAGATGCAGAAATGCATCACAGAGCCAGGAAGCGAGGGCATAGAGACACCATACAGTAACGGAATAGGAACGAATGACTACAGCATCGCTTTTTTTTTTTTTTTACTTTCATCATGTACATACTTGCATGTAAAACCACTGCTCAGCAATTACGCATGGCTTTCAAAACAACCAACACCCACTTCACATTGGTCTCTTTTAGTGAATAGTGTTCATTCCTTCTATACTCGCGGCCACCTTGTTGTTTTTTTGTCCGTTATTTTCTCATCAGGTGCCTGGCGTGATTTGTCTCATTGATTATACACAGCAAGAAAGCCGCCGTAAAACATTTTTAAAGGGGCCTTCCTCGCGGGCATATTTAATAATATTAACAGCAGCTGCAATTTCAGCGTAGGTGTCCGAGGTTGAGACAGTGCAACACAAATAGTGACTGCTCTGTCTTGACTTTGGAGGACACTTTCATTTTTCCCCTGGTGAATTTACTGAGCATGGCAGTTTGCAGGGTTGAACAACGTGCCTGTGAAAACCCTTTGAACTACCGTAAGAAGTAGAAGTAGGCTACAAAGTGCAACCATAAACATAATTCTGGGTTAGTCAGTGGACGAGCCTCTTCACCTCTGCTTTGGTCTGTCCACTGTGCTCCTGCAACGACCAAATTTCCCCATTGTGGGACGAATAAAGGTATATCTTATCTTATCTTGAGCCACGTCCACCCTGTCTAATGACAGCCCCCAAAATAAATCACATTTTTACCAATTCCTTTTTTAAAATAAACAGCAAAAAATCCTACATTTGAGAAGACAATACGCATGTGTGTCATGTATTCTTTATAAACAAATCTATCAAATCGATAGTCCGAATTTTTGGTAAAACCTGGTCAATTAGATCATGAATGAATTGTTTCAACCCCCCTGGCATCCATTAGTAAATGAATTAAATGAATGTAATGTAATTAGGATTCATCATCAATAAAAAATGTCAAAAAAAGGTTATAATATGGCTTCTTTAGTTACAGTGATGTTATGCTTTATCTTATATATAGAACATGTTCTTAGATGTAGTTGTGGGAGTCCGGGGGTCCGATTTTGTCAGATGGAAAAAGAAAAGAGAACAAAAAGAATGAGAAAAAATACATTTTTCTTTTTCTCACTGTTTATGGTGGCTATTCACACTTGACCCTTGAGTCACGAGTTGCCATAAATAGTGTCTACAACCTTCACAGCTTATTTCAAATTTCACAAATGGAGCAAACTGAAATCTCCAGCGGAGACCTTGGGACAAAAGAAGACAGTTTTCATTGTTTGTGGCTGAATGCGACAAAAGTGACGTGAAAGTACATGAGTGACTTTCCTTCAGCGTTTACCTAGTCAAGGTCATCGCATCGCCCGCACATTTCACGGATGCTACCTCACATGAAATCACACGGGGTGGTGTATAACGAGGTCCTGGTGAGGGATTAAAACAAAGTGGGAAATAGCCAGCAGTCCCAGAGCACATCAAAGGAAACATGCAGGGACAGTGCATGTGCAACACACACACACACACACACACACACACACACACACACACTCACACACACACACTCCTCAGCACCCAAATTCTCCTGACTTTGCTGGAAACGCAGTTACGCTTCTGCATATTCATAAGAAAGTGGATTTAGACAATGCCCGTTGTACTGTATGGGTCCATAAGGTAATGTCTGCCGCACCAAAAGACAAATATTAATTTCCATCAAACAATTTGCCCGCTATCCCTCACTCTCTCCCGCTCTTTGTGTGTGTGTGTGTGTGTGTGTGTGTGTGTGTGTCTCTCTCTCTCTCTCTCTCTCTGTTTCTCTTGGCCTTTCCTCGGCTCGAGGCCCCTGGGACACAACGGGCTGCTATTTGAAGCCCAGGACCTAGTTTCACCGCTACCATGGGCCCATTCTAGATGCACAATTTATAAAAGAAAAGAAGGCGGGAGAGAGAGACACAGATAGAGTTTGGGGACTGAATTTAAATTGTGAAAAGTACAGTTTGAGCGAACGCCCTCCCCCCCTGAAACTTCATTTAACAAACTGAAACCAGGTCAATCAAATCAAACAGGAGAGCTCCTTTTCTTTTCGCTTTGGATTTAAAAGTACCACAGCAACCGAGTTTCTTTTCGTGTGCTGCCCTTTCCCGATGTCCCGCTGCCTTCTGTCCCAGTGAATGCTGGGATGCACCTCCAGTCCCATGTGATTCTGAATGGTGTGAGAATGAATGTATGAATGAATGACCTTTAACTAGCTGGATTCATCTAACTGTTAAATTCATATTTTCTTTTTGGTTCTTTGAAACACAGGTCTCCATTATTTAACACCACAATATCCCAGTTTTTCATACCTCTCCTCTCTCTGCCTTTCTTTCCCACCTGCCTCTTCACTAAATGCTAATGTAAAAGCAAAGTAAACATTTCCTGTTGTTGATGCCAATTTCTGCCTCTACAATCTGCATGTCCGTCCACATGTGTCCAGTCTTCCCAGCAATCTGTTGTTGAGCTTGGTGAGCTTCAGGTTCCTGTTCTGAACTGACAGGGGTGGAACCTGGCGGTGGTCTTCCGCTTACTGTGGCTCATCCCACTTTAAAGGTTAGACGCGTTGCACATTCCGAGATGCTACTTTGCAGAGCACTGTTGGAACGCATGGTTATTTGACCAACACTGTTGCCTTCCCTGTCAGCTTGGAGCAGTTCTCCACTGACATTTCTAACAAGGCATGTTCCCCCGCAGGAGGAAGCAAAGGAGGAAGTGAGGTGACGTAGTATAAAGAATGACAAAGTAATGGTAAAGAAAAATGCCTCTGACAGAGGCCATTCGTAACAATAGTCTTTACTTTTTCACCCAAGACACTCGTCAATCGCAACTATGCATTCATCATCATAACCATGACAATGAGAGTCGTGAAAACAGTTTACTGTCGTTTTAATGTTGTGTGTGATCGGTGCAGGTGATCAGGATGTGCCCTATAAAGCGGTCAGTGAGTTTGCGTTCACTAGTGAAATTTCCGTTTCAGAGTTGAACCACGTTTAAAGACAGTCGAGCGGAGGAGAAAGCCGTGAATGTGATGTTCCACTTGGGTCAGGTGGACTAAAATGGCAGCAAACAATCCCCCATTGCTACATCGATGCATCATGTGGACATTTAAGCTTTCATGTTCTACTGTGGAAAAATGATTCAGTCTATGATGGAAAAGAAACTCCTGCAGCAGGATGTAAAATTGCCACCACATTTATCCATAGGCCTATCTAGCCACAATCAAGCAAAGAGCAATAGCCAATCAGAGGCAGGATAAGTGGAAACGTGGATAACTATCACTTGCTGCCGCTCTGCTGCTAGCTACCGTTGGGCTTTATGTGGTGATATTTGCATGGAGTGAGCAAACCAATCAACCAAAGGAAAGAGGAGGACAGAGCAGAAAAGTTCTGTGAGAAGTGGAGGTTTGGGGATAACGGTTGTACGAGGCTAGCTGCGGTATAATGCGGCGGCTAAAGCGATGAGCCACCGTCACAAAGACAAACCAGAAACAACTCAAAAAGATAAATCAGTAAAATAAATGCAGGGGGACCATGAACTCAGCGAGCCCCACGTCTCCACAAGTCCCTGAAGTACACAGTATGTCCAGGACTTCTTGGAATTTTCAATTCAATGTGAATTGCAAGTTTTGCCCCTTGCCTCTTAAAGTTTGTATTTTCTGTTTACATGTTTAAAGTCACTGCATGACGAAATCCCCTGTCCGAAGTGATATACAGTGCTTATCAATGTGATATTCTCTGCTGCTGATTAGGGATTTGACAGACTCTCAGAATCTTTCCCACTGCTACCCTTACTGGCGACTAGATTCGGGCAATTTCAATCTGAAAAAAACTGCTGATTTACAACCTTTGGTGTGATGACAAGAAAAATGATAATCGAAATCCGCCAAAAAAACAACCCAAGATAATTATGATTTTGCACAAATACCTGTCTAAAATTCCATCAAAAGCCGCAAAACATCTGCTAATGCTATTAACCCATTTGCTGCCTTGTCAGCTTTTCTCATTCTTCTCCAGTCGCACACAACACAATCGCGAATTTGCCTCCAGTGGATCCGCGCGAGCGCACAAATCCTGTGCTCCCTGCAATCTCTACGATCGATCAGTCCTATGACTGTGCCACTGCGACGCGATCCGGGAGCCTTGTGAATGGATGAAGTGCTGGAAGAAACGACCCTGTTCTCACCCTGCGACATTAATAATTTGCCGCGCGGAGGAGAAGAGGGCCATTAGAGTAGCTGCCTCGGACGATACGCACTTATGGCAGAGGAGAGGAGATGGCTGTGAAGATGGATGGGTTTGAAAGAGAAAGAGAGGGGAGCAAGAGATGAGAGATGAGTACACAAAGTTGCAGAGGGGCAGGGAGGCCGGTGAGATAAATATGCATCGCCGTGGGCCATCTTTTGAAGAGGAGCCTTTGACATTAGCTGCAAGCTACAGCTAAGGCACCTCTGTCATTCTGCTTGCTCTTGCTCCGCTCCCTGCTCCCCCCACACACCACTTCCTCTTCCAACCTTTTCCCTGTTTCTATATACATACATACACACACACACGCACACACAGAGAGAGCCATGCGCAAAGACACATGCACCAGACTGTCAGTTTCTTGTGCGTCAAAACCAATATCAGCTCTCCCCAAATTAATTACCTGCCCTCACCATGGCCTGCCTCTGTAATAAGTCTCTCAGGGAGCAGAAGTGATGGGCTATACTGTGTCCTCTCCCTCCCTCCACACGGGCTGACAGCTATTTCCCCCTCAGCCGTGGTCTTTCAACTACTAATACAGCCCCCCCCCCCCCACACACACACATTCCCCCCTCACCACCACCAACACCATACCCTGTCGCCCCTCACGCAGCGTGGTGGGGAGAGGATGAACCTTTGAAACAATCACTCCCTGAATTGGCTTTGTGTCAAGGAGAATTAAGTCATGTTCCATAATGGGCCCCGGCGCCTCAGAGAAAGCCCCTGCGTGTGATGAGCTGGCACTATATATATTTACAAAGAAACTTGTTGAAAAATCAGCATTTGAGCTGGGTCACAGTGTGGCAGGAAATGAACGCAACGAAACGGGCTCTGATGGTGCGGGGTGTAGCCACGATGAGATTTTGATCAGTCATCCTCCTGGCCATCTGCCCAACATGACTGTCAATGTGAATGACACACTGTTACATAAACTGCGGTGGAGCTAGGTGAACGAAGCTGGGTAACAAATGGTAGAAAGGTTGGAAACTCTTCAGAGCTGTGCAAAGTAAGTTGCTTCTGACATATAAACACGTTGGTCTCTGAAATATAACATGAGTAAAACTATAACCTGCCACTGGGACATAAACCCTAAGTGTCTGCAAGCTGCCATTGAGCAATTAAAGCCAATGTATAATACTTCTAATGTATATGAGGTACTGGCTTGGCTCTGAGATAAATAGGCGGATAATCAGCTTCATCTGAAAACACGAATAAATAAATAAATAAATAAAAACGCGTGTTTGTTACTTGTAAAATATGTGGGAGGTCAGAGTTGCTCCATGCTCTTTCACCACCCTGACCAAACCTCCACACCTTTACTTTCCACCATGCAAAAAAATACAGGAGAGCAAACTGGCTGTGGGGAAGAGAAACTGCGGTCTGTAAGCTTGATCACAAGTGTGAGAGCTGAGGTCTGGAAGCTGGTTGAAATGCATGAAACGGGGGTCTGTGAACTGCTTCTGGTGAACATAAAGCAAATCTCAAAGCTTCTGTTGAATGATAAAAGCGGAGAACTCCAAATGCTTCTAAAGAATAAAAAAACTCTCAGATGCGTTTGAAAAAAACAGAGGTCTTAAAGCTACCTCTAAAGTTTCTGGGGTACTGTGAGGTCAATAAACTGAAGTCTCGGCTTCTTATGTGGCTTCTATGTTCAGACATAAAAACAAAAATAATTATAATGATAATACTAAATAAATCTGCAAGCTGGTTGGACTGAGGATGAGGTACAAACAAAAATAAAAATGATTGACCCCTGAATTTCAAGTACAACACTTATAAATAAATATTCAGGAATACATTCAAATCAACCAGATGTCCAAGGTTACTGAAACCCCCCCCCCCCCAAAAAATTCAAATCAAAGGTGGTGAAAATCAAATCAAACACATGTACGCTAGACACATTCACCAGGACCGTTCACTATTTGGTGGCTGAACCTTTGGCAACAATGGCATCATCTATACGCTTCATCTAGACGACTTCTGCCACCCTTACAGGCTTGCGGGAGTCGCTTTTGTAATGGCATCTCCACTATCAGGAGTATTTTCAACCTCTCTTTTGTGCTGCCAGATGTTCGCTTTGATTCGTTGTCAAGCTGAAAGACCCAAGACCTTCACCTCAAACCACAATTCTCTGACACCGGGTAACACATTTTGCTCTGGGTAATCTTCTGATTTCATTATTCTTTTACATATTGAATGCCTTCAGTACCAGAGGCAGCAAAGCAGGCCCATAGCATGACAGAACCTCCACCATGTTTCACTGTAGGTCGGGCGCTCTTTTCCTCATAGGCTAATTTCAGTCGCCTGTAAACAAACTGATGCTCTGCATTCCCAGAGGGCTCTGTGGACATGATAGTCTTGCCTTATTGTGCCGGCCTTCACCCATGGAGCCCTACTTTGTTTAAAGTGTGGCATATGGTACGGGCTGAAACCACCACTCCAGAGTGTTTTCTTCCACAATTCGCACCTGCTATAGCAGACATCTCTTATTGACTTTCCTTTTTAGCGCCAATTTAGTAAGTATTTAAACAGGGATTTCAAGAGCTTGCCTTGTAAACCTTGGAATCATTGGGTTTCTGATAACAGCAGATGCTCTCAGACAGCTTTCTTGTCTTCACCATTGAAAAAAACAAAAAAAAAACACAATCAAACAATCAGCCCATTATACAGTAAAACCATCATTAGTAAATTCAGGTCATGTGAACATTGAGAAAAACACAAGTAAGTGTTATTTGAGCTTTGTTTTTGTTTTTATTCAGGACTTGAATTCATTAAAAGGCTGCCAATTATCGTGTTGCTGGAACTTTCTTTTGTTCAGTATCCTTGTACAATGTATTAAAATATCCTTGTTATACAAAATTGGGACAATTGCAGTCGTTTGTTGAGATATTCTGAGCTCTGTAGTTGAAATTCAAGCTCTTTCATCTGATGTCCACCACCTAAAAGTACATAAAAAATATATTAACTGCAGTCTATGAGCTGCATAAAACTGAGCTATGTGTTCCGCCCACTTATACAAAACTATATCTCCAAGTTAGGATATACAAACCCAGAGGTTTGTAACCTACTTCTGAAATATGAACCTCAAGATCTGCCAGCTTTGTGTAAAACCTTACAGCTGAGCTCTACATGTTTTTTTCATGAAGTCAGCATGTTGGTCTGTCAGGTGCAAAAACTGGTGGTCAGATAGGTTACTCTGGAGCGTAAAATATGATGTAGTTGTAAAATCGAGATGCTTCTATAAATCTATAAATGTTTCTAAAATCCAAGAAAAGGCTTCTGAAGTATAAAAGGGGAGTTCTCAATGTTGTTGCTGAGGTCTCAAATTTGTGTCTGAATTTGTGATTTTTCACCTAATATAAATTAAAAGTATATAAAGGCATAGAAACTATGGTCTGTAAGTCTGGAAATTGTTTCTGAAGCACAAGAACACTGGTCTTAGATAGAAAAACTAGCACCTGAGAACATCAGCTGCCATTGAACACCGTGATTACGCCTGATGAATTTGTTGCGGTTCGTGGAGCAGGACCCCTCAAAGCAGACTTACAGACAGGTTCAGGAAATAGGTGAATTCAATAACCAAAACTTAATGCAATACCAATGGCAAAAATACACAAACAGAACAAGAGACACAAGATGGAGCTGAAAACAGAGCAGACGAAATGACACAGAGGACTGGGAACACAGAAACTAAATACACAAGGGAGACTGGGATGATTGTACACAGGTGAAACGCAAGAGGGAAGTGACTAGGAGATGCAGGTTAAAAAAAGCTTAATGTGGCAGCTACAAACTTTGAAATAATTTGTGAACATCACTTTACAAGCTGAAAATCCTATTGACCCCAATTTAAGCTTTTAAAAGTTAATTAACCTGAACCCATTGGCTAAGTAATGCAAGTTGCTTGTCAGGGATGAGTTTGTAGGTAAAGGCAAATGACCACTCACAATACAAACACAGACACACCACTATCCATGTGTTTCTCGATCAAATTTACAGTAACATTACAAGTACAAAAAAAAATTAAGAAGAAACACTACATAGTATTCTAATGAACAATGAAGTGGGCTCCTTTTTGTCCACGATACTCGAGTGGCAGTACAGGGGGAGCCGTTCCTCACTCTAATCCGCATGTAGCAGCGGCAAGGATATCCAATACTCCATAAATTCCAGGCTTATCTCCAGACAGTGACTAGTAAATGGTAAGCAATGCTATCAATCATGGAGCTCCCTCCTGTGTGATTCATAGTACTGTGTTTCCATTTAAAACTCCCCCGGGGCTGGAGGAGAGAGGAGCGGAGACGGGGGCAAGCAAGTCTCTAGGCATCAAATTCCCCACAACAATCGATATGTGGAGCTCAAACAACCCATGCTTCAGCCTGCCCGGGGAAAATAAATGTGTTAAGGTAAGGAAATGCATTAAAGAGGAGTGAAAATGTATTTGGTCGAAGAAGAATAATAATCAGGAATGAGGTATCAAAGCAACACATGGAAACATATGGACACTGCCGCCTGTAAGAAAGGCCAGAGTGGAACAGCTTTGTAATACAGAGCCACTAATACCACATTAGTTCAAGGAAGTACAGCTTCAAGTCTTCTTGAAAACTTCGCACCTGGATTTTGGCAGTTTGTCCTAGTCTTCGTGACACATGTCCTCCCAAACTCTGTCAGACTGGATGGGAATTGTCCGTGACCTGCCATCTACTGTAGAGGTCTCCCCACAGAGTTTGAGTCTGTGCTTTGTCTGGTCAGAGACTTGACTCTTGACTGTGTGCTTTGGGTCATTGTCATATCGAAAGGTGCACAGTTGCCCCAGCACTAGGCCCATGAATTCTTTCTTCAGGGACCTCTATGCATTTGACTGTTTTCATCATGTCCTCCCTTTGGGCTCTGTGCCCAAAGAGCACTGAGAAGTGCTTTTCCTCTCGCCTCCCCTGGCATGATTCTGCCACTGCCATACCCAACCATGGAGATGGTATTAGCCAAGTGATGGTGATTGCCTGGTGTTCACCATACATAATGTTTGGATTTCTGTCCAAAAAGTTGGATTTCTTACCTTTTGCTCCTGGAGACATTCAAATTCTGTTTGGCAAACTCAAAGCATTATGTCATCGACATTCTGTCTAGCCACTCTGCCCTAAAGGGGCACTAAGTGATTCAAAAGCAATATACGTTTTGTAAAAATCAGCGAATATTTCCTCAATGTCCATTAGCTGTCGCTTTTGTGTGTACACCGGGAAAAAAATCTGGGTTTTCGGCGTAGCTCACGCTCTGTAAATCTAAAAAAAAAAATGGTGTGGACCGCACAACACAACAATGAGAGTGCAGTTTGTAGACATTACTCGTCACCTTAAGACACGTGCTAACGGGTGGCACTGCAACTCAGTGGTTTTGGCCTAGGGCGTCGGACTCCCATACCGAAGAATGCGGCTTCGTGGCCCGGCCAGAGCAGTAAAATCACAACAACATCATCAACATCAACAATCTTTCTCCAAAATCACTTACTGCCCGTTTAAAGACCTGATTAATGGGTGTGTTGCGGAGCTAGTTATTCTTCCAGCAGGTTCTCTGATCGCGGCAGGACTTCTGAAGCTCTGTGACATTGGCCTTTGGGTTCTTGGTTACCTCAATATCCAAGGGCATTTTTGACACTTATTTTTCTTTCCCTTTTTTTCTGTCATGCTATAAGAACTGTGGGTTCACTATATACACAGGAGTGTGCCTTCCGAAACGTTCACGTTCTAGACACGTCCCAAGGAAAATTGAAGCAAACACAACGCACTGACCACAATGTGGAGTGCTACAGCAAAGAACAGCATTGTAAATGACACATCAGTTTTCGTTTGTAATTTCATTGTAGATTTGTGGGAAAACATGACAAATGCGTCCATTAAATGCAATAAAATGAGAAAAAAAAATGATTTAATCCATAACTACAGACTTCCTGGTCTACTTGCCTTACAATTTTATTTCAAGTCCCAGTGTGTAGTTTTTGTAATTTTCTGGTGGCATCTTGTGGTAAAGTTGCAAACCGCAACCAACTGAGCAACCGACAGGGACTCTTTATGGTGGCGCACCTGATTCCATTTCCAATTCAATGCAAATGCAACGTATTCTGGACCGTTTTGTGCAACCGTATGCAACACGACGTAGCAAACATGGCGACTTACACTGAAGTCGGGTCCACCTAATGTACATAAAACTGATTGAAATAAACATTGGTTCTTTGTTGCAGGTGATTATGCACATATGAACACATGGTTATGGACAATATATTCAATGTTTGAGAAAAAGTTATTCTAAATATTACACTGTAGCTTTAAGCAAGCAGGTTTCATATAAATAACCCATTAGCTACTGTTTTCAAATGGCTGAATTTTTTGTTATCTAAGGCAGCTAAGCACAGTTCTAATCCACTGTGGCCCATGAGCTGCCACACACTTGAGGGATAACCTCTCATAGCCTGCTATATGCAATCTATTAATCCTGTATCCATAAACACAAACGCACATGCTAGATACCTAGTAGACAGATAGTATTAAATGGCTGCGGAGTATAGAGTTATAATATCACGCCCGTGTCAATATAGGATTCCCTCAGAACAATTGTATATCAGTAGCAGCAGCAACAGACAGTAAAGGGAACTCAACAGCATTTTCTATGTGCACCAATGAATCACCAGTAAATCGTTTTGCCCCGTTCTTCTGTTTGTGTTAAAGCTGGGCATAAATCATGGGCAACTGCGGCATGTTCTATTCAGTAGCATTAGTGTGCTGCTGTAACACAGGTTTGATGAAGTAATAAGGAATAAAGTCCATACACATGCTGCCCAGATGGAAGCCGTTGTTGATTTGCAATTACAGTAAGGCCATGGTGATGTTTGCACAAGGTAAAGAGATGATTATGGACTGCTATAAAACATTGATATATCTTTTGGGATATGAAAATGGAATTGATATATCCCATGTTTTACATTAGTCTTGTGTCTTATCTGAGGTTTTAATATTAAATAAGAATACATTTTCATATTACCAAAATAAACACGTTTATAGGATTTAACATAGCACTTGTATCTGTCATGATCTCCCCTCTCAGTTCATCTCCCCCTCCTTTTCAATTCCTGCCTGCTCCCCTGCACCTCCCCCCTCCTGCCGGCCACTCCCTCCTCATCAGCTCAACTCAACTCACCTGTTCACCGCAGCTGCAGCAGATCACCCATCAGTCAGGTATATATACTCCTCTCCATCATGCACTCATCGCCAGATTGTTCTATGTCATCCACACACCACAGAGCCGCTGGCGCGACTAGGCCGAGTCCAGACTCAGCTCCAACACCATGAGGCAATCCTAGCCTCCACCGCAGCTGATGTTCGGCAAGCAGCGGCGAATCAAGAGCAAGGGTTCGCCACGTTAGCTGCCCAGGTCCAGCAGCTCACCACCGCTCTCGCGCAGACCCTCGCTCTGCCCGCCTCCCCGGATCCACCTCCACCGGCACCTACGCAGCATTGTCCTGTCTCGCAGCCTCAGGTCAGGGTTCCAGAGGGCTACGCCGGTGATACGGAGGGGTGTAATCCGTTGCTCACAAACTGTTCTATCCCCTTCTCGCTCCAGCCCAACACTTTCGCCTCCGAGGAAGCAAGGGTGGCATTCACCATAAATCATCTGACGGGTCGCGCTCGGCTGTGGGGGACGGCCGGTTGGGAATGACGCACGCCAGCCTGCTCCTCCTTCCAGATCTTCGCAGCCGAGATTCGCAAGGTCTTCAGGATGCCATTGGACGCATCTGGTGGCCTCCTCCGGCTCCACCAGGGATCCCACTCCATGGTCGATTACGCCATCGACTTCCACACCCAAGCTCTGATGAGCGAGGGGAACAAGCCAGCCCAGGTCGACGCTTTCCTTCTGGGACTAGCTAGTTACGCCAAGGACGAGTTGGTTTCACACGACCTGCCCTCCTCGCTCGACGATATCATCGAGCTGGTGTCCCGCATTGACAGATGCATCCAGGCCAGGCGACGGGGGAGGCGCTCGGATCATCTTCCGGCCAGCCGTCCTTCAGCTCTTCCCCGGCCGCCATCTCCCCCTGCCGGCCAACCCATGAGGGAGGAGGTCCTGGTGAGCCACACATCCAAACCCTCCTCCAATCTACGTCCCCTTTGCCAGGCACGACTACTGCTGCCTCACGGCTCTCAGACTTTGGCTGCACTAATAGACTCTGGTTCGGACGTGAACATAATTGATGACGACTTAGCCTGACAGCTAGGGGTCGGACGAGTTCTCCTGCACTTCCCGGCTCCCATCAAGGCCTTGGAAGGCCACCTCCTGAAGACTGTCACCCACCAGACGGTGCCCATCCGCATGTTCCTCTCCGGCAACCACCACGAGACAATACAGTTTTACATCCTGCAGTCTCCTCGCCATCCGCTCCTCCTGGGGTACCCTGGCTCCGTCGTCATAACCCTCACCTCAACTGGACCACTGGGGCTATCCTGGGTTGGAGCTCATCCTGTCATCTAGTCTGCCTGAAGCAAGCGCCGCACCCGAGCTGACCACCCGGTCCAGTTCCGCACCTGACGTGTTGGGAGTCCCCGTGGAATACCTTGACTTCAGAGATGTGTTCAGCGAGGCCAAGGCTTCCCTGTCTTCCACCGCATAGAGCCTACGACTGCGGCATCGACCTCGAACCCGGCTCCGTTCCGCCAAGGGGCCGCCTGTATTCCCTGGCCTCCCCCGAGAGAGAGGTGATGGACAACTACATCACAAATCCTCTGGCGCCTGGCATCATCCGCCCCTCCTCATCCCCGTCAGGAGCTGGTTTCTTTTTTGTCGACAAAAAGGACAAGATACTTCGCCCGTGCATCGACTATCGAGGACTGAACAACATCGTAATTAAGAATCGTTACCCTCTGCCCCTCATCGCATCCGCCTTCAAGCTCCTAGAAGGCGCCACTATCTTCACCAAGCTTGACCTACGTGACGCCTATCATCTTGTCCGGATCCGCGAGGGGGACAATTGGAAGACAGCATTGTACACCCCCTCTGGCCACTACGAATACCTGGTGATGCCCTTCGGCCTCACCAATGCCCCGGATATCTTCCAAGCCCTGCTTGCTCAATAAGTTTGTGTTCGTCTAACTCGATGACATTCTGATCTTCTCCCGATCCAAAGACGAACACATCCACCAGGTCCAGGCGGTCCTGCAACGCCTGTTAGAGAATTCCCTCTTCGTGAAAGCGGAGAAGTGCGAGTTCTACGTCCCATCTGTCTGCTTCCTGGGGTACGTCGTAGGGAGGGGGACCGTGCAGATGGACTCAGCCAAGGTCTCTGCTGTCACTACCTGGCCCCCACCGGACTCCCGCAAACAGCTTCAACACTTCCTGGGTTTTGCCAACTTCTACCAGAGGTTCATCCGGGGTTACAGCACAGTGGCAGCCCCTTTCACATCCCTCACCTCCTCGAAAGTGCCCTTCCAGTGGACGTCGGCCGCCCATGACGCCTTCCAGGCCCTGAGGAAAAACTTCACTTCGGCCCCCATTCTTGTCATGCCTGACCCAGAGCGGCAATTTGTGGTCGAGGTAGACGCCTCCGACGTGGGAGTCAGGGCTGTCTTGTCCCAAAGGGCCGCCACCGACCAGAAGCTTCACCCCTGCGCCTTCTTTTCCAGGCGCTTGACCCCGGCCGAGAGAAACTACGACATTGGCAACAGGGAGTTTCTCGAGGTCAAGTTGGCCTTGGAGGAGTGGCGACACTGGCTTGAGGGAACAAAGCTGCCATTTCTGGTGTGGACAGATCACAAAAACCTTGAGTATATCCAGTCCGCCAGACATCTGAACTCCCGGCACTGGAGAAGGTGTCCTGCCCATCCGTCCAGGCTTTCATCCGCCGCTGCCGCAGGACCTGGATTCAAGCCTGAGCAGCCCCTCTCCGAACCACTGGTCCCTACACTTACACCGCTGCCAACCGTCGCTGCTCCCGGGCCCCGGAGTACGAGCCAGGTCAGAGGGTTTGGCTTTCCACCCGTGATCTTCCCCTGAGGGTCGAGTCCAAGAAGCTGGCTCCCCGATTCGTTGGTCCGTTCGAGGTCCAGAAGGTCATCAACCCGGCGGCGGTGAGGCTCAAGCTCCCCAGGTCCATGCGCCTCTGCCTCGTCGCCTCCTCGATGGGGGCCCCGTGTACACCGTCCGCCGTCTCCTGTGGTCCCGCCGGCGTGGGAGGGGTTCTCCAGTCCCTGGTGGACTGGGAAGGCTACGGTCCTGGGTCGCAGCAAGAGACGTTCTGGACCATGCCCTCATCAGAGGGTTCCATCAGGAGCACCCGGATCAACCCACCAAGACCGGCCTTATCCCCAAGCCTCGGGGTCGGCCTCCTCCTCTGCTCGACCCTTCCAGCGACAAAATCAGCTCTGAGAACCCCTCCTCTGACGAGGATGACATGCTCCAGGGAGCTGAAGAGGAGAGGATGGAGGTGGGCGTCTCCGACGCATCGACCCAGCCTTCTGCCCCCGACAACGGACTCTGCCTGCTCCCCCCCTGTGGTACCGTCACCTACTGGCTCCTACGGCGTGTCCGCCCCGGGCACTCCGTGTTCTCCCACGAAGCAAGTTTGTTCCAAAGGGTTTTCCTTGAACTGTCCGTAAATAAAAGTCATTACCGACTGTCTGCCGGCCTACGTGTGCTGCATTTGGGTCCCCTTCCGACCCGTTACAGTATCTGGAGCTCTAGCAAGAACAGGGCGTTTTGTGTCCCTCTGTGTCCCTGAGGCTCTCTTCTGATTGTCTCTATTCTTAGTGACACACGGCCAGGCCAATCACAAGTTCTACTTTTCTTGGTTTGAATCCCGGTTCCAGCCTACTGTGCGGAGTTTGCATGTTCTCCCTGTGTATGCGTGGGTTCTCTCCGGGTTCTCCGGCTTCCTCCCACAGAACAAAGACATGCAGATTGGGGTCAGGTTAATTGGAGATATCAATTGACCATAGATGTGAATGTGAGCTTGAATGGTTGTTCGTCTCTGTGTGTTGGCCCTGTGACCTGTCCAGGGTGTAGCCTGCCTCTCAGACAATGTCAGCTGGTATGTGCTCCAGCAAATGTTAATATAAAGTACACTTCATAACAGGAAAAAAAACTGACGTGAAAAAATCTAACAGCACACATACAAAGAATATCCTAAAAACATATAAGAAGGATTCTTGGGTGCATCGGCTACACCAAATGATCTAACAATGTCATCCAAGAGCCATAGACCTCCTCTATTGAAATGAAAGCCAGTCCTGAGAACTTCTCTTGGTACAAAGTCAACCTCAAGTAAGACTATCAATTTTAAAAGCTAAAAGCAAAGCTCCTCTCACCAGAGGCCACAGAAACCAGAAAAGTCCTGAGGAGATGCATTGCAATGGGTGAAGAAAAAAATAAACTCCATGTTGAAGGTCTGGAGTGGATTCTGTTTTCTCGGTGCTGTCGTACAGAAATGTTTGTCTTGTTTCCGCTGCATTTTGACAAGATGCCAGTTGTCAATTTCCGGATCGTCTGCAATCTCGCTGGCATCAGATTGTCAAGAAGCCCACTTTCCCCTAAATATTTCTATGTAATCTCTCACTCCCTGATAGAGTTCTTCTTTAGAGTTTTAAGAGAAACACAGGCAACATGGTTGATCTGTAACAAAACTTAACAGACCACATGCACAACACAAAATACCAGGTTATTAGCTTATTAGCTAAATTCTGTGCATGTATTGCCCAGTAATGCACAGATGAACTTAATAAACGGTACAGTCTTTGCAGAAAACCTGTGAAGGGATGAACATCAGTGAGGATTTGGCTGAATCTGCTAGTTTAATAGTTTCTGTAACGACTTTCTTTGTTTTGAATATTCCCTATATGTTCATTCAATAATCAATCAAATTGTGCCATCAGACCCAACTATGATAGGAAGAAAAAAAAAATCATAACGGGGGTCATATAAGATATCACTTTAACACTTTAAACTTGATTACGTGATTACTTGATTCCTCAAACCAGTTGCATCAAATCTAGATGAGTTTGATTCAGTGGCAATCTTTGGTTTGTTACCTATTTTGATGAGTGGGGTAGCATCTGTGTGTGCCTTTTAACATCCCTGTTCCTTTAAACTACTAATAATTTGAATAATTTGACATAAAAACATTCTTACCTTTGATGCATTCTCATCCAAGTGAGGCAGATGACTGCATATGTACTGACAGAATATGCTCGCCATGCTTGCTTTATCCCCCCCTTTTTCATAATGATTCTGCAGTTTTTCTTATATGAATCTCTCCTCTCCTTTTTCCTCCAGGATTTTTAGGCAACACCTTATTTCAAATCTGTACAGCTCCTGTCTTCACCATTTTACAGCGGACAGCATCATTAAGAAGCTTGGCCAGAGTGCAGGGTCGTCTGATAGAAGAACTGGAGTACCTTCTGTTCATTTATTCAACATTAAAGATTCTTATCACTTTATTTCTCCTTCCTCTCCTCCTCTTTTTTGCTTTTTCCCCCTCTTTTGACACCCAGATAGTTAAGTTCACCTCATAATCGCTGCTCTCTCATAAAAAAAACATGACAGACATGCCAGCTCTCAGATACGTCATCGCAGATAGGTCTCAAGGTAATTCCTACTATTTGACCTTGCTGTAGTTTTAATGTAATGAGCCCAACACATTTGCCCGCTTAGCCTGTCCTATTCTGTGGCCTCTGTGTACAACAGCATAATTGTGCAATGCTCCCTCTGAGTGGTCGTTTAATTTGACGGGGCAAGAAGAGTTGGCTTGCCACTTAAATAATAGAAGGTGAATACACACACACACACACACACGTCAACTGAAATACAAATCTATTGTCTGGAATTAATTGAAACACAACCTAAACAATAACAAAACTCAAAAATATTGAGATGTCCTATGCACATTGATGCATGGATTTTTGTTGCACTTACAATATTGTTGAATATTGAACACAGCCCTGTCCATGTGAGTGACAATGAAAAATGGAAATGTGGAAGAAGAGTCCTCTTTTTCATTCACCATATGCACTGTAAACACATTAGAATGACGGGTCTGTTGATGTAAAATATGCATCTTTCCAATATGTTTTTTTATGTACTGTATATATAGAGTAGGCTGCTGCTGACAGATCTGTAAAATCCCTTTTGAGTGCAAAACTACACCGAGTATGAGCACAAACACACATTTTTAAGAATTCGCAGCAGTCATTCATGCAGAATTGTGTGCCCAAACATACAAGCGTAAAGAAGAGAATGATGCAGATTTCCCTCTCGCAAATATATTTAAAAACCTATAGACTGAGAAAAGAATGCATACACACCCACAGAGCGGTGATCCACAAGGGAATCGCTGCGCTGTCACTTGGCTGACATCCAACAAAGGCTGAAAGTAACTTCGAAACTGCAGAAAAGGTAAATTATTGTAATGCAAGAAAAAAAAAGCAAAGATCCAAGGTGCTATTCTACACCAGCACTCTGTGGCATATTCTCATTAAAAACAATACAAAAACCTCACCAACCAAATACAGCGTCAATGTAAATAGGTCTGCTTTTATATTATATTACTTTCATCCTTTGACAATCGCTCACATGCATGGCGATCCAGTGATGCCTGGTTAGCACAAAATATATTTTCCTTGTGGTGATTATCCATTTAGACTTTGCCCCCACTCTCTGATTCCCATCTAGTCAACATTGTCATGAAAACTATATAGTTAGTCAAGCCCATTGGTGATCTCTTTCAAAGAACCTTTGAATTTCACTTTTCAAATAATCACCTTTCATTTGCCTCGAACATGAATGATGGAAACTCCATCTTCTGTCGAGGAGAATATATGTTTTTTTTGTCATCACACAATCCAGCCAAGCTGTCAAGGGAGGTGTTGAGAGGCCACGTAAAGAAAGATGAAAGGGATAAATGGATGGCTGCTGTCACTCTAAAGGCAGATTTCTCATTATGGCTGTGTTAAATCAAACCGAGTTGACAATTTAAGGCTGATTACAGCAGAGCTGTGATTGTGAAAGGGAGCATCATCGTTAAAATGGAAGAGGTGGTGGAGTAACTGGTATTTTCACATCAGGATGAATACAGCCACTTGTGAATAGCCCACATAGGAGAAACCAAAGGCGCTCCTGAAGTTTGTATTTAAGTACAAAACGACACCACCACCAGCAGCCTGGGAAGTGACAAAAGGCGGATTGGGTCCATGGAGATAAATCAGATTGGGTTACGCTTTCCCAGTCTTCAACTCTCCAGTGTTTGGCGAGTTTGTGTCCACTGCATCCTCAGATTTCAGTTCTTGGCTAAAAGAAGTGGAACCTGACATGGCCTACTGCTGTTGAAGTCCCTCCACCTTAAACATTGACATGTGTGTGCATCCTCAGATGCTTTTATGCTCACCACAGCCATAAAGAGTAGTTAGAATAGTTATTGTCAGCTCAAACCAGTCCGGCTATTACCCTCTGACTTCTTTAATCAACAAGTTTTTTAGTTTTCTTTTGCACAATTTGAGCATATTCTAGTTTCAGAAACTGTAATGTCATGTGACAGTCAAAGTCACTGAGATCACATTTTCTTTCTCAATTTTAATTCTAACTTGACCTGACTGATTGGTTTATGCATTGCTTTGCTCCTACATGATTGGCTGTGGATTTCATATCACATGAATAAGTAGATGTATAGGTATTCCCTATACATAGCTTGGTTACTGGTTATCATAGGTAAAATTACCTCCTTCCTGCTGTCAACTTGCACCACAGGATCTATTGCTCCACAAAGGAACGTCAGCTTGACTAAATACCGGCTTAAAGGGGGTCAGGTAACAAAAAAAAAGAGAGACTATTGGGAGCTAAGAGGTACTTAAGATGTAATTTGGCTTTATTGTGGCCATGGGGGAATCAGCCACCGGTGTTAAATTGTTTTAATCTCACTCTAAACAACACCACGGTTTCTACCTCCACCACTGATCATCTCCATGTTTGCTATCTGGTCCCCTGAGAGAGGAGGGTTTATCCTATACTTTACCTCTCACCAGCCAATCCGCTTGATGACTAATAATCTCCTTTTATTCCAAATAGGTATCCGCAGTTTGCATCATGGTACCTATTGACACCCCTTAGTCTATAGAGCTAAACAGGATTAATGCGACTCACTGGCCTTGATCTAGAGGTTGATATGGTGTATGAATGCATTATGTATGTTGTGATTTTGTGCTATACAAACAAAATTGAATTGAATTGAATTATGGGGTATGCATCATATGACTTGCATTGCTTGAACCATACATTATTGCAGAGTAAAGATGGATCGCATTGAGGCACACCTCATGGCATTAAGGAGGCATCAATATTACTATATACCACTACACAGTTTTTAAAGGGGCAGTAAGCAATTTTGGAGAAAACTTGTCTCTCTCTGTTATTGTTGATGATTTTACTGCATTGACTGGGCTGCGAACCTGCAGTCTCAGGTATGGGAGACCGATGTACTTACCCCAATGCTACAACCCCGTAGTGCCATTTGCTAGCCTGTCTCTGAAGGTGTTGGGGAGTGATGATGACAAAATGCACACAATGCTGTCCAGTCTGCACCATTTAAAAAAAATAATAATGTGCATATCCTGAAAAAGCGTATTTTTTTCGGCACACATAGAACAGACAGCTAGAGGACCGTGAGGAAATATTTGCTGATTTTTACAAAAAGAGTATTGGATCAAAATCGCTTACTGCCTCTTTAATATAAACATATCCAGCTGCCTTAAGGATTAAGGCCTAATGTGGAACAACTCAAAAGCTATGTTAGTCTGAAAAGGTAGTTCATAGACATAGCCCAAAAAAGGGCCATCTGCATTTACATCTATGTGCCGTCTTTTACACTACCTAAAATAAAATCAAGACAGCTGCAGTGACAGCAATGGTTTGGTTAGGGGACATTTTCAGTCATTCATGCGAGATGGTCTTCGGCAGACATATTGGAGATTCTCAACTTTAATAGCTAACAGCTATGATTAACAGATTGTTGTTGTGAACTTATGGCTTTATGTGCGTCATTGGCAGTGCTGATGGTTTTGTGTGTTTCATTAGGGTGGTGTACACTGTTTGTTGACAGGCTGTTTAAAAGATGTTGGGTTACAACATGACACAGGGATCAGACAATGAAAGTATTGAGTTGAGAGTTGCTCTTGCATGAGCTTGTTGTCTAATAAGGATGATGCCGGCACCAAATGTTGTGTAATGAATGTTGGGGTATTTCAATGGATATTTAAAAACTAGATGAAATGTAACCCTCTAACCCTCAATGTGAAAGCTATAAAAGCAAACAAAAACATTTAGCACTGTCGATCAGTTTAGTTTCTGAATTTAAGTCAATCCAGCAGTTGTTGCACAATATTGAGTTCCCAATTGCAAGGATGATATGTACTTAGTTTGCCACAGCTGTAATTTATGCCTCTTACTTGCTCCATAGCAATGGTTGTTGAGGCTGTTAGGTAGTGCTGGCCAAAATATACCACATACTTACATGGAGTGGTGATTTCATGGACCGTGGAAAGCATTTTTAAATTGTTCAGGCTAATCAGCATTTTGAATTCAATACTTTAATTGTCTCCAGGCTACCACCAGGGCACACTGAAACAGGACCAGACTTTACAGACAGGATAAACCTCATGATGACAGAATACCAATATAAATAATGTTCATAGCAAGAAATGTAGTTAAATATTTTGACATATGAAGAGTACAACCTCTGAGAATGTACTAGTTTTTCTCTTTTGTTAAGTTTTTTTTATTAGTTTGTTTTACTATTCGCTCAAATGGGAAAGTATTCTCAGACTTTTGGACTCCACTGTATTTTGCAATGAGTCACATTTGTTAAATTTCCATTACTGCAGTTATATATTGTATATGTAATTTTAAATTTTTAAGTAAATGAACACAAGCAAACAAATCTCCAGTTTATTTCTTATTACTGCAACTGTCATCATAAAACATACAAGGGAGATGGTACAATTTTGTTTATTTACATTAGCATACTTATTACAGTTGAATAAAACCATATAGGTTTCATAAGTTATGATGTAGGCATATATATAGCCGACAGCATAATATTCATGGGCAGGATAATGGAGCAAATCGTTCTATGTCAACAAGAAACTGGCATGTCATGGTAGTCTGCCTCTGCTCCTGTGGCCTGAAAGCTGCACAACCCAATACTTCAAATACATGATTCTTTTTAGGTCCCAATCCAGTACATTTTAGGGGGAAGTTACATCCCATCACTATTATTGTGTATTGCAATATTTTGAGCACATGGCCTCAATATGGCCTTAATTTAAACATAGTATTTCATCTGGTAGACTCCCATTTTTACCATTTACCATTGCAGCTACTGCTGCAGGGATTTAATTAGGACAAGTCAGATTTGATACTTTTGTCTTTTACATCATATTTTTCCAGGTCTCGTTTATACAATACAACTTTGTAAAAATGACACTTCCTTGGCTGAAACACAAAGGATGACATATTTGTCATTTCTTTTCAGTTGTGATTACAAACTAATTAGTCCCAAGTATAATTTCCAAGATCAATTTATTTGTTAGCCAAGCCGTTAGAATCGGGCTGCGTGACAGTGCCAGCTGTGTCTGCTGGAATATGTGTGATGCTAATGCAAAGCTTCCATTGCTACCGTGCTGAATCTTCGCCACAGGTACACCACATTTACTCATGCTGCGACAATTACGATAAATGGTGTTCTTCCCCTCTCCTCTTTATTTCTTTCTGTACTTCTTCACATCTCTGACTGCCCTGCTAGCGCACCCTGCTTTTTTTTCTCTGCTTCCCCATCTCTAATTATTCATATCTTTCTCTCTCTCCCAGACTGAACTCCCTCTTCATCCTCTTGGGATTGTGAAGCATTAGATTGCTGCAGAGTGCAGGCAGCTCCAGAGTTTCACCCTCCGACTCTTAGATCGTTAGTGAGTTTAAAGCAGCAACATTAAAAGGGAATACATTTGTCAAGCAAAGAGAGGTAAATTCAAGAGATTTTTGCGTAGTGAGATGTATTCTCTCAGATCTTCCAAGTGGTCTCTGTTTTGCCTCGATGAGTGCCACTACTGTCTCTAAAATAGATTGGGATCCTGAAGTGACACTGGTTCTAGGTACAAGTTTTTAGAGGAATAACTCATGTGGCCAAACATTTGATAATACAAATTCACACAACCAGGCTCCCAGCATGCAACATAATGCATACATAGGCATAACGTATATTTATCTTAGTATAGAAGATCATCTTCAAGGGACTGTCACATTGACTGTGAGAAAGTTCACTTCCACGATTCGGAAGCCAAAGAGTGTCAGTGAAGGTCCATGTCATTCTAATTAGGGCTAAATCTAAGCGTATGTGGGAAATTTATTTTAATGTAGCTGTCAGACATTTGGAAGTCGAGCTGGCTTCGTTACTTGCACAATTCAGAGATAAGATGATCGGACCATGACCTATTATTCAAAGCACATGGAATTACCTTACGCTATACTGTAGCTCTTCAGATAAGAATTAAAATACCATTAACAACTACAACACATCAATTAAAATGTATCATTATTACATAGATTCTGTATTATTAATAGTAAGAAAAAGCAGCATCAACAAAATTATTAGTCATTCACTAATTCACATTCACACAACAAAAGTGGTGGAGCTGCCATACGATGCACTGGCCTAATCGTAGCAGGCACCCAGGGCTTCAGTGTCCTTCTCGAGAACACGTGGACACAAAGAGCCAGGGATCGAACCACTAACGTGCAGTACTTTAAAAGCCAAGCTGCCCCAGATATTAGTTCAAATAATTCACTCAGTGACCATTTTGTTATCTACCAAATTGTTTTTATGCACCAAGCATGGGATTAGTGATTAACAGAAAGAAGAAGAATAAAAGGTAAACAGTAATTGATAAGGGGGAACTGTTGAACTGTAAATCCAGTACAACATTCCTCTGGGATGCATTTAGCCTATCTAAGCACAAACGAAACCCATATATATGGGTTTTAATAATGTTAATAATGGGTGTGCAAATGAAAACAAGTGCAAAATGTGTGTCTTACCCTATCTTATCAAAGCCAAGGGTACACCTTTAAGGCTGACACTAATTTACACCTGTAGGCTCTAAAAATGTATGAGGGTAGTTATTTCATCTTACATAAGGCTGGAAAAAAAGTCGAAAATTATATATTCCTTGTGGTTGTTTGGCTTTATTAATATAATAAACTCAACCTATCCACCTTTTTCCTTGCAACACTGCATCCTTACCCACACGTCAAGGATGAGCTTGTCCAGGAATGGTCCTGTGAACATGATGTGATATCGGCTCACTGAGCTGCACTGCCAAGTCATCAGACCTCAGTTCAATTTAGCATCTGTGAGATACACTGGAATAAGGTTTTCCGAGGAGAGCTCCACGACCAGCCAATATGACGGCACTAACATGTAGTCTAACTACTCTGTGAAATACCTCTGACACCTTGAACAAAAAAGTCAATGGCCTGAAATATTTTAGCGGTTCACAGAGCATGAAGGAAGGAAACTTTATATTGGGCCACCGTTCCAGTATTATTTTTCCCCTAGCATGAGCACTAATATAGCAGTTTTACCTCAGGGATTTGAACAAGGTTGATGAAATTACTGCAAGTTTGCTATGTGTCAAAAAAACAAAAGGTGACTGCAAAGGGCATCACCTCATCATCAATACTTATTAACATCCAATAACAGAGTAATTGGTCGTAATAAATGTGGAACAGCAAATTTACACATACATAATGAAGAAGGGAAAAAAAGAATGATTTAAGGCAAGGTCCAGGTTTAGTTTTATTTCGTCTTTTTGTCAGACTTTTTTGTACTACAAAGGATATGTGAAAAGGCTTAGTCAAAAATAAACTGCATTAATTAGATTCTTACTGAGTTACAGTCCTAATATGTAAATAAAACATTGCACCTTTTTAGTTCATGTATGATTTTTCTGTCCGTTCAAGAAGAACCAAATAACTAAAATGAAACTTGAAATCTTCACCACATTGAATTGCATATGGCATATTACACTGAACCAATGTTTTCTCAAAATGTCACATTAGCGGTTGCTTCTGATACTTGTGTATTGCAACCAGGATCAGTGATGAGTATGCACATCGCAAATGACCACAATATCTCTGGTTGAAGTCTCTAAAAGGCCTTAGCCGACCTTAGCAGTTTATGAAAAGGTGGAAAGGATACATACATCAGTCATTAATTATTAAAAAAAAAAATCACATGTGATTTTCTAAGGGCGACAGCAGTGAAATGTGAGTGCGCTCTTAATGATGTTATCTCGTCAAATATTTACATAAAGCTTGTACACACTATAATGCACCGTGAATTTGGAAAGATGACTGTATAAAAAATAACTTGACTTTAGTGCAGTTTGAGGAGTGCCGCTGAAGTCAATGTGAAGATTTGAGTGCAGATTATCCTTAATTGAAAACAAATGAATGGGAGTTAATAATGCTTTAAATATACCTCAGTATCACACTTAATTTGAGGCTGTTTGAATCTACAATAAAGTTCACTAAATGCAGTATCATATATAAATAATGAATTGGTAAAATGGGAGAGGAAAATAATAGCAATTTGGAATTCTATCTATATTATATATATATATTATTGACTTCACACTTATACATCCAGTGCCAGTGCTCAATGCCAGTGCAGGAAGTAGTATGCCCTTTATGTAATGAGGTGGAAAGTAAGCGCGCCAGTACACACCATCTGAACTGCTTTCTTGATTGCTGGAAAGCGTTGGACCCCCATTTAGATTATCGAGTTTGTGTCCAACCATTTATGTGACTTTTCGAACCAACTACTTCCCGCCGTGACTGACCAGCTGTGTTGAGAGAGAAACCAGGGTTGTAACTACTCTCTTTGTTGTACCCATTCTGTAAAATAACACTACAGATGTCTTCTAGACCAGAAAGTCTGAAATTTCCCTGTACAGAGAACATACTTGGTACAGCTCACATGCAGACAGACAAACCAAAAAGCTTAAGGTACAATAGAAACATGTCAGTATTATACAAAATGGGTGGGAGGAGATAAAAAGTCTAGGTCACTAGAAGTCATGTCAGGATTGTTATTATCTTCTTGGAGATATTCTCAAGGCACATCTTATCCCAACTCCTAACACAACTACACAACATCCTAATCTAAGGCATTCCTGCAGGTCAACTATCTGTGAGATATGATATACACCATACACAGTATTTAAAGGGGCCATATTATGCTCCAGCTACCTTTTCACCCTGCCTCCACGTATATTTTGTTATCTGGTGTATCTGCCAGCCCACGGAGAATGAAAAGAAAACAATGAGTCGTTGATTCGTAGTTTGGGTTGATGGTGCAGACGGTCTGTAAACGAGCCATTCACAGCCCGGGCGTCAGTGACGTAAATTGACTCCTGCGGCAACCACGCCCCCGACCTGAGCAGCACCTCCCCCCTTGAAGTGCCGTAAAACAGATCATCATTTTCTCCCCGCAAGCGAACGACGACCGCGGGCATGGCCAAGCTAGACTCGCAACCGTAGCTCGCGGCTACCGGCGGAGCTCGCGGCTACCGGCGGAGCTACCGGCGGAGCTCGCGGCTGGCGGCCTGCGTAGCTCGCGGCTACCGGCGGCAGCCTCGAGCGGGATGTCGTTAACGTTCTATCGCCCAGCCCCTTGTGCTCTGTGTGTAATTATGGAGAACGTTTTCGCTGTGCCTCCCGGGTCTCTACGTCATCTATGTGCCTTGTTACGTGCGACTGTTGTCATGGCAGCGCAACGCCGTAGTCGTGCAGCAGACGCGGGGAGGAGCGAGGCGGAGCTTTGCGGAACACGAAGGGAGGGGGGAGAGGAGTGAGCAGGAAAGCGCTGGAATCGACCATAGTCTCACAGGGCTGTTTATACAGAAAGAGGAGGGTGCTGTGTGGCTTGATCCTTGAGGTGTTTTGACATGGAATGGCAAAGACATGTAGTGCACACACCTGAAAACCAATGTAACTTGTGTAAAAGGGGGCATAATATGGGCCCTTTAAGATATTAAACAATGAATTTGTCCTAGAACTCCCTGACACTCCTCAGCCAGCCACTCAGATCACCTTACAGTATATGTTTGATCTTTGATGTGGTCGGAAAGTACATTGAAGGGTTGTCTCCGATGGTGGTCGCATGGTGGCAGATGGGGGTAAACTTCATCTATCTCTCATGCTGTACGTCCTGTCAAATAAAAGTTGTTGTCATTGAACAGAATCCAGGGCTTTGCAAAAGTACCCAATATCTTATATTGTGATATTGTTGATAGTAACATATGTTGAGGATGTGAAGCTATGCACTGCGTACAATTTTCTGAAGTGCTGTGCCCCCATATATCCTTCCTTGCTGAGTAAAATTCTAACGAAAAGGTTATTGTGCTGTTGCCCTTTTGATTGCCCAGAGTAGTCTCCTAAATTACCACTGCAAATTCTATAAATGTCTACAAAACGCTACATTACAATGGTATGTTGTTAAGTTTTGCGTTGTTTGCTACCCTTTTCAGCCTGTGGTGTTTTTAGTCTCAATGTTTGTTTGTTTATTTCAAAATGTTAAGGTTTTTTTCATTCAATTCAATCCCCTGAAATATTTTATTAAATTAACCCTCTATGTCATGACTTTTTATTTTAAGGGGAAAAAAAATATATCACCCCAGTTTATGGGAGCCCCTGATAATATATCAGTAATATAATATGTCCCCCCCGACCCCGACAACAGATATTGTTTTGTTGCCTAGAAGGCAACAAGGTACTATGAGGATACTAAAATGGCAAGGTTTTCTATAGTATATAAAGTGGTATGAAGAACAAACAAGCAATATTTCAACAGACATCTGGTTCATCAATCTGTTTCTGAATGTGTGCTTCTGTGGGGTACTGATTAAATCAGTTTTTATCTTTTTTCAAAGAACACTGATGTTCTGTATGGAACCTCAGGAAGCAGTTGCACGTGAAACAGAGGTGGACATCATATTTTCGACAATTGGCTTTTGCTGTACCTTTGCATCCTGGTACCTTGCATTTCCCCAATGAAGAAACCTGACTTGTCTTAAAAATGAGCAATCAGCCTCTCTAATGTTACTGTAGGTTAAAAAGCTTCTCTGGCTACTAGTACCGTTTCATCCTACCAATACTGCATCGACACAGCAGCGTCAAACACTGAGGTGCATGGGGGAATGGTTTGACACCCCCATCTGACTTGAGCCTAATGGGGCAGCAGGGTCATGCTGTTTAATGGCAGTTAGCTTGCTGAGTGACAGCACTGCGCTAGGCCAGGGGCTCAGCTGTCACGGCTCGCAGGTGTGCTGGTGAGTTATGTGTCATTGTAGGATGCGATAAGGTCGGGAAGAGACTGGGTAGGAGATGGAGATAGAGGGGGAAAAAATACAAATACATTGATAGAAACTGAGCAGAGGGGGTAAAGACAGGAAAGTATGTTGAGAGAGCCCAGCAAGCATTTGGTAGAGGCTGACATGAAGGAGTGGGACAAATCTGACCAAAATGTTATACACAAACAGGCACAACACTGTCATGATATGGCATACGGTAGAAGTCACCATAAACACATTTTAACAATTTGAGAATGATAAAGATAAAACAGATTAAATCTCTTCCATGGACTGGCAGAGCTATTAAAAATAAAGTAAAAAAGAGAACAGGGACTGCACACGTCAGATGCCCTTGTGTGCAAGTTATAAGGGAAATGTCAGCGTTAATTATAATGCAAATCTAACCTTTTGTGAGGAAGATGACTACATCGATGTGCTGTAGCTTGTCATACATAGTGACAAAGAATGCTTCCTTGACAATTCTCAGTAATTCTGCTGAGGAAAATTGCTTCGCCTCATTCAACCTGGGTCAACTCAACAATGCAAACATAAGAAAGGCGTCCCTCGGAAGTGAAGCCAATAGATTGTGCTGAATATATTGACAATAAAAAAACAACCAATATTCAGACATCAAAGAACTCCCATTTAATTTCAGTACTTGCACTTTAAATTAGAAATTCATTGTATCATCTAAAGATCCTATTAATGTAGTTATATATTCACACCTTAAAGTCAGCAGAAGCTACTTCCTTACATAGCAAGCCATGGAGAACTAATTGGAAAGTGGTATTTCAGGTGTATTTGGGCTCCAAAAAATTCCATGCAAAGTCATTCAGTTTACTCAGATTGCATACGCTGATCGGAATAACATTGATTATCTCGTTTCTATGGCACAGTGGGTGTGATATATTATGCAGCAAGGGAATATTTACTCCTCGATGTTGATGTGTTGGAAGCAGGCAAAATGTGTAAGTGTAAAGATCTGAGCAACTTTGACAAGGGGTCAATTGTGATGGCTAGACAACTGGTTCAGAGCATCTCTAAAACAGAAGGTTATGTTGGGTGTTCCCAGTCTGCAGTGGTTAGTAGCTTCCAAACGTGGTCTAAGGAAAGACAACCGGTCAACCGGCTATATGTTCGTGGGGAGGGAAGGATAGCCCTTGTTGTCCGATCCCACAGACGATCTACTGTAGCATAAATTGCGGAAAGGTTAATGCTGGTTCTGATAGAAAGGTGTCAGAACAAGCGTATGGGGCTGCATAGCTGCAGACCAGTCAAGAGTTCCCATACTGACACCTATTCACCACCAAAAGTGCCTACAATGGGCACGTGAGCATCAGAACTGGATCATGGACCAATGGAAGAAGGTGGCCTGGTCTGAGGAATCATGTTTTCATGTTTCCAACATCTTATGGAATCAGTGACACACATATTGGAGGCTGTTTTGAAAGCAAAGGGATGAGCTACCCTGTATAAGCATGGTGTTCCTAATAAAGTGCCCCGTGAGTGTCTCTGTGACCGGTTGTAAAGGAGTACAGAGATAGGACTTGCAGCTTCCATCTGACAGCAGACATAATCTTTGTGCCCCTCTGTGTCAAAGCAGTCTTGTGAAACACATTGAATCTGTTGCCTCAAGCAAAGAAAATATCATCTCAGAGTCATGTGCCAACAACACTATAAGGATGTAGCAAATCTGTCTATGTAGAGAGCTATAATTCGGTGCTTCAGCTCCATCAATGAGAGGTCTCTGAGGGCTTTCAAGGTTCCAGGTAACATATGTGACACTGTTGGTGCTGTGGCTATAACCAGTCTGTGGGTTTGACATCCTTAAAGAATTTGATTGGCCAAATCAGTTTGTATGATTTTTGGTCTGTGGGAAGAAGCCGAAGTATCAAGAGAGAACGTTTTTTTATTACGAAAAAAGGCAATTTAAATACAGATAAAGCAATTGTCACATTATCAACAATATACGCATGAATGCAGGCAAAATTATACAAATTTCACAGGTCTATAACAAAGACTTGAATAAACATAAAACAGTCCAATCAATTAATACAACAGTGCCACTACACCACCATGCAGCCCCTGTCATGTCAGCCAATGTTCATTTTTAAAAGGTTTGATTATGCATAGGCGAGGCCTGAATTGAATGCTGTACACTAAGGGAAATTGTAGTTCATGGAACAGTTTGAGAATTTAAGAAACTGTATTACAATGAGTATGATTGCCATTCACATTCAAATAATATTTGAATGGTCGCAGCCAATTACAGTGACTGCCTTTCAGTTTTTGATAGTGTTATCATGGAAGATGTTGAAGCTCAAACGGCAGAGACGTTGCCATGGTATCATCCCTTTGCTCCATTTGCTTCATTGAAGAGCACCTGTTTTTAATGTATGCAGAACACTGGTTACATCCAAGTGGCACAGCACCCATTGCTTTGTTAACTGCTGTTTTGCTTCAAGTTTAGCATTTTGACCAGCATCATCTTGGTTTTTTGAAACACATCCACCTACTCCTACAACCATGCACCTTTTAGACAGTACTAGCTGTGAATCACATGGTATCCATGCCCTAATGCATACAGTGTTTTTACACCAAAGGATTCCATAAGTTACTAAATGAACATTGTGCTGCATTGATGAAGACTTGAAACTAGACATTGAGACCATAAACTCAACTGAAAAATGTTAACTGACGTCATTTTCTCATAGACTTCTATTCAGGGTATCTGCACGTTTCAGCAAGTCAAATTTAAGACTTTTTAAGACCTTTTTAATGCCACCTTGAATGAAATTTAAGACCGAAAACACTATAAATATAGGCGATAGTTGGGGGATCCCGCTGTATTACAACCCAAGCATAGCATGTGTTTCATTCAATGAGACTCATTCAAGTTTACTTTTTGTCTGTTTATTGAACATAGTAATACTCAGTGCTCTCTGGTTCAATAGCTGTATGTACAAGTGCAGTTTAACTGAATGTTTCCGAGAAGTACACAAAAAAATATACAGAAATGCAAAATTTACAAAATATATACTAGTACATTTAGTCAAACAGTAGTGTGCTCTATGGTTCACAGAATTACAAGTGTAACTGGAAACATCTAACAAAAAAAAAATATTGGACATATGTTAGGCCTACCATTATACTGAACAGGCCTGCATCATGACATTGCCAAAATCTGCCAAAATGCATATAAAGTTAACAATTAGTCATTGAAAAAATATATATAACTTACTTTGAAGTGGTGCAGTAAATCTTTAGCTGTTGCGTGTCCCATGAATTTGCGAGCCCAAGTAACGTGAATGCACTTGATCTCCGACCCAATATCGTACGTGCACGTCGAGTTGCTTATTTTTAGTGGCGTGGTTCAAAGTATCGTCGAACATTAAAACAAAAAAAGACTTGTTGACGCTGCATATTAGCTCGCTTCTGATGAAAGGCGCTAGTCCAAAACGAGTTATATAGGCAGTGTTGTCCTTTCCAGAAGTAAACGTGCTCGCGATTTGCGAGTCAGGGAACATCAAACAGAAGAGATCTCCTATCCCCTCATTGGAGTTGTAAGACTGGTGCTTGACCACTGTGTTTAAAATCCACAAAACCTCAGATTTCCGTGTTGGTGTCGCACCAAATGCTGCTCTCAGGTCAGTGATAGTAGCAGCGCAGACCGCTGTCTGCGGCGCTGGCAGAGACGCAAAACTGTGATATGGCTGGGGTCTGTTTGTGGCTCCTGGCAGCGGTTTTGTGCTTTTCGCACTGCATGTGGCTCTCGACAGCTTTCACCCCCATGGTGACGAGCTTGAAGGTCGTTTTGCACCGAATGCATCTGGCCTTGTCTCGGTTGGCAACAGACGTGAGCCAACTTCGAAAAAACGGACGTCGTCCAGCCAACTCTCAATAAATTTGCACTTACCCATAATCGCAGACTAGCTAGCAAGCATGCAGATAACCATTTATATATCAGCACCTCTTCTCGAAAAGTTGAAAAAAGTAACATTAAATAGTCCTACCTCGACAAATTTAAGACCTTTGAGTAATGTATTTAAGACCAGCATATAACATTTTTAATGAATTCTAGACATTTTAAGGCCTTAATTTTAGATACATGAATTTAAGACTTTTTAAGGATGTGCGGACACCCTGCTATAATAGCAGACTTCCTTTTGAAACCAGTGGAGTTGCCCTCTGCTGGTACTTAGAGAGAATACAGGTTTCAGCCACTTCTGCAACATTTTTAAAACTATATTATTATGGCTATGTTTGAAGCTCAGAGCACAAGGTTAAATTTAGCAAAAGATCGGGATCGTGTTTAATACAGAATAAAGTTCACAGTGCTTTCCGACACCACATTTTCATTATTTACATCTAATTAAAAAACAACAACAACACCTTTCCCAAACCATAACCAAAGCACCTTTGTTCCATAAACCTAACGACAGACCGGACTGTGAATGTGAACTCTTATCTCTGGTGTGACATTTGCTCGCTGTGTACATCAGGGATGGCTAGCCAATAGAGGGAGACAGGGTGCCGCCCTGCTTGAGCCACAAAAGGGAAAAGAGAAAATGATAATTTAGTGATTATCTCTGTTTTATCACTGGAAAAAATACGTTAAATGCATTACATTATTTTCCTAATTTTCTCTTGAGTTGGTTTCCTGCCTCTGTATATCGAGTCAGTCGCAGCTTCAAGTCCTGTTCCTTGGAGTACCGCCCCTTTTGAGGCAAAATTTGGCCCAGATCTCTCTCATAGACTCTCATGAACATGCTCTTTTTTCAGATTTCAGGCGCTGCAATGCAATCTCTATGGCTTCCGTGAGGGCACGCCCCCTTCATTCATTCATTGTGAAAGAACTTGTAATATTCACAAGGAATTAAAGGGGCAGTAAGCGATTACAAAGCAATACAAGTTTTGTAAAAAATCTGTGAATATTGCCTAGCTGTTGGTTCCGTTGGCTTGGAAAAAAATCCAGGTTTTCATCTCAGCCCTGGCTTTGTAAATCGAAAACCCCAAATTGGTGCAGCCTGCACCTCACAACACGTGCTGCTGTTTGCAAACATCACACCTGGAAACGACAAGAGACTTGGTAGTGGGTGTCGCTGCAACAAGTTTTGGCCTACTTGTTAGCGCGTCGGTCTCCCATACCTGAGGTGGTGGGTACGCGGCCGGCCAGAAAAAAAATCACAACAACAACAAAGAGCGAGACAAGCTTTCTCCAAAATTGCTTACTACCACTTTAAGTTGGTAAAAAAGATCTAATACAACATTAGGTGATAAAATATGTATTAGTATATATCAGCTACAATAGGACAGTTATTTTTGGCCAGGAACACACATTAATTAACATGAAACAAACACAACTGGAGGGTTAATCTACTGACTCACCTTACATTTTCTGACACCTTTCACCACGATTCCGTATCATACACTATGTTATTCCAACCATCAGACCTTCTCGTAGACACTTAAAATAAACCAAATAAAAAACAATGTCTCGGCAGATCATGTAAAGGCCATGGTGTTGCTTTCTTAATTGTATTACAGGATTTGTTGCAGGTTAAGTAATAAGAGTACAAAATAAGCTAATGAGACTGTATCATCAGATGAAATATACATACTTTAACACTCCAGCACAGGCCACCATCAGACTGACAAAGAATCAGTTATGTGTACACAGTGGGTGCCTTTGAAGCACATTAAGCAATTAAGGCTGGCAACTGAAGTGATGGGAAGCATTAAGTAGACCAGAGTGCATTGTGGGGTCAGTCATAACATGGCCTCTGGGAGCAGACATACAAGATCATGTAACACACGCATATTATTAGATCAATCCAGATGCTGAATATAAATAGAAATTTATCTTTTCTCTTTAGCTCATTTGTAGTTGCTCGCATGCTGTGAGTGAGTCGGCCGGTTCCCCAGCCAACTTAAGAACCATCCAACATTTATAAAATGTTGCCGTTTCTACTTCTAAGAAGAAAAATTCAAATTTATCTGGGGATTGCATCATTTTCCGTCTGTAAAAATTAAAATCCTTTTATGCATTCTCTCCACAACATAGGTTGAAGTATCCTTTAAAGTCAAATTAAAGGCCATGATTGCTTGTGCGTGTGTGTGTGTGTGTGTGTGTGTGTGGTGCTTAAGTGGTGCACTGGAGCAGGTAATGGGAGACAATGGATGACTCCTCAAGTCACCTTGAATAAAATAACTCATTCTCTCTCTTTCACACACACACACCTGACCAAGGTCTCTTTCAACATTCCGACACCAAGCATGTTGTACTGTACTTGGTTATATCCATCACCCATGTCTTCCACCAAAACTGCCCACATCATCCCTAAAGATGACAATGCTGACAGTGATTTACTGTGTGGCTACTGTGTGGTACTGAAAGGGGTCTGACCTGCTACTGGAGACTTGTTAAATGCAGCAAAACACAATCTGAGGCCGTGTAAATGGTATCTGATATACAGTAGAGTGCAAGGTTTGGGGCACTTTGAGAGGTTTAGATTCTATCCATAATAAGATAGGTCCCAAATTCATACTGCAGTATGAAAAGGACATGAGGAGCTGTCTTCAGAGGAAAACAGTCTGGCACCCGCAGAGTCCTGATCTCACCATCAAGCAGTCAGCCTGGGTTTACATGATGGGACAGAGGAAACTGAGACAGAATAAATAATGTACAGTGAAAAAATGCGCAGAGAACTCATGCTGTTATAGTCACAGATTTTTTACTGCACTTTGTAGGGAGTTAATTGATGAATGAAATATATTCATGGTATTATTCTGTGACCATCGTCAGGTTACTTTCAGGTGTATTCCTTTGATGAGGTAATGTCATTTTTTTTTTTTTTAAATAGTTTTGGTGCGGATGTTAAACCTCAGATTAGCAAGGTAAACTGTATCTTGAATTTAGTTTTTATTTATTGATAGGATTGCCTGAACCAATACTGCCCTATTGGTTTTGTGTCAAAGTATGCGAGTATGTTCATCGCATCATGTATCTGGTCAGGACAAATTACAAGACACACTCAGGATAATCTGCCGATGTTGGAAATTAAGCTGGTTTCTCATGAATGCATTTAAGTATTCACAGTGTTGATTGTGCAAGGCCCGTGTTGTCACGATTTGCAGGAAGCAGGACCCAAATGCGGCGAAAAAAGGATATTTAATAATAAAACGAACAACTCAAAAATCCAAACATGGGTGTCCACACTACATAGTAAAAAGGAAAACTGAAACACTGGAGCCAGGGGAAAAATCACAGTGAACAGACTGGAACAACATCACAAAGACAGACCGGGAGACAATCACATTTACAGACTCGGGGTAAACAGCAGAAACAGACCGGGCGAAGACAACAGGAACCGACCAGGAAGACAATAGGAACACACGTCTCAGGACAGACTGGGGGAAAACAACAGACGACCCAACACAGACAAATGGAAAGCACAGAGACTAAATACACAAAAGGAGGGCGGGGCTAATAGAGCACAGGTGAGACACATTAGGAACTGGTGCAGACAATCACAGGGGCAGGAGACACAGGAAAAAACATGACACCAGAAAGGAAGTGAATCAACACGCGGGAAGAAACTTCAGAATAAAACAGGAAACCAAAACACGGAATCATGACAGGGGCAGGAGACACGGGCAGAGTAAAGAAGAACCGACAAAAGAGAGGGAAACAGGAAGTGCAGAACTAATTCAAAATAAAACAGGAAATCAAAACATGGAATCATGACACGTGTAGCACTTATCAGTTCATGATAGAAAATTGAAAAAATAGGAAATATTAAACTTTTGTGTCTTTGGCTGCTGCATGGGGTGGGATCTAAACGCCTGACTCAATTTACGTCTGATTGGCTGGCAGGGGCGGCTTTTCCTATCCACACAACTTACATCTGATTATGTATTACACAAACTTTTAGATCTTCTATTTTCAATTTTTCCTTCCAACATTTAAGAAATAAAAGAAATGGAAAAACGGCTCCAAAATCTAAAAAAAATACAAGTCTAGAAAATTTAACTGATGAACCAATAAATTAGTCAATGAAGCCATCCTAGCGATTTTGAAATACGCTACAGGGAAGACATTGACAGACAATCTCTTGACAAACGGGTTACAAATTAAACCTATCAAAGGAGAAGGGGGAAGACAACCATGTCATGCCTCGAGGTATCTGTGTATCCACTGTACCCCGAGGGCGGGCGTCTATGTTCCTTCATCCCTATTCCTCAGCCCTGTGTTCTTTCAGCCGTGTGTTCCCTCACCCTAACCCTAATAGAGGGGGAAATTTAATAGAAATGAGCAAAAATAGGGCTAAGGGAACATAGGGATAATACCTACCCCACCAACTTTTAACTCACTGAGATTTCAGGATTTTAGCTCTAGCTCTACATGTTTGGAAACCTCACCTTTGATTCCGTACAGTGATGTGGCCTCGAGAAGTGGTCTCAAGGCAGGGACTCAACTCACTCACTGCTTTAACAGAGCTACTCAACAGGCTCCAGTAAAAGACAGGGTTTATTTGGGCAGCTCCCTGGTTTCTCAGGGTTTTTTTTCAGGCAGATGAGTCCCCCCTTGGAACCCCTCAAGCTACTGCTGTCATATCCCTTTGTCGTTTGGTTTGAAGCATACATGCTGACAGCACCAACATTTGCACTTGTTGTTGGTTTGGAGAGCAACAACAGGAATTCAAAGCGGAAACGCTCTGGATCAAACCAAAAGCAATCCATTTCTGAATTTACCTCCATTGGATCACTTAGGAGCCACAAAAGACTGTCCCCAGCAACAGCTTTTCTGCTATGCTCTTTAAAACATGCAGACAGTGGTGCCACTTCTATTCAACACAAGGCTTTACTTTTTGTTATCCATCGCCATTGCCTAATGGAAGGTCGGCTACTGCAAGCACAACAGGTCTCCCGCTCAGACAGACTCAGACACACACACACACACACACACACACACACACACACACACGCACGCTTTGTCTGAGAAACCTGCTGGCTGCGGTCCACCGATTCCTCGGTGAGTGACATGCATCATTAACAGCTTTGAAACTGCGGAGGCGTCCTGCCTTTAGGATCTTCTAACAGGCCATCCGCCCTGTGCCCCCGCCCCCCATCCCACTTCCTTACAACATCCCACCAGCTCCTCACACAGTCTTTAAAGTGTTGCTAAAGAGGCTTAACGGCCCATTCCAAAAAGCCTGCATGGGGCATTTGTACCCCGTAAAAATAAAATGCTACAAGCTACAAACAGTACTTCACAGAGTGCCCTTATGGAGCATACACCAGAGTTGGCTACGGGCAGGAGCAGGTGAGTAAATCACTCTTATCTACGACACACTTGTTTTCCAACAATTGTTCACACGGGTGCGAGAAATAGTTAGAAGTGGGTAAAAGCAAACGCTCTTGTAACGACTCCTACAACATGCTTTCTCGTGTTTGGACGATAGTTGAGTTTGCCAAGATGTGATGTGAAATCAGAGGGGCTTGTGGTGGGAAGAAGCCACTGTATCAGCAGGCTGTTGGAAGTTAATCCTACAGGAAAAAAAGGCATTTTTCTCATGGCAATTCTCAACCTCAACCTCAGCAGGGTCAGAGCGCTGCAATCTCACAGATCCTGCCATTAAAACGACACACACATAGTACAGTAGACCATCTCATATGTAACAATAAAACATCAAACAACTGCCAGTGCTTAATATTGTGCGGGTGCATTTAGAAACAGCATGCTGAGGATGTGCTCTATGTCCTTGTGACTGGGACTTGAAGCAGTAGTGGGTACTGTCTGGGATATGGGATATGTACTGTATACTACACAAACAATTGTACCTCACTCATGTTTCTATGATGACAGTGTTTGTTACATGGAGCTGAAGGGAAATCTGCGTGACCGCACTGGATTTTATTCCATGTGATTAGACATGCCTCAGAGAAAAATAAAGTAAAAATAAATAAATAGATAAACTACCAAAAATATGTTTGGTAGGTAAAAAAATGAAAACAAGCAAATGCTGTGAGCCGCGATCAACATCTAAAATGGCTTCACAACTGATAACAATGGATTGTACGGTACAATGCATCGCAACATGCATCATGTTAAAATAAATGGACAATTTTTAAGACATTAAGTCATTTGAAAGACCTACGGAATATAAACATTGATTACCGTGTTAAAATCCAAAACCCTGTCATATTTGTCGGAGGAATCTGTTTGTACAAAAATCGCAATTCATTCAATTTTATGGCATATTCTGTCATTTTTTCGGAGTATTTAGCGAAACACTTGTGCATTTCGCCGATCAAAATCAAACGCAAAAGCTTTAATATCATCAATACTTTCGCAGTGAAAATGTTGCAAAACCATTTACTGCCAGTACAGAGATAAAATAATAGACATTATCCCACGTATGAATAAAGACTGGAATAAAAATAAAAGCGATAACACAGCGCTGCAAAGTAAGTGCAGAAATATCCAAAGATTTGAATCCCGAAACATAAAAAAGCAAAGCGACATCTGTTCCCAAAATCACAGAAAAAAATCATTTCGGCGAACGTACGAGATCAAAAAGGTGCAGTGTGTCTTTAATTCCCTGCCATTGTGGCGACAGCAGTGATCGCGAGGGCATCCGAGGCGAACCACAAAGCCAAGGGTTAAAGACGATACCATGCTGACTCTCCCTTAATGACATGCCACGCCATTTTACCAGCTCTTTATTTGCCCATCATCGCAAACTAGCTCCAACTTCCTGCTAGCTTGCATGCCATTCATGGACAAGGGTGAGAGAAGAACAGGGGGGAAAAAAAGGAAAAGAGGAGGAATCAGTGTTCCAACAACATTACGGGAAGGTTATTGTCTGCGGGCTTACCCTGGGAGAGATGCAGAGGGCCTGAACCTGCCAGAACCTATCCACAGCGACCGGGAGCGGGACCTGCGAGAGACCAGAACAACAAAGACAGTTTGTGACAAAGCAGAGGCGCCGCAGTCCGAGAGGAGTGAAATCAAATGTGACATTTTTCATTTATTTGTAAATGCCTCCTTGGCGGCACACTCACTCGAAACGACAGTTGGGCTCTTACCAAGTTAAAGGCAGCTGATGGTAGAATAGAGGGATCCTGACAGAGGTTGTAATGAGATGCCGCATTAGGGCCGCTCTCTCATCCACTCTCCCCTCTCTCGCCCAGGAGCACGCCCTTCACTTCCAATCTACTACCCCGACCATTTGGAAACGGTTAACCCTGTGAAAAACTACACTAACCCTCTTTTTGGTGAGCTGATAAAACATTCTTTGTGGGTTTATTTTTCCAAAGAAGCCTTTGATGCTGCGAATACTTTCTCTAAAGGATTTGGGGCATTTGGAGCCTAGGGAAGGTTAGAAAATAATTCAGAATATGCATTACCTAGCTTCGTATGAGGATGTGAGGTACTGAATCTCAGTGATGGAACGTAACTAAGTACACAGTAATGTACTAAATATTTCCATTTTATGCTACTTTATACTCCTGCCAGACTGTAGCTCATCAGGAAATGTTCTACTTTTTCACCCATATAGTTTCTATACATGTGAGATGGATTTAAAATTTAGTCCGATTTTTTCTGTCGGATTATCTAGTGCTGACCATACCAGGGGCATACAGTATTATTCAGACGACCTACACTACAAGTATCGGTCCTTACTTCAAGTTTCACAACAAAATCATCTTGTTTCATTTAATTTAATGGATCATTTTTACAGTGCTTTAAAAAAAAGAACTTTCACTTGCAAAACACCTTCTATCCTGTTTTTTTTTTTACTGCTCCACCAAAGAGTGACTACCCTCTTCACTCCTCAAACGGTTTTGAGTAATTGAGGGTCAAAGACGTAAAATTCAAACTTTACACAATTGTCCAAAATCTGAATCCAGTTTTTGTGTTGGAAAAGTTAGGAGTTTTTATGTTTTCTTACCCGCAACCCCTAACCCTCATGTGACTTTTTGAAGGGGGCTTAAGCCCCAGGTTTGAAACCAAACAGATTAAACCTTACTGTGTGTTCAGTGAAAAATAACTGCATCTTAAGGTACGTGTGGATGCATCAGTAAAGACAAGTTATTGTTATGCATGTTTACTTTTGATAATTTTGCACATATATTGCATAACTATTACTGATAACTATTCCCAACAGCACAATTTTTAATGCAGGCCTTTGCTTGAAATTAGGTATTTTTACATTGTAGTATTGGTCGTTGAGTACACGTCAGTTCTTCTTCCGCCACTATTAATATAATATCCTGAATGTTCCATCATGAGTTAAAGTAAATATTATGTAACAAGAAGGAACTACAAAAAGTTCCATTAACTGCAGCAAGTGGTCCTCAACATCTGGCACACTGGAAATACAAAAGCCATTATCATTTAAAAAAGATTGAACAACCATTAAAAGTAATGATTGAGCCATTCCCCCGCAAACTGGGTCAAGCTGGAGAGAGGTCTCAGCGGAGGAGCTTGCAAGGAAAGTGAACTATTACCCTCTACAAGTGTGTGTAGTGCCCTCTAAACTGTCCTCACAGATTGAGAGGGTGCGCTATATAGTGGGCAGCATGTGAGCAATGAGTTATGTACTTCATTAAGCTCAAGTAATTTCCCTCCCAGATATCACATCGCTTCCGAGCCTCTCAGTAATCCATCCTAGCAGCCATCAGCTAAATTTAGCTCTCCGGAGCACTATGCCGCAGCCCGTCATAACAATGTAGGCAAAGGTGTCTGGCTGAGGCAGAGGTGTCACTGGAATAGAAATACTCTGGCCTATACTTCAATCTGCTGCTGTGGATGAAATCGGCAGATTTTGAGTGGCAACTAATTCATCATCGGAATTTATTTAACTAGTTCCATAATTCTGCTGCTGTAATTAGGTTCAAGATCAGTATGACTCCACTTCTCAGCGGGATTGTTGACACTCAAAGAAACTGCATCTAAATTTAAATCATATTAAGCATTCAGGGAACTGTAAAACAACAACAACAAAAAATCACCTATTACAATCCATTCAATCCTGTAACAAGACAGTATTTAGAGCGTGGTCATTATAGTTCACCAGTGCCTTTGTTGTAAAACCAGCAGATAGGGAAATTTTTGCTTAACTAATGAAATCTACATATTATTGTGCGAGTGCACAACAATGCAGCGGTGCAGTGCGGTTCTTCAGGAAATTAGCCTGCCACTATCTCCACCCAGTCCTCTGCCACTCGCCTGTAGCACCAATTCCGTTCATCAAACACACAAACCTGTGCTTGTTTCTCCTTTAATACTATACGCAACACAAGGGCAAGAGGTAATACAAGAGTAAACCAAAATACAAGAGCGAATGGTACACGGCTGCCTCGTAGAAGTAGATGCACCCGAAGGATCATATACACTATGTCGTGGTGTGTCACTCTCTGCAATGTAAGAAGGATAATGATAATAGATTAGGAGCCTTTGTCTTGACTACATTAACAAACAGTATATTATGTGTTAGATATCCCTTGGTCCCGATCGCCATCTCTGACTTAGCTACCGTAGCTAACTTAGCTGTAAATAACTGACATGTAGCTAGAATTGGTCTTGCAACACAATGCTATGGTGAAACAAGGGGTGTCAGAGGTATGTTATGGTGAAACCATATGGGGAGCCCCTCCCCAAAAATTGGTTGGATTAGTTGATTATGTATGCGGTATATGAAACCCTTTGTGAATGTATGTTTTTGACACCAATGTTGGCACAATGCAGTTGAACGTGGAAATTGTCACTGGTGATGTCTTGTACAAGTTGCCACCCACTGTGACGTCACCCATTGGCTTGTCAACTGCTGCTTTGAAAACTTGAGTTTAATATTTTGACCAGCGCCCTCTTGGTTTTTTGGGGGGGAACCAGACATAGCAGCAGGGTAGGGTCTGATTGAGAGCTCATTGAGAGTCAGTCTACTATCATATAAAGTACACCATATGGACATGTTGACAAGGCTAAAAAAGCGTTTTCAGGTGTTGGTTGATGTGACAGACCCAGAGAGAATGATCAGCAGACCCTGCAGGTCCCCTCAGTTTCTACGGTCTAGCATTTCAGCATATTACAACACTTTTAGTTTCAAAGCCGGCACATTTTCTACTTTCGTTCAGTCTCACCACTCTTATCAGCTGCTACAGTTAAATTTTTATTTAAATAAAAGGTATTTCCTACACTAACTAAACCAATGGCAGCAATGACCAACTAGTGAACACAGCATAGCATGTATTTGCTAAAGATTGATGTTTACCTCAGAAGTTGGATGAGGAGCAGTGAATTGTACTGAACAACTGTTTCTTCACTTGTTTTGTCATGGTTGTGGCAAAGAGGCAGGAACTAAATGCAGAATGTGGATGCAATATTTAATGAAAAGGAAAACAAAAACAGACGTACAGTCTCTAAAGTAAAAAACTAAAGGAAAATCCAACTACGAGTGTCCACCAAAACTGCAGGCAAAACAAGGAGGAGATAACACACGAAAAAAATACATAGCAGACGTAACAGGAAAAAAAACTAACCATCAAACCCAGGAGAAACATCACAGACTGGAATCATGACAGACGAACTGACCCATGAGGACTGGGAGCACAAAGACTAAATACAAAAGGGGAGATTGAACACAGGTGAGCCACATAAGGAACAGGTGTGGACAATCACAGGGGCAGGAGACACAAGAAAAGTAAAGAGACCAGACACGAGGAAAGGAACTTCAGAACAAAACAGGAAAAAGCAACGGCAACTCTAGACACAAGAAACAAAGAGAAACAAGTGTAACTTGACTAAAGCAGAGACACCCAGGAAGGACACCAAAGAACAGGAAACATAACCAAACTACGGGAGAGACTACACAATAAAACAGAAAACACAAGGGATTACAGGAAGGTAACTAAACAGGTGAAATTACCGTAATATAGAACGTAAAATCAGATGTTTAATGATCAACAAAAACGCTCACAAGAGTTAGAAACACAACAACAGTCCAAAGAAAACCCCAAAAGTCAAAAGTCTTACAGAGGGATTATGTCCTCAACAGTTCAAAGAGGCAGAACCGTGACATGTTTGCCACATCAAATTTATAAGTTTAGTGTTGGCAACGGCCAAGAAAGGTTACCAAAATTACACAAATTGCTCTTTTTATGTCACATTTTTGAGAGTGGCTGCTCACATCATATTTGATGCACCCGTGGCTGATCATCGTGTCATTTTGAACAGACGCCTGGGAACTATAATTAAAACCGACCCACCAGTCACCACGGGGTTCTTCCAAATCAACCAGGACTGAAACCCAAAGCATTTAATCAGTACGATTATATCAACCATTGTATCAAATTACTTTTTAACAGCGGTGGCTCATACCATCAACTTCACAGAGCCTGTTAGTATCTTTCAGCTCAACTGTTGTTTTACTGCACTCTCACTTTCCCCATTCTTGCCATTAAGCGTCCACCTCAAAAGCAAATTTATCTGAAAAAAGAAAAATCCATCCCATCCATTCAAATCCTAACTATGATTTATTTAAGTTAACAGGTTACAGTATAATTTGGCTATGGTAAATATATCATTATGTGTATGATATAACTGCATCAAGTAAGAGATACTGTATCAGACAGAGTTGATGTTACTTTAACACAAATAACAGGATTTAGCAGGGTGTTTTTAGACTTTACCGTTCTAAAGTGAAAAGCTGTGATGAGTTAAGTGTTTCCTGTCTTATTTTTACACTGAAAGCTGACAGTTCACCAATAAAATAGAGTAAGAACAGATATTACCATCTTCACTCATCATAAAGTTGACATTAACTTTCACTTAGTGCCATGTGTGAGCCCTAAATCTTCTTATATGTCCCACAGTCTTACATTAAAATGCATCCCTCAACTTAGAAGGATATATTGTCCCCTCAGCTTTTGGACTGCTGAACCTACCAATCAAAATGCGTGGATGGTAAATGTGTTGTAAGCACTAGCTATTGTGCACTAAAAATTACACCCCTGTAGTCACTGTCCATCAAGCAAAATCTCCAGTCCTCTGTACATTAACGTTCACCGCTCAAATTACACCTATATCAATTTCCATAGGAAGCATTAATAGAAAGAATAATTGGCAGATGTGGTGACTACAATAAGACACTGACAGATGTGTCTGTGGCAGATATTCAATAAAATAGCTCTGAAATAGTCTGTAACCACACATTAAGTTCCCTTCAGTGGGTGATACAAAGTGGTTATATTTTATGAGCATTTGGACATCCTGACTTTCAATTTAATGCTTTGACAGTTTGAATGAGTGGGGTAATGAGAAGACGTGCTCTAAACACACTTTTGCCATTACAATTTTAATACACATTTGTAAGTTAACTTGGGCATTTGTGGAGCTGGAAATAATCAGGTAATGGACAAAGGCATTAGGAAAAAGTCCTTTCCAAAATATCACCCAAGGCTTATCCCACTATGTGCTCAAAAGCATGATAATTTGCTCTAGTGTACATCAACAGATTTAAAGAAGACATATTATGCTTTTTTCAGATTTTCCCTTTCCTTTAGTTTTATATATATATAGTCAAAACAGCTTTAGTCAAACTCATTTTCTTTTTTTAATATTTGCAATAGTTTATTGTCCTTCCATGTGCACAGGAGGAAAGCCTGGGATAGGGCAAGCACACCTCCCTATCCTTCCTTGAGCCTTCATGGAAAATGAGGCAGGGAGAGCAGGAGCTAAGACTACTTGATTTTCCGATCAGCAAACCTCCCTACCCTTCCACACACACCGGTGAAGGATTTTAAGGAAGGGAGAGCACACCTCCACGTGTTAGTCTGAGGCAGGGAGAGCAGCAGACCTTTAAACTACTCTGCCAGGTAAACCTCCCTGGACCTTTGCAAACCGCCTGGAAGTGCTAGCTGCATACATAAGAAGAAAGCCAATTAGGCTACAATGACATGGCATTCGGGATAATTGTTCTTTTACTTCAGATATATGAGGGAGTATATCTGAAATTGATAGAGGAAAACCTGAGCAAGTAAGCCATAATATGTATTGTTGAGCCAGCAGTTTCACAGAGCACTCATGGCTTTTTGAGCATCTAAGATGGCCTTGGTTTCACGCCAGAGGCAACGTTCTTATGCATTTGCAGTGGTAGCCTTGAGCGTTGATATGGGGACTATTGAGGATGCAGATGTTGCTGCTCTTATGCAGAGTAAATGAGCTGTGTAGCGATCTGGAGGCATCCACAGCATTGGCAGAGGAGGTGAAGGCGAGAAGCAAACCAGGCTCAGTGACATTGGTTTTCTCTCCTCCGTGGCGAAGAGAGGCTCTTCTTTGCTGGCTCAGGGTCAGCTTTCCAGATAGCGAGTCATAGAAGATAGGGGCCAAAGGAATTAAGCTGTTGATGCTTTAAGGTTCATCATTGGGAGGAGCAGAAAAAATCAGTGATTAGGAACTTTTTTCCCAATATTTACAGGTAGCTTTACTTATGGGTTTTATGCGAGTCAATGAAAGGGTGATTTATCAAATGAGCAAATCATGAATCCTTTTTAACCTCTTTTTCCAGTAGAGTATCAACTCTCCTGCTCCTTCAAAGCAGACTGTATATTATTGTAGACAACCAACACTTTTGGTATCAAACTAGCTATGAACCCTTGCACCAGTCCTGTGATTTAATAATTGCCCAAACATAACCCGCACTCGGGGATGTTGATAGGTGTAGATGTTTTTTTGTTTTTATTTTATTTTCTAGATGCTTGCAGCTACTGTGGATATGCAAGCATGAATACATTTACAATTACAAAACAAATTTTCGTTAAAGTTGTAACACATGGGTGTAGAGCTCTGTACCATCTTACTTTCTCCAGGTTGAGGGAAAAGAAAGGCTTAGGTGCTTGGCTGCTAGCTACTGATTTAGGGCACAGATTGGTGTGGGAGAAAGAGCCACAGATTGAGCAGGAGAGAGTTTGATGCCCCGTGAAATGCCTGGTTATCAAGGGCATGTTGACTACAGACTAGTCCAGTCTCTGGTTGATCCTCTGGATATGCATTGCCACCTTTGCAGAAAATCATTAGTGATATTCATAGAAAATATTCCTGAATGGAACAAAGCCAGATCAGAAATAATGGCTTTGTTTACCTCGGCTCTACGGGATGGAAAGTTTTTGAAAGGCGGGGGTCGCTTTCCCTTATCATCACTTAGATATCTCCACAGTCCACAATGAGTCTGTTACTAATCTCAGCAAAATTTAAACAAGATTAATGTCATTACCTGCCAGGATTTGGCTTCTCAGAATTGGAGAAATTGCAGCTGCGGGATGAAAGAATGTAACCCAAGTGGAGACTGGAACTGCACTTCCCTGTGTTTTCCGCGGGATTGTGATGCCTTTGACGTCCGCCCGGGTGACGTCATCAGCCAGCGACGATGGAATCAGCCTTGAGGTTGCGGCAGGAGGTGATCCGTTTGTTGAAAACCTGGGGCTTGAATTTGAGAATTAATGTTGGTGAGTGACGACTGGATATTGGATTAGACATGATGCCGTTATCTTCCTGATCCACGTAGCTGGCTGCTATTGCTGAGACACAAGCTCTTTTTGACGGTGGACCATCTGCAGGAGTTGGAGCAGCAGCAGATGTTGGAACTGCAGCGGAGTTGCAGGAACAATGTTTCCTTTTCTCGTAGCTTTCCTGGGGGCAGTTAGAAATATCTGCAAATGGGGTGCAGATGGGTATGTTATCCAACTGGAGCTGGAACATTTCTTTTTTTCGTAAAAGGTCTCCAGTAGTCTGGGCACTTGCCATTCACTGATGCTTGGGGTGAGAATGGTAAATTGCCAAATGATAACTGTGAAGGACTGAAGCGGTTCTCTCTACAAGATTTGAATCTGCATTTGATCGGTGCTGCTGATAATCCATTATGGCCTCGATCTGCCAAGGATCGTCTTCAAGGATGGGGAATGACATGGCATGCAGCAGGTGTCTTGCAAGAGTAGGCAGGCTAATGAACCTTATATAAAGCAGGCAATATGAGTTTTGCCAATTGAATGCATGGCGGAGGATCAACTGAGCCATCAGCTGGCATAGAGACCTGCTGCTGTCAGCTGATGTATTGGATTGTGGTTGAGCTTGACTTCCAGGCCTGCTGGAACTAACGCTATACAACTTTTTTATGATTATGTAAAAGATGAATAGCCGCTAGTCTGGCACACCCAAAACAAGGTGAGGTGAACAAGAACGAAAGATCTTACAACACGTGCTAGAAGAAGTTGACCAATCAAAACAGAGGGTGCCAACTGGCCAATCAGAGCAGACTGGGCTTTATCGGGAGGGGAAGGGGGGCTAAAGAGACAGGAGCTTTAACCAAGCGTTTCAGACAGGCTGAGAAGAGGAGCTGCAGGAATTAGTAAATTTGCATTAAAACAGAAATGATATATGTGTGTATATGCATATAGAGCGGCCAAGACCAATTTTGGTCAGAAATATACTGCCAGGTGTGAACTGACTAGCAGTCCATTTGTGATCACCCAAAACGGATGATAATAAAAGGTCTGAATAGAGCCCCAGATGTCTTCCGAACATGGTCTGAGTGATCAGATCTCGATGCATCCTTAATACATCTTGGGGGTCTTCACACCTGTACTAGAGCTGTCCACTTGTGATCAGATCACTCGAGATGGATGTTAATGGCAGCTCAGAACAGGGCCTTAGAGCTGAGGAGCAGTTTGTCCTGACAGTCTATGACAGGTGTAGGGCTACCAGAAAAGTGTAGGATGGGATTCAAACAGGCTTCAATCCTAACGTTCAACAGCAGAGCATTAGAAATGTGCCTTTTTTCATCCTGATTATTAAATAAATTATTACATTAAAATTGTAAAATGTGTGAATGTTTGAAGTACACTACACTGGCATTGGTTGGTGTATACTGGAAAAAAGTCTGATATCTTGAGAAAAAGGTAGTTAAACTACATTGGTTCTTTGCATAGGAAATTGGCTGTAATTTGCATTTTTTGAAACATGTTAAGTCAGTGTGCAGTCTCCTCACTTTAGACACTGACTGAATTACAAACTGGAAAACTATCCTCAAAAATCTGAATTACAAAGGATGTCATTTACGATAAAGATCTAGCGCATTTTCACCTGCCTTCACTTTGCTTACATTATGGAATCTCAGCTCAATTAGGCAATCGCCTCAATTATTGCGCCATATCATCTTCAGGTATGAAAATGCAGGCTCAATTTCCCAGTAGACTTAACTTCGAGGGAGTGACCTTGCCCGACACATTGTTAAATGGACCAGCAAGAATGTTTTCTGTGGCTATGTAAGAGGAAAGGCTGGCTGTTAAAAGTCCACCATTTTCCCATTTCTTTATGTCATTGATGCCTGACAGGCTGTAATTTCCATTCTCTCACTCCAGCGGAGCCTACTGAGCTGGACATTATGGAGATGGCGGTTTGGATTTTTAAGCACCCCCTTCATCTCATTTTAAATCTCTATAATGTCTGAGCATAAATAAAAACAGATGCCTTTTATAAAACAACCGGGCAGTGGAGCTGAATAACATTGTGCTTCAGCGAGCCCACATTTATTACTGTCGCCTTTGAGTGAACACTTCCTCTAGTCAATGTCAATCTACATGTCAATGGAAACCTCCTTTGACTAATGATGCTCGGAGAGCCTGGACTGAAAATCTTGGGTGGAAAATTAATTCCCTAATTTTCCTGTCACTGTCGATTTCATCATTAATTCTGTCAATATTACCGTTTTGTTCATATGCAAAGGCCCTTTAAGATTTATCAGTGTTAAATGACTATCGGCAGGAGAACAACCGATGTCAATTGGGAAAATAGCTTCAATTAAAGCCCTGAAATTTGATTATCAGTAGTAAGGACTCATTTAATGTGCTGGAGATGGGGGATGGGGGGGGGTGTTGATATTGACAGTGACCTGTTCCTCTTGAGTGGCAGGGGGTAGGAGGGTCAAACTGAGGGAGCGTGTTGGTGGTCATCCCTGCAGTAAATGAAGCAGAGGGTTTGAATCATCCCCTTGTCTCTTTGGGTGAGGATCTCGCCAGCTGACAATGTCTCGGGTTTAACTGGCTTCCTCAGGGCAAGGTCAGACCATTACTATCTCACTGTGACTAGAGAAAGTGTCTTTTAGCTCACAGGCGCTGGCCCTCCATTTTTTCCGCAAACTAATAGATGTCTCTTAGTGGGCACCAGCCAACACAAAGGTCCTGTAATGTACATGGCGATGTAATGTGGAGATTAGATTGTTACCATAATAACATGCATAACATTTTTAAATTATTGGGTTAAGATATGCATATTGGGTTTAAATATGTAAATTCATTGCCCTGCACCAGTGCTGGAATTAACATCACACATTTACTCTCACTACAGTAGCAGAAATGTATTTGTGTAATTTTTTTACATTTACTAAAGATCTCTGACCTGAAGTCAGAATCAGTACACAGATGGAATGAAGGATTCAAGACATTACATTGCATTCATTTAGCAGAAGCTTTTGTCCAAAGCGACTTACAAAAAGTGCATTCAACCATGAAGATATGACCCAAAAGTGCATTAATCAAGAGTACATAAACATTTATCAAATAGGCCAAAACAACATTTGTGGATTTTTTTTGGTGGGGGTTTCAGCAGCTTAGGCAGAGCACCATTGGATGGTGTGGCTGCTGCCACTATGTGCCCAGAGAAGGCTACTACTTATGAACTTCTGCCTCTCTGATGTTTTTTGACAATCCCTGTTTTGACTGCAAAGTTATTCATCTGACGTTGCTCAACTCATGTTTAAAAACTTTGACGATCACACAGAGCCATGAGAGGTTGGTTATATTTTGTACTGAGAGAGGTTGAACCAGGGGCAGATTGAGGATGATGACATGGGTTGGTTGTGTGCGCACTACACTTCCACTGTGTGGAAAAACTAGGTAGGCTCCCTTTTTGCTTTAATACAGTGATGTTTTTTTGTTGTTGATTCCCCCCTTGAGAAGGGGCAGAATCATTTATGTAACCCAACAAGTACATGAACAAGGCTGGGCTAAAGTTCTGTTTGGCTGAGCTGTACTTCTGGCAGACAATAATAATAATAATAATAAGATAAGATAAGATATACCTTTATTCGTCCCACAATGGGGAAATTTGGGCATTACATCAGCAAAGTGGAAAGAAGAGAATATAAGAAATTTACAAAAAAGGGTTAGTATGTACAAAATTTTACAAAAAAATGACATTAAATTAAAAAAAACAAAGGTATATAATTATACTTTATACAGAGCAGTAGCAATAGTTGCACATGGAATATTTCAAATATAAAATGCAAATATTGCACAGTTAGTTATTGCACTTTAAATGTATACGTGAATTATTTTAGAGTGGTTGAGTCCTGTGTGTGTGTGTGTGTGTGTGTGTTCTATTTAGAGCAGTGCTGGTTGCACAGCCTCACAGCAGCAGGAAGGAAGAACCTGCGGTACCGTTCCTTCACACACTTAGGGTGAAGGAGCCGGTCGCTGAAGGAGCTGTTCAGTGCACAGACAGTGTCCTGCATGGGGTGGGAGTCATTGTCCATCACTGATGATAGCTTTGCTAACATCCTCCTCTCTCCCACCACCTGCACTGTGTCCAGGGGGCATCCTAGGACAGAGCTGGCCTTCCTGATCAGTCTGTCTAGTCTCCTCCTGTCAACTGTTGACATGCTGCTGCTCCAGCAGAACACTCCATAGAAAATGGCTGATGCCACCACAGTGTCAAAGAAGGTCTTGAGGAGCACCCCCTGCACGCCAAAGGACCTGGTACAGTCTGCTCTTGCCCTTCTCGTACAGAGCCATGGTGTTGTCTGTCCAGTCCAGTTTATTGTTCAGGTGAACACCCAGGTACTTATAAGAGTCCATTCTCTCTATGTCCTTTCCCTGGATGTTCACCGGTGTTGTGGGGGGGTGACTGCGCCTGCGGAAATCCACCACCAGCTCCCTGGTTTTACCCGCATTGATCTGGATGCGGTTCCACTGACATGAGTCCACAAAGTCCTGAGTCAGTTCTCTGTACTCCCTGTCATCGTCATCTGTGATGAGGCCGACGATGGCAGAGTCGTCAGAGAACTGGCTGATCAAACCTGTTGAAGAACAAGTTCAGGTCGTTCCCCCACTTCTGGTCCCCTGCAGTCTGGGAGTCTGGGTTTTTGTGACCTGAGATGGTTTTCAGGCCTCTCCAGACTCCACTAATGTTGTTCTGCTGTAGCTGGTCCTCCATCTTCCACTTGTACACGTCCTTCCCCTCTCTGATCTTCCTCCTCAGCTCCCTCTGGACAGTCTTCAGCTCCTCCTTGTCTCCTGACTTAAAGGAGAGCCTTAATGTCAGGACTGATCCAGGGCTTGTTGTTGGAGAAACACCGTACAGTCCTGGTTGGTACAGTGTTCTCCACAAAAAAGTTTATATAGTCCGTGATACAGTGGGTGAGGCTGTCGATGTCCTCCCCATGAGGATCACAGAGTTCCTCCCACACTGTTGTAATGAAGCAGTCCCCTCAGAGCCTCTTCGGTCTCCTCAGACCATCTTCTAACTGTGCGGGTCACAGCTGGTTGCCTGTGCACGAGAGGTCTGTACACAGGCAGGAGATGAACCAGGTTGTGATCTGATCCCCCAAGGGGAGGGAGGGGTGTTGAGTCATATGCCTCCTTGGTGTTGGCATAAAACGAGTCCAGTGTTTTATTGTCTCTGGTGTGGCAGTTGACATACTGGCTGAATGTGGGCAGAGTGGAGGATGGACAATCGTGATTAAAATCTCCAGAGATAAGAAAGAGGGCCTGCGGGTGCTGAGACTGAAGTCTGCTCACAACTGAGTGCAGGACATCACAAGCTGCGTCGCCATTAGCAGAGGGGGAAATGTACCCGCAATCACAATAACATGTGAGAACTCCCCGGGTAAATAGTAGGGCCCTAATGCTAACGGCTAACAGTTCGACGTCCCTACAGCACAGCTGCTCTTTGACAGTGATGTGCCCAGAGTTACACCATCTATCATTCACAAACAAAGCCAGCCCTTTTCTCTTCCCGCTGTCCATTGTCCTGTCTGCCCGCACCAGATGAAATCCGTCCAGGGTGACGTGTGTGTCCGGAGTCAGCGTGTTCAGCCATGTCTCTGTAAACAGCATGATGCTGCTCTCCCAGTACTCCCTCTGGTGACGGGTCAGCGCCGCTAACTCGTCCATCTTGTTGGAAAGAGATCTTACGTTTCCCATAACGATGGACGGGAGGGCAGGTCTGTAACGCTTCCTCCTGTTGCGGCGTTGAATTCCTCCTCAGCTCGCTGGGAGGAATTCCAGCACCGCTGTGTTTCTGAGCGCTAACAGCTGATCCCGGGTGTAAACAATGGAGCCATGGCTGCAGACGGGATGCCCGGACACGGACAGTGTGAAAAACAGAGCGAAGACCAGAGCAAAAACTGCGAAGTTGGTCTCCATAGTGCATAAATGCTACCGCAAACTAACACGCTGAAAAAATACTAGGATAAATAATTAAAAACAACTTTAAAATGTGAAAGAAGCTCAACGGTGAGCAAGAGCTGCTGCAACTACTGCCACTCAGGGCGGGCGCATGCGCAAATTGATTTTGGAATAATAATGATTTTAATTTTGCTGTTGCGGCTGAATGGAAACAAATAGCTAATGACAGAAATTAAGTGGCTTAGAGCTGTCAAAAATAAATCAAAACTAACCAAAAGTTAAGTAAGTATCCAAGTTAATATGGATTAACTTTCTGCATAGTTGCTTACTTACAGATAATACTATGGACAAGAAACAACAATAATAAAAGTAAAAGCAGGGAATCTTTTCTTGGATTGACGACGAAGTGGAACTAGTACTAAAATTGAGTGTTTACAACATTTTTTGTGTTTGCGCTAGTCGAGTCATGACTGATAAATCAGGAAGCGAATGCAGGTGACCGTGCCTATCCATTCTTCAACACAGCCTTGGAGTTTTCAAACTAAAGTGGGACAAGCAGCATTTCCAAACTTCACAGTTTTGGGCACTCTGAAACCCCAGAGTCATGTGGACAGCAGGCATTATTAAACTAAAATGTAGTAATGTGGATGTAACCTGTGTGAGCCTTTTGCAGTTGTGACAACGGAAGTTATCAACAATGGGATTCAATAATAATTGATAATCATTACATATACTCGGGTCCTTTGGAGTGCAGGGGGCGCTCCTGAGGACCTTCTTTAACACTGTGGTAACATCAGCCATTTTCCATAGAGTGGTCTTCTGGAGCAGCAGCATCGCAACTGCTGACAGGGAGAGACTAACAAACTGATCAAGAGGGTCTGCTCTGTCCTGGGATGCCCCTCGGACACAGTGCAGGTGGTGGGAGAGAGGAGGATGAAAGCAAAGCTATCATCAGTGATGGAGAACGACTCCCCCCATGCAGGACACCGTCACTGCACTGAGCAGCTCCTTCAGCCACCGGCTACTTCACCCCAAGTGTTGTGAAGGAGCCATATCGCAGGTCCTTCCTTCCTTCTGCTGTGAGACTCTACAACCAGCACTGATCCCATTGGAATACATACACGTGCACAAACACACACACACACAAACACACACACACACACACACACACACACACACACACACACACCCCAGGACTTAACCACTAATAATTCCCTGGACCCTTAAAAGTGAAATATTCATTTCAAACGAGTGCAATTATATGCAATACGCCCAATCCCATTCCTCATTTTTACCCCTTCCCCTACCCCTCGCCCCTTCCCCTTGAAATGGAGTTACAAGGGGAAGGGGTTGAAAATCTACCCCTACGAAATGGGACACCCCTTCGAACGCAATACTCCATCACATCGCAGAGGCAAACAGAGATTCTTTATTTTATTTTTAAAAAAATTAACAGAGATTCAACATGCCTGGAATGACGCAGCTACTATGGTGACATACCCATAATATTCAAATAACAAATGCTAATTACAGTATGTTGGGCATGACAGGACAGGTGAATCACCCCGTGGTCTTATAACAATGAAACAGCACATCACGTCAGTTGATAACGTTAGAAAATGAGGTACTAATATAACGCTGGTTTGCAACTACCTTTTTTTGTTGTGGCTTTTATGAAGAAAAGCGCCATAAAACATTGAAACGACGAAAAAGGTTGTCAAATCGTGAATTTCTTTGGTAGCCATTTTTTCAGCCAACATGACTGTGATTCGCAAGGCATATCTCACAGCCCTCCGTTTGGAGTGTGGGTCTGGAAAATCTCCGTTCGGAGGGCCAATCAGCCCTCCGGCTTAGCCCTCCCCTGGATGCCGAAGGGAATTGAGACAATCCTACCCCTACACGTGAACGCGCACAACCGAGGGGTAGGGCTAAGGGGTATGGGGCAAATGGGATTGAGGATTTGTCTCCATGTGCAATTACTGTTACTGCTCTGAATATTGTATTTATATATTTATATATTTTGTACATATCTGTTGCTTTTTTATATTCTGCTATCCACTTTGCTGCTATAACATCCAAATGTCCCCATTGTGGGAAAAATAAGGGATTATCTTATTTCATCACTTTGTGCATATTCTTATGTCACCAAAATATGTAAGAATAAATTATTTGCTTTTGCAAATTAGTTATACATCAATGTAATTTATAGTTGACATATCTGGACAACCAGATAATCAGAAGGCACAGTTTATCTTCCACCTACTCCACTGCCTATTAAGTCAAATTAAGCTTTTATTAAAGTTTAATAATGAATAATTTTGGATCTCCTTTTTCTCACATTTTACCCTCATTATTATTGTCTTCTACAATGTTGACTTCAATAATTACAGTTGTGCATTGCTCACCCTGCTGGGAATAACACAATTCCCCGGCTGAACAGTCAGATGGTCGATTTGCATTGTGGCTAATTTTGGCACGAGGTTGTGACAAGGACGTTAGAGTGCGTGGGACACTAGCCCGGGTTCTGCTGCATCCCCAGGCTTGGTGGGTTTTTTTATGGCTGTCCATCCAAACAATACTAGCATGCGACTGACTTTGAGTGTTACTTTTACTGCTGTTCAGTATTTTGATCTGTGTGTTCCTCTGGCGTTCGTAGCATATATATATCTATTTATTTTTTATTTTTAGTGCTTTAAACCACAACATACACCTGTGACCTATGCATCACTGCACTTCTGGTGTTTTAAAGTTGTGCTCAGTGTGTTTCCAAAGCCTTTGCACTCAGGATAGTGGCTATGTAACTGTCACACCTAATGACTGAAATGCAACAGATAAGTCATTGTAATTATCATGACACTCTGCTTGCTTTTGTTTGCAATAAATGACACCAAACATTTCTCATTAATTGGTCCCGTGAATATTAATGCATCTACTGATTAGATGCAGCACAGCAATCCACTCAATGTTCCTAAATCGACAAATTTAAGACAGCAATCATGTTGATGTGGCTGTGTTTTATGCCCCCTTAGAGTTTAATCATTAGTTAAGCAAGCAGAAAAATGGAGGAGCTAAATGACTAGTGTATACTACACCCAATAAGCCAATAATTACCACCCAATGTTCTTTTTGTGTTATTGATAGAGTGCATCGGCCCATAAACAGGATAAAGGTCAGGATGTAACAATTGCCATTTTCTTTATTTTCACTAATGGACATCAATGGAGACCGTGTATCGCTTTAAATGGCAAAACAATTTAATGATCTGCAGTAAAAGCGTAATGATCATAACTGAGGGAGAGCCTACTTCAATGAGAGCCATCCGTATACAGAAGCCTCGTTATTTTGCTCTGTTAGAGAAAAAGTGAAAGCCAAAGTCAAGTTTTCATCTGGATCAGATTAAAAAAAGATTTGTGGGAACCTCATGATCCCCTGTTCCTCCCACTTTGTGCAAACAACACAGTATGGTATCCAAACCACTGAGTAAATCACATTTTGACTTCAACATAAAGTTTTGTAAGCCCAACAATTGACAATAGGCAATGAGAAAAAGCAAAGTTAAAGAAATTGTTCTATTGTAATCAAATCATCATGATGGAGTCATCACTCACTGTCATGAATGGTAACTCCATGCAATGCTAACATGCTGCTGTTGGTTGAAAACGGCATCTGACCTTGACTTTTCCGTTCAGGGTGCAGGGGCTATCTAAATCCTTCCACAGTTCATCAACAATGTCACATTTTCCAGATGTCAAAATTACAGTCATGTAGCTCTGCACGTCAGAAATTACAAATTAAATGTCCACAGTGTTGGTTGAAAAAGTTAAATATCAGACCCCCATTGGCAGCAGTAACCTCATTAGCCTGGGACCCAGACAAATTCTGGGAGCATTGGGAAGCGACATCCCCCGCCAGACAACTTGCCGATCCCATCACAACTGATTATCTGATGAGGGCGGGGTTTATACCTGAACTTTGAGCAATTAATACCTGATTTTTTCAAAATCCTACAAAAAAAAAATTACAACACTTGTTCACAGACATCGTGGAAACATCATCACAAGCATTTGCTCTAGTCTGTTGACATTTTTGCTTCGCTCAACAGACGTCATGTGATGTGTAGCTGCGTCGGTTGGTTACGCCTCTTAGAAACTGAAAATTAACCAAGATGTCCCAGACGAATATGCATTTGAATATTAGCCACTTTTTAATCATCTTCACAGAACTTATTCAGCTTAGACATATTTGTAGGACGTCTGGTGTGAACTGCTCTTGTGGTCATTACACAATATTTTCACTGAGTTAAGGTCTGGGCTAGCTAACTGGTCTTCTTTCTGGGGCTACCACAGCCCGCTGAAGTCGAACGGCCCTAATCCTACTGGAATAGGCATCACTATTTCATCCAAAAATATACACTGGACTTTAAGTCAGGTTTGACGTTGAGAAAACAGCGGTCATAGGTTTACAGGAAACCACAAGCTTAGTTAACGTGTCCTCAATTTAGTGGCACTCTCTTTACCACAATTGGATTCTGATTCCATTGCTTTTGATACAACTCATTATTGAATACTCCTTGTTCTTGGCCTTTCATATTTCACCTTATAATGTACTTCATTTCCAATTTTAAGTTGATGATAGTCAACTGTGTAGGCCTTTTAAAGCTGATGACCCATCCTAAATAATCAAAATAGAGTCTGAATATTACAAAAACAAAAATATGAAATAATTAAATTACTCATATAGTTATATTAGTCACTTCACACCTGTCTGATCAACCTTATCATTAGTGGCAGGGAGCAGTTTCCCTATGAAAAATGTAATTACCAAAAACATCAAACTAATCTCCAATGGCTGGGACGACAATCTGATTTCAAATGGCAGTGATGATGCTAATGGAGGCTAGATTTCCAGGTTTAAGTCAGTCAGTCTTGATCGAGGCACACTGGCTTGTATTTTACTTCATGACGCTGATGCTCCTCAGTGATGACACGTAATTGTTCGCCCTGAAACCTGACTGACCTGGTAAATAGAAGGGACCACCCTGAAAGAAACGTTAGTCTCCTATTTTAGGTCATTTGCTTTCTGTACAGAAAAAAAAAAAAAATCACCATCTTGAGAATTAATTTGTGTTTGCCTTGCTGGCTTTATACGGCCTGGAGGCCAGAGGTTCCACACGCTTGTTATATACCATCCCATGCGGTTGGCTCTCAGAATGCATGCTCTGGTCTGTCCCCAAAGTTAAAAAGATATCGGGATGCTGGAGGGCCTTTTTCCAATCATGGCACCTTCCTGTGTAACAACCTCCCTGCTGACATCAGACTGTCCGACTCTGTTGAGACATTTAACTTTAAAAAGTTTAAACTCATCTCTATGCCTCAACTGTCAGTTAGTGACTAACTCCAGGCCAGTTACCTTGTAACATTCATACAGCTGTTTGTTTGTTTCCCTTAAGCACATGGATGTCCAAGCATCGTAACAATCTCTCTCTCTCTTCTTCATCTCTCTCTCTCTCTCTCTCTGTATTCCCCTCCTATCCCTTCTTTTCACTCAAACCCCTCTGCGATGGACTATCAGCCATCGTGTGACCACTCTCCCCTGGCTGCCAGTGCCTCATTACTAATGATTTGGATCTGGATCTTCATCCCACAGCAGTCCCAGACTCTTTGTCCTTTTCGCTCTCTCTTTTTGTAGGTTTGTCTCTCCCCGACATGTGAATGATGTGCTTTTTTTTTGCCTCCTATGTTTGTGTAGCCTATCCTCTCTCCAGGTAATGACGGAGAGGAGTTGGCATGGATGAGCACCCCTAAAGTACCTGGAAGTTACTCAACAAGCACCTGAATTGTAGTCTTCTTATACATTCACATTCTGATTCTACATTCTGTAACCCATGTGCCATGTTCTATATTTTAGACAGAAAACATATTATATATCCGTTCTTCCTGGAAAATGGATCTCTCCTCGGTTAATCCGTAAGAGGTTTTTCAACAAAAAAAAAAAGTAATTCTTTTTTAGTCAGCTTTGTATGCTGTACATATAGGGAAGTCCCTTGAGGTTAATTTGTGATTTATGTGACTGTAAAATAAAATTGATTAGTTAAATTTGAGTCATCTAAGCTGGATGCCCACTTCTAAGGAGAGTAGGCAAAATACTTGATTGTCTCCAGAGTGATGGATATCCAAACTCTTTGAGATGACTTCGTAACCCTTTCCAGCTCGATGCAAATCAACAATTAATATAATTATTATTATAACAATTATTGAAATTTTTTTCTTCAAGGCATGGTTCCACGTAAGGTGATTGTTATGTATTGGCCATCTTAGTTTGCCCCTTTCACAAACCGATACGTTTCCGTTGTATGGTTATTCTGGTTCAGGGGTTCTGAGCAATACACTTGCCCACAAGAAACACTCCTACGTGTCATGCCTGTTATGTTAAGTTATACTCAAGTCAAAGTAGGAGTATACAACAGAGATGCTATAACATGAAAAGCAAACTTAATATATTTATGAGTTGTTTGAATTTTTCCTTTCTTTTGGCTTTTGCTAATGTCCTTAACCAACAAGTCCACCTCCTTTGTCCAACCTGCATTGCAAATATTTCGGTCATGTACTCATTATTGACAAGAACAATGCAAACATTTGTGTGTCACTACTTATCATGGAATGTGTTTGTTCATTGCATCAACTGTAAAAATGACAAATCCAACACTTTGTGTTTTTACATACGTAAATGCAGATATTTCCAAAACTTTCACATACTTTTTTTTGCCAATATGTTCCATAGTTGTTTACAATTCCTATTTACTCAACAATCCAGACAATAAAATTATATAATCTGTGTTGAAATGTTTGCTAGAATACATAAAGTGAAGGCATGTACAGTCAGTCATGTACTATCAAGAATCATGCTATTATATTATTGCTACTGCTCTGTACATATTATTTCTATTTTTATATTGTTATATTTTGTACATATATACTGCTTTTAAATTCCTGTAAATTTCTTTCTATTCTGCTATTTCTTCTAAATTCTGTCCACTATGCTGCTGTAATGACCAAATTTCCCCATTGTGGGACGAATAAAGGAATATCTAATCTAATCTAATCAAATGTACACTGCATTTTTCTTATATTTCTACATTTATGTGATTTTACTCAATTGGCTTTTCCTATTTTGGTGGCAGACATGTAATTATTTGATTTGGAGCTCCTCAGGTGCACAACCCTACAAATGCACCGACATACAAGCTAGAAGGCAATAATTGCATCCACATGTTTTATTATTTCACAGATGAGCCAAACAATGAGTGAAAATAGAAACAGGACAGTCAGACCAACTATAAAATTGGATCAAATGCCACAAAAGTCAACAAATGGAAATGCGTTGTAATTAAATATTGATTTTAAAAAAACGTTATTAAATATGAACTTGTCTACTATTCTATATATCTCATTATCCAAAACACAAAAAAAACATTTAAATATTCAGTTTTTTTTTATTGTTTATCAACTTTATTCCTTATTTCAGAAGTTTGGTCCTCAGCTTTTTTGTTATTATATGAGAGAAAAATATTTTTGTATGTGCCAAACATAGTTCTGCCCAGACTGACACAAGACAAACTGAGCCAATAAACAAGATTTAGTATGGAAAACAATGGCTCTGTTGTTGACACTGTTTGGCACCAGGTGAGTTTATCCAAATTACGAGTGATTTAGCTTTCATTACACACAGTTATAGCTGTGGCGTTAGGTAGACATATATAATAAACAGCTGTTTCCTAGTTTCACCATTCAATGGGTTGTCGTGTCGAATCTCTTGATTGTGAGTGCTAAAATTATGGTCTTTATTTCTCAGGTATTGATATGCTGATCATCCATCAGCAGTCAGTTTCAACACAAACACTACCTTTTGGTGCATGCTGAATGGAATGTGGCATGTTTGCGCTGTGCTGTTTCACTTAGGGTTCCCTTATTGCTCTCCAAATGCTATAGCAGTTTTCTCAGCTTCATGGCTGTTACCTCTCCAATACAGTGTGAATGCTAAACTAATTGAATGAACAACCTGGTGAAGGTTGAACATTCAAGATGTATATTTTTTTCATTTTTATTTTTATTTGGATGATGCAATTATTTAATTTAAATGCGACTGCTGATATGAAAGGAAACTGGTGTGGTTCATTTACAAAATTACAGCGTATAAACACTGCTCTATGTCGCTTCAAAGAAAGCTTCAAGGCATCTATCAGCCAGCAACACTAAAGAAATTATCTGAACGCGGGATAGAAAATATATACATTTCCAAAGGCTTCATGCAGAAACCACCTTGCAGGCTGACATTTTTCAGGGGAAAAAAAGAGAAATACTGTATATGCAGCATCAAAGGTCCAGTGAGTTTATGAAACCAAAAGCACAGATATCAGCTGTTAATGACCACAAGGCCAAAGCAGGTCACCACATCAGCAAGGAGGTAGTCATGGTAATGGACCAGTAGCCACTTGTCAGCCAGATGAACATGAAATAGGCCCTTTTCAGAGGTAAGATAAGATGTTCCTGACATAAAAGACGGAGGTCTTATCTTTATCTTTCTATTAGTCCACTTGTAATGATGAAGCATTATGTCAAGGTGCTATGTGGAATTTTCCAGTCAACAAACAAGGTCTGCCTCTGGCTATGTTTACTTTTCTTTTTTTACCAGGTCAGAACTAGATTTCTGGCATACTGAGTCATTTCCTGGTCGTTTGGGGTCAATATAATTATTATATTAAATGATTGAATGAAATTATAAAAATGAATAACAAATTAGCCAAAGACCGTACCATAAAGCAAGGACAGCGGCCCATTAGTTCATTTTCTATACTGACACTTGGCTGGTCCAATCACACCTCTTTCTTGGCCCCAACCCTCCCCCTCTGTGTCTCATGTCATAGCTCGGAGCCAAAAATCTTTGGATTTATTTGTCGTCACCGTCAACCCTTTCCTTTGTTCCTTGCATCACCTGACACCTGTTCATTTTTTTGTTGAATATTTGGTTTCTAAACAATAAAATGGCTTGATTGCTTTTCCATCTCTGGCAATTGTTGCTTCCCTTCCCTTGCTCCTACATAGCTTCATGGTTGTAACCATAAGAAAAGATCAAATAAGAAAAGACATGACATAAGATAAGATCTACCTTTCTTGAGCCCCTGTAGGGAAATTCTAAATTGACACAGCAGCAAATAAGTGTAGCAGCAAAGGGGGATGTAATAATATAAGAAAGAAGAATAGAAACAGAATATAAGGTGAATAAGATAAAATTACTATGCAATAACAATAAGAAAGTGGGGAGTTTTTTAAAGTGGGAGACGGAGTGTTAGGTTGCCACTCCCTGCGGCGCCTGCACACTACCATATGATTGTACTAAATGTTCAAACCATATATCTCATCATAGCCAAACTAAAGTACTGCTTTCTCCACCTCATGTCCATGCTGTTCCTTGCACTCTCAAGAGTCAGTGTCTTTGGATGGTTTCCTCTGACCCGCAAAAAACTCACATCTGTAGCAAGTCTGTTTCAACCCAATAACTTTGTTTGAAAGATTCAGAGTGCATTTGTTTGCCACAGGAATCAGTAGCTCCTCATTTCCATTCCACTTCTCACACTACGGGTTGCTTCAAGAGCAAGCCGTTCGGTTTTCTGCCGTGATTGACAGCTCGGAGACACCTCACGATGAGTCCTCTGCCTCTGTCATGTTTCGTCTCTTTTGCTGTCTCCTCTTCTTTTCCCTTTGATGCTCTTTGTCTTCCTAGCTTACATGTATGCCTTTCCCTACCCTCCCCAGGGACATCTCCATCAACTAGCTATAGAATCTACTGGCTACTGCATCCAATAAATAGCTGATTTATAACTATATATATTTATATGGCACACACACAAACATACAAATATGTATGTGTAGGTATATGTGTATATACATTATTATAAGCCTTCACACATGTGTATACATACAAAGTGCAATATGTATATACTAGTGCTGTCAACATTAACGCGTTAATCGTTGCGTTAATTGTGAAATACTTAACGTGTTAAAAAATGTTACGCCATTGATGCATTTTGTTTAATTCCTGTGGCGGCTGACCTGTGTGACGACGACGAAGGAGTTTAAAGTACGTTTTATCACAAAAACACACGCAAGAAGCGACATGGGGTAATATGTTATACACACGTGAAACAAGAATTGTTTGTCACTTTCACCATGGACGTCAAAAAGGAAAGCGATCAATATATTGCAGGATAATCTCAGGATATGTTGAAAGAAACAGGAAGTAGTTTCAGCGGATGCTCAATGTTGTGCGGACGGAGATAAATAACTGTATTAAACCCCTCAGCTCGAGGTTACAATCTGTGCTCAAAGTTAAAAAGATGCTATTAAACAATAGTATTTGAATCAAAATATTTCCTTTGTGTTGAATCTACATTATTACATACTTCAGTCTTAAGAAAAAAAGATCTGATTAATCGATTGAAAGCACTAGTATATACATATACACTGAATATTAATTTGCGGTTCAGAGTTTGAGTAAAATTAAGAGAATCAATTCCTCTATCTTGTCAAATATATTCCAAACGTAACAGCAGAAAGTGTCAGTGCTTTGGTGTTGACGCACTTTCCATCTTTCTTCTGGTGTTGTGCAAAACTGCTGAAATAGTTGCAGCCAATTTGTTAGTTTCTGCAAAACTCCAATGTGGTCTGAATAAATTCTGTCCAGCATACATTTTTCAACACAGAGTAAACCCAGAAAAAATAACAAGAAGAAAAGAAGTGGCATACATTTTGGGCGTATTTGAGGGTCTCACCTCCCCTCACTTACACCATGGGCACCCCCACCCCATGGACATACAACAAACTCCACAGCTCTGCAGCAAGTGAGAAAAAAATAAAAGTTCTTAAATCTCAATTCAATAATGCTTTGACATTTCCAGGTCTGCTGCTGTTCTTCAAACGACCTCTCCGTATAAATAGTGGCTCTTTCAGAACAGCTATGTGGTGTCAGAAAAAATTATACGGGGTCAGTTAATGATTGAATTCCAGTCTTGTTTCAGAAGATTTAAATCATTAATAATGTGCGTGTGTGTGTGCCACCGAGTTGGCCTAAGCAAGTGAAAACCCAGTGAAATAATTTACCATAATCGTGCACTGTGTCTGCCTCCAAGATCTGCATGTGTTAATGTATTTTTTACCAATTTATCTATTTTTATCATCTTTTTATTTATTCATTAATTTAGACAGGGACAGACAACATTAGACAGTTTTTTTGTTCATTTCATGGGGCCTTTAAAAGGTTCAACTAAGTTTGATTAGTTGGACTAACTGCAACATGACAACATTTTGGATGAATTTCTTATAAATAAAGCATCACTGTTGACCCCACACCTCAGCTCCATCACACCTCTCTCCCTGATGCTCCCATCAGCTCCTGTCTCCTCACTTCTCTTATCAGGCCTCCTCGCACACCACTCATGCTTTTGTTACCTTTCTCTTCAGGGACTTTCTATCCGCCTATGTTGGCGTGTCTCTCCATCCATTGCTTCCATCTTCTCCCCCCCTTGACTTTGCCTCTCGGGTCTCAGGGATGACAGAGATACTCTGTACCTGTCCGATCTAGTCAGGCGGGAGGACTGGAGTGTGATGCTGACCCGCTAGGATGGACGGCAGTGCCTGCAAATCCAATGCCTCAGGGTGGGGGTGGGTGAGGAAGCAGACCTCTATGCAGAGGAGAGGATGCATGGTTACAGTATTGATGATGCTCCTATGCCCCTAAACTTATTCATACTTACAGACTTTGATACCAAAGATTGAAGTTATTTCGTATTTTGTAGATATACTGGTAATAGTGTTGCTGTTTTTTGTATTAATAGTATATACTTTACAACTGATATTTCTAATCTTTAACAAAAATATATTTTTTTAAATGGCATGCTTTTGCTCTCTTATTACTCCTCAGTCAGCTGCAAATAATCGAGTATTAAAATTAGAGGGTCATATAAAAGACGCAAAAATCATAAAGTAATGACAAAAAATTAAAATTAATTTGAATGCTTAATCCCTGCTGTGATTTAAATACATTTTACAGTCTGCCATTTTCTTTAACCTTTGTGCTTATGTTCTCATTTACAGAGCATCTTCAGACCTGGACACACTGAGCCGTGGGGGTAGGCTGCACTCTCCGTCATCACAGTGGACTCAATTAAGCACAATGGCCCTCAGGACTAACTCCTAGACTGTATATGAAAATGGACATAATCACCAGGTCTAAGCGTCTGAAGCCTGTATTTTCTGGAATCTCCAGCAGAGGGCGACTGCACTGGTTGCAAAAATAAGTTTGTTTCTATGGAAGTCTGAGAAACTGACCCTAAGTAGAGCAAAACGCAAAGAATGCATTGGGGCATAGGTACCGTGTGATGACATCTAGTACCGTCCAAGAGTGTATGTTGACGTGCAGTGGACAAGCGCTCAGTCAGTCCCACCCTGGCCACTTACTTATGGTTCCAAAAAACACAATAGGGCGCTGGTAAAAAAAAAAAAGCTTAACGCAAGGCTTTCCAAAGCCAATGGGTGACATCACTGTTGGTTGACACATGGACCAAATGCGTTGACATTTAAAAAAATAAATATTAGAACGAATTTGAAATGACACGCAATTCATTTTCTAATCTATTCTAAAGCCCGAATAGACAGCCCCTTTCTACTGGATCACAGGGCAAACTACTTCAGATGGTCTGATACCCTTCTAGAATATTATACCTTGAATTTAAAAAGGGCACTACAGCAACCATGTTAAAATTTTAAATAAAAAGTGACAGCCCTTTTGACGAAGTGGGTGAGATCTCTCTTCACTCCCTTTCGACAGGTCATCTTACACATTATCATATTATTTTCTACTCATGTTCATTCTGCAATAATTTACCATATCTAATGTAACATTGCTTCACTCCCTATCCAGGGTTTGTTTGTGTTAGCATCATCTTACAATTGACATCAAAGCACGTAAGTAACTTTCAGTTATCTTTATCATGTTGCAGGTTTGGAAATTGTTTCTTGGTTTCCTTGTTCGTACTTACCAATGGCGCAAGTATCGGTGGCACAAAGGTCACGCACAGTCTGGGCTCAGGATGAGCAGTTCATTCTTTGACACCCACTTAACTCAAAATTTGTGTCTCTCCATGGCGATATGTGGTTGTATGTCCTTGCGTGAGTATGTGTACAAGCTTGTGCGCATGTTCGGGGCTGGGGGGCGGGGCAAGAAAAAACATTTGCACCGAGGCCAATCCCAATTATGTTACTCTGCTGGTACTTACCATTGTTTGTTCCTTTGTTCAGAGCCACCATGCAGGACTTATGTTTGAGAGAGGGCCGGCCAGAATTTTCTGGTTTTTATGGTGTCGCCGATGTCATTGCTGACATCACGGGTTAAACCAAAGGGAGGGGTTTCTTTTTGGCGGGAATGTTTAGTTTGATGGTTTTATTGTTTGTCAATATAATATGGTGAGATACGTGAAACCATAATATGGTGAAAATATTCACCTTTGGACTTTGGAGAGTCAAGATGTCTGCTGAGTCTCCCCATACCACCTTCTTCTTTTTTATTATCATTTTTTTTTTACATTACTATTATTTTCTTTCGCCCTTAAACTTGACTATATCCTGGAGATTTGTTGACAGCCTGTCAGAGCATCTTACCTGGATCTATTTTTAGTGATGCTGCCATGCTCTCAGCCATATACACAATATGATGAGCAGGCTCCAATAATATCATAAACAACACAACCGATTGGCTAAAAAAAATAAAACCCCAACTTGTGATAAGTAAAGTTTTCTTTTTAGACAGAATGAGAAAAAAATTCCACTCCAGTCACGATAACTTGACTTTGTTTTAATAGTCTGCTGCCTGTGATTGAGGTGTGTAATACAAATGTTCACTTTCATAGGTTTAGGTTTTTCCTTCACTAAATGCTTTCAATTAATATCATGCTACAGCTGAGCCTAGCTCTGCTCTGTTAGTTGCTTGGAATGTCTGCACTTTCATTCTTTCTGCAAGAATGTTATGAATTCTTGAGTTACCTAAATATTTCACACAGCCCTGGATCAGGGCAAAGCAGAGACTAAGTATGTGACCTTGACAGCCCCACACTTTAAAAATGATGGAAGTTGAGCAGGTCACCTAAGTCACGAAATGCCCAGTACCCAGAGGATACACACTTTTAATTTAGCTAGCAAAATAGCAGTTCTTTGCCCAGCTAGCTGAACTGGAAAAAAAGGGACAAAGTCTTCTCTCCGTTTTCCATTTTCCAGAGTGCAATGAGCATCACAGCCCATCAGAAAAGAGTGTAAAATTACAAATTAGGGAGGTAAGTTTTAGCGATGCTGAAACCCAAACAATTAGGAGAGAAGCAATTCCTAGAACACACAACTTATACGACAGACTGCACCATCTCATCACTCAGAAGCCTACAGATCTCAACGCAATAAACTTGTCATCAGAAATTAGGAACTTTTCCTGCCCTGAGAGAGAGAGACAGACAGAGTGTTGAGTATTTTAGAAGAGAAATATTGGTCAGAGCAACTGCAGTGGAATTAAGATTTCAATGTGTTTTGCTGCTGCAGTGTAAAGTATCAGGTTTTCTTTAATCAGACTCTCAATATGAGAAATGCATTAAATAACTGCTGATCTTGTCTTGGATCAAGGGCAGCTAGGATTTCACACCAAGGTCAATAATTTGACAGAGCAACACAAACTGACAAACTAAAGATTATGCAAAAGAAAATCTCAATAAATACGACAATTACTGTATTATATTTAGATTTAACGCATTGATTAACTCATTTACCTGAAGAGATGTGTATGTGTGTGTGAATGTGTGTGTGTGTGTGTGTGTGTGTGTGTTATATCTGAGGCCGACAACACAGTACCAACAACATGATAAGAATGAGGTCGTTCATTGGTTCACCGCTTGCGTATGAGTATTGTCACGCCCCCTGGTATTCTAAAGATGGCTGACAATCAAGTAACATCAAATGTATTTTCTTTGATTTGACATTTTAAAAGCATTTAAATGCTGTGTTTCACTTCAAGGAGGGTTAGGGTTTCTTGTCGTTGCAGACTCAAGTGAACAACATTCTTTATGACCTATCAAATTGAAGTACATACAAGAATAAAACAAATATTCTGTGTGCAAATCCTCGAGTTTTGCATTTTGGCCAGCGCCATGTTGTCTTTTTGCAACCAGACATAGAATTGGGGTTGGGTCTGACTGAGAGCTCGTCCACTGCGTGCCCACCTGCAACCATGGACGGAGCAGACAAACCAGCTGTCAATCCCACACCCCAATGCATACCGTCCTTTATCATATATTTTACTCTAAATGAGACCATTATTTACTAAATGAACATCATGCTGTATTGAAGGAGACTTGAAACTAGCCATTTAGAACAAAAACGCATCTGGAAAATGATTACTGTCGTGAGAAGTAGAGTAAATTTCTCATAGACTTCTTTTTACAACAAGTTAGTCGCCCCCTGCTGGTGATTTCAGAGAATACTGACTTTTTACATAAGTCTATGGGTTCAACACTGTGTGTGACGCTGAAGTTGCAAGTACAAATTTTCGACCCTGTCTTTACGCCTGAATCTAACAGGCAGATGTCAGTCGAATCACAAAGATATGTGTATGTGTTTTGCTTGTTGAATGCTGCGATTGTGTCCGCCCTCTCAATGTGGAAGAGCCAGGCTGTTGCCGTGCACTCCATCAGGCATTATAATTGTATTATCAGTTTGTAAGCTAAGCTAATTGTTGCCAAGATTTGGGGGGAAAAAACAAACAAAAAGTACCTCGGGTGTCAGATATACCTGATTTTATCCTAATGGTTGGGTCGTAGGGCCAAGCCAGTATGACTACCAGGAACTAAATCAAACTGCGATCTATTTTGTGGTGGAGATGATCTTTACCCCTGCACCAACCTTTCTACCTAAATACTGAGAACTGCTAACTCAGCTTGGTTTTTGGTGGAGAAACGGGGTCCCAAGTATTTCATTTTGGGATGGTAATTTAATCCAGCCATGGTCGACACTTATTTTTGCATAATACAGGGCTAGCTTCCTCGTGAACTTGGAAGAAAGTTATTGGAAACTGCTGCCTCCCTGCATCACTCAAGCTAGGTGCTGGAGGACGCTGCCTGTATATTCATGCCATGCAGCTTCTAAGAGGCTACTGTTGTAAGTTTGGAGTGCCAGGCTGTCAGATTTGTTAAATTTGCTCTGCTGTGGACAGTTTGAACGTTCCTCGCTTTCACAGAGACAAAGGGAACAGGCCAGACTGCCAGATCCAATTAAGTTCAAAGATATTCAGCCAGACACGCTGGGAGAAGCATCAGATCCTCTCAGATTTAATTTGTTTGGCTCAATCCCGGCCGGCGGATTTCGTGTAGACACGGACGGCACATGAGAGAAGTGCGTCATTTACTTAACTTATGTAGTTACTTATTTTCCTAACTCACACAATATGGGCCTGTGTTCGGGTCCCGCCGATCAAATGAAACACAATGAAATTGGACAATAGCTCTCAGTAAGCCGGCGTTTACAAAAAACAGCAAAAGTATCATCCCACATGTTTCCCTTTTATTTATTTTTTAAGTCTTAAAGATGCATGTCCATCTGTTAACAGCTGAAATAGCAGCAGCCACTCATCTTTGTCTTTCACCTGCAGTTGTGTACACACTCAAAAATAGGATCAATGTTGTTGGCTGAGTTGGAACGCAATTTTTTTTAGATTTCTAGTACCACAAAAAAGGCTGAGTGCTAATTGAAATCCAACAGTGTTTGATCATTAAAATTGCAAACAAAGCTCAGATCAGGTCCATTGTATGCGTGGGTTGTTTTTTTTTTTTTGTTTGTTTGTTTATTTTCCTTTTTGATCTGCACGAGGAAGAAGCCGTGCCTTGAACGAGCAAAAGAGCGCGCGCTGATTATAATTGCCTTACCTGAGGGTAGCATCCAGTGGACCAGCTCAAACGATGCAGAAGCTCAGCAGATCCCAATTAAACTGAACACAGGCGATGAACAAAGATTCCGCTGTGTGCGTCGACTGCGACGGAACAAAAGAGTGATTAAAACAGCTTGTTAAGGGGAAAGTGTGACTCATCTGCCTCAAAGCAGGGCGAATTTTAGATGTCTAATAAGTGGCTGGGGAATTTGACTTCATAATTTCATTGTTTTAATCTTCCCGTCTGAGATATAAACCCAAAATTAATTTGGTGTGACGCAATTCATACTTTATTGACTTTTGACTTGCTGCAGAGCCCCCGGATTCAAGATTTAAAATGGTGCATACGCTAGGTTCACACAACCTTTCAGTTCAGATTGTTCAAGTTCATGTGGCACAAAGCATCACAGCCCAGAAACCAGGAAATGTAAGAAAGTACTCTGCAGCCTATAAAGAGGAGAAAAAAAGCAGCCAAAGAGAAGACGTTAATAGAAAAGTCTCTCTTTGGACACATTGGCTTGAAACTTTGACTTCTGATCTCACAAGGTCACCATCCTGGTGTAGATGATAAAAACAGGTAGGTGTGCTGTTGTATCTGGCTTCATTCCATCACACATTGAAATAGCTATTTTTTTTCTGAAGAGTACCTGAAGAATGTCATATATTTCGTCAGCAATTGTAAAATGTCTGTGGCTCTGACGCCAACAGGAGCTCCGATAAGAGAGAATAACCTTGATGATGTCTTTAGGTTTATCTCGACGAACTTCAGACTGGAAGCATGGAGTCTGGAAGATGTGGCTATTTGCCAGGCTGAGAATTTGAATCCCTTACTAGGCACTAGAAACAGGAGGGGAAAGGAAATAACATTTTTTTTTTCTTTTAACAGTCCTTATTTTATGGACGTGTGATCACTGAATCAATTGATTTAATCTTATGACTACATTTATTAGGGATGAATATGAAATGTCTTTATAAAATCTTTCATCCAAGCCCACATACCAGATTTTGCAGGACACAGTTTGCACAGAAGGCTTTTGCAGCATTCCCTCTTTTCTCACTGTCTTCCCCCCTAACAGAACGAGAGAGGATGCGAGTGGACCTATAGCACCTCATCTTGACCCCAGCTGAACTCGCAGCCAATGCACGGACGTGCCCTCTAATCCCGAAGCACAACTCTGACTTCTTAAAAACAGAAAAAAAGAAAATACTTGCGGTGTAAACAAAAGATCCCAAAAAGTCTGGAGAGCGTGACGTTACCTGAAGTTGCCCTTTCACCGCGGCGCTCTGCTCTGCAGGTGCGCCAGCGCTGCGCAGAGCTGCTCTGTTTGTGAAGCGCTGCGAAAGTACACAGCAATTACCCAACAGTTGTACCACTCGCGACAATGGCCCTGGGACAACAGCGGCGCAGCTAGATCAAACAGTTCTGCTAAATTAAAGCGCGGGTTATCAGACCAGGCAGGAGTGTTTGATGTGCAGAGATGAGATGCATTATTATGGTAAATAAGGCTCCCTTATCACATTATTCCTACAGGGCCCGCTGGCTGAGCAGCCAACAGGAGTGTACGCCCTTGGTCAGACAAACACATGCATGTACACACACATGCACACACACAGCCGCACAGAGCATGAATACATCTCTGTTGATGCTTGACACTCCACTCCAAATGGCCGCCTGCTCCCCAAATGTCAATCAGCCTCTGCCATAATTTGTTTCTAATCATTGGCAAAGGATGAGGAAATGTCACTGTATTCCAGGGAGGATGGATTCCAATTGATTTCCAATTAACACTTAAACAAAATGCCAGCGTGTGTGTGTGGGAGGGGTTATTAGTATAGTTGTTAAGATTGGAGGACACATGAAGCATTGCGATCCCCAACACAAAAACTGCACTCTGGAGACCAATCGCCCTGCTCTGATGTTTTACAGCTCTTTTCATATGTTTCTAGCACTGGCACGTCATAAATAAAGGCATCACATGCTGAAAACCAATAAAACATGAACATCTGATGAATGATTCAGAACCCCTAATTAGTTACAATAAGCAACCTGCTAAAATCAAAAATAAATTTTAAAAAACAGCGAAAGCTTATCAAAGGCAGAATGATGAGTTACAATGAAATGGGATGGACGAAGCATCTTCACATCTTATGGCAGACTGCTGATTTTACAAATTCATAATACATGCACTTATTGTTGTTCTGAAAAAAATGTATCTAACTGAGCAGCCATGTTGGTGTTTATAGTGCCTACAAACCTGATTGGTTGCTTGTGTTCACATCAGGAAAGCTGCAGTAAAAAAAATTTAAACAACAAAAAAACAAACAGTTTATTGAGCATTTCAAAAAAGAAAATGGATCTCAGCGACTTTGACTGTGACATGATTGTTGGCGTCAGAGGGGCTGATTTGAGTATGTATTAAACTGCTGATCTTCTGGGATCTTTACCCACTACAGGCTTTTTTTTAGAGCTAAAAACAACCAACATCGAGTGAGCAGCAGTTGTTGTCAGAATCAATGCATCCAACCTTGAAGTGGATGGTTCTACAGCAGCAGAGACCAGGTCTGATTCCACCCATGTCAGCTAGCCAAGAGCAGAAATCTGAGGCTGCAGTGGACACAGATAAACGCTGGGCAGTGGAAGATGCAAATGTTAGGGTCACAATCTGGAGTCAGCAGGATGAATCCGCTGGAATCGAATATCCTGGACTGTTGACACAGTGGTGGGGTAATGGTGTGGGGAATTAGATTCTTTGGCACACAAAAAAGTTATTTTGCACATTTTACCTTACCAACTCACTTTCTGATGAAGACATTCATCAGCGACTACTTCAATTCAATAAGAGCCAAGCCTGTCGTCGTCTGCCGCAGGTATGTTAGGTATATGCTAGTTGTTGTGTTAACTGTCAGATTTAGTGATCAGGGGGATGCAGGCAAACTATACCGCACAGAAAAAGTCAAGTGATTTGTTTCAAATCTCTGCTTTTGCCCTTTGCTACTCAAGAATGCTTTGTTTTGATACAGCACATGAGGAAAATGAAGCAGCGTCAATTCTGTTCTGAACAGAAGAAAACAATAAAGGTTCTGTTAAAGTACCATATTGACAAAACATCATCATGAGTTTTAGTACAGTTAAAATCTCAACAACACATTTCCATATGTGCCGCAATGTTTCTGGCCAGAGTTATCACCATCTTCTATTGGCTACTTTCAGCAAAATAATGTCACAAGGCAGAAAATCCCGAACTGGTTTCATGAACATGACAGTGAGTTCAGTGAACTGCAGTGTTCTCCCCAGTCACAAGGTGTGAATCCAGGAGTAAACCTTTGGCATGTGGCAGAACAGGAGATGGCCGCATGGTCATGCAGCCGACGAATCTGCTGCAAATGTGTCGCTGTGGTCATGTCAGCATGGAGCAGAATGTCACAGGAAAACTTGTGGAATCAATGACATGAAGACCTGAGGTTGTTTTAAGAGCAAAGGTACGGTGTTCCTAATAAAATGCTCGTGAAGTGTGCATGACAGCTTGTTTACATGGAAAAGGCGAGTAGGTGGGAGTAAGAAGATTTGAAAAGCGTTGGTCACTTAAGAGTGTGGGCATAACACTCATCAGTTACATGATCGTTGTTTTTATATTTCAGGACTTATATTCCAGAACAGGCCCTAGATCTAATTTTTTCAGATGTCCAGCAAGACAACTTTGATTGAGAAGAGGAGGAGAGGTATCAGAATAAGGAGATGTATGAATACAACCCAGAGCATGATGCATCATCTTCAAATGAAGAAGAAATGCTGAAAGAGAGAATTTTTTAGTCAAAGAACAGAAAAATAATATGGTCATCATCATCATCATATGACAACAAGAAATAATAATATCTACTTTAGAAAATAAAACAATTCACACAGTTTGAGATGAATGAAAAGTTGTTTCTGGATCCAAAATAGATTTGGCATTTAAAATTCAATCAAGCTGCATTATTTTAGGGCTTAAGTCATTTTTGACCCGGAGGACAAGGGGAGTATGTTAAGACAACACAAGGGTGAAAAGATAACTGACAACCCATTTACTCCAATTGACCTTTAACCCACCTTGTGCATTATACTGTTTGCAGCCATGAGTGTTTATTGCCTTTCTATTGCAATGTTTTTTCATTGCATATATCACAGAGAAGGTGACGCAGGTATTGGTGCAGGCTCGTTTCATCTCACGCCTGGACTACTGCAAGTCCCTCGTAGCCGGTCTGCCGACATGCACCATCCAGCCTCTGCAGCTTAGCCAGAATGCAGCGGTCCGGTTGGCCGTCAACCTACCAAAATTCTCCCTCACTACAGCGCTCCTCCGCCCCCTGCACTGGTTTCCAGTGATGGCTGGAAACCGATTCAAGGCACTGGTACTCGCCTACCATGCTGCGAATGGTTCAGGCCCCTCCTTCTTCCAGAAAATGGTCAAACCTTAAACCCCAGCCCATCCACTACGACGGGCAGGCAGCCACCGCTCAACTGAATCCTGTCAGTTTTCTGTCCTGGTCCCTCAATGGTGGAATGAGCTCCCCATTTCCAGCAGGACAGTATATTCCCTTCGATGCTTCTGTGGCAGACTGATAACTCATCTGTTAAGACTGAAGCTTAATCCCTGAACTTATAAAAATGAATATAAAATAAAAATGTCTTGATTCTTGCACTTTTTGGGTAATATCTTAATGGTTAAATGCACTTAATGTAAGTCGCAATGTATGTTATTTTATTTTCGTGAAGCACTTTGTGACTTTGCCCTCGGAGATGTGCTGTACTCCATACACAGGAAACATCTTCGTGAACACACGCACAAGGTATAGGGGGAAAATATGCTGCTAAAGGAGAAACCCAGATTAAATACGGAACAATTCATATTGATAAAGATTTTTTCTCCATTTGCTTTTTTTCTTTTGCACGTGCCTCTTCAAGTTGCAGTTGTTGCTGAAGACAGTTGGAAGCCCAGATGACGAAAGCTGCGCAGTGGTGCCAGCAGCTCAGTGTGGGTGTAAAAGTCTACGAGAAATAATATAAAGCCAACAGCAACTTGAGTCATAATGCCGAACATTCATATTACATGATTCAAAGAAGACATGGGCTAGACAGTATGGATGCACAGCCTATTGAATAACACTATAGAGATTTCCCCATCCACCACATTTCAGTTCTCCTAGAAGGAAAATTATAAATCCTTAGAGAAAGATTTGACAAGATGAAACTGTTCAATGTGTTTCTGAGCAGCACCACTGCAGTGACATTGTGTGACGGATATTTACCTGTTTCCCCGCCTGTTTCCCTGTCAGAATGTCATGCAAGGGACTTTTTAAGCCCCAGCATTGACAGGCGTCAGCTTTTCGTCTTAATAAGCACTGCACTGACAACAAAGCTTGCTCAGTTATTGAAAACAAATTGAATCTGGCCACAAATAAATTGCCACAGTAATTACTCGTGAGTGCGAGTTGGATGTGTGCTGCGCCAATTCAATTTGTCAATTTAGCAAAGGACAGCAACAGAAACTAATAAACGTAGACTCAAAAGAGGGGAAAAAAACATATCAGCATATTAAAATCATTTATTGTGCTCCAGAAGAGTAATTACTATTTAACCAGAAAGAAAGACAAGTGACAAATAATCTACATTACAAATGCCAGACCAGCTCACATAGTGTCCCCCTTGTTTCAAATGGCATTCAAAAGAACAAATCCACGTGAAGTTTTCAGACTGCCATAGCAAAAACCTCTCAGGATGAATCTGAGGTTTGGTTGTCGCCTTTTCCGCCGCGATTCGAGGTTAGAAAATGGTACGATGCGTTACATTCATCCGCAGTGCTTGTTCCTCCCTTCCCCGATCTGTCCAGCACGCTGCAGCGCAGGCTGAGTGTCCTCCACGGTCAGGGCAGATTCACACTGGAACAAAAGTGAAGCGTCCCCCTAGAACAGGGTTTCTTAAGTATCTTCAGTCCCAAACTGTGTGGGGTTTATGCTCATCCTGCTTTACTGGCTCGTCAAAACATACTTGTGTTGGGATTCAACAGATATGACTGAAGAAATGTTACCTGGATTGGTTCGGATATCCCCCCTTCTTTGACTTATAGACACTTTGAACGGAGGGTTACACTGGATGGGAGTCGTTCCCTACGGCTGGGTGTCCTCAGACTTCATCTCACATAAATAAATCCAAATTCAAGTCTTATTCAGGACAAGCCGGGTGTCACATGGCACAGAGAAAAGAAGATATGTACAGAATATTCAAAACAAATCTGAACACAGAAAGAGAAATTAGGCACATGGCAGAAACAACACAACGACTGGTAGGATGTGCACAAGCCTCCGTGGTTGACAATAGAGTAGACGTTTGAACAGAAAAAAATGTAAATGCACTCGATAAGGGCTGACACAAAATTTTGCCAGGCATGTGTTTTGAAGTTTACACCTATGCCATGGATTTTGTGTCTTCTGAAAACATGAGCTTTTTACCAAACACACAAAAAACACAGACTCGGTGACCATAGCGTCTTGAGAAATATACGTATTGTCAAAGTCTAACAAGCATGAATTCAGTCACGAAGCAGAGACCTAGTATAACAAAGGTGAGGAAAAAGAGGTGTAGGATTTTGTTTTTTTATGGTCCAATTAACTAAACAAAAGGTTCAAAAAATCAAAGTCATAAGGTTCCCTGTTAAAGTTACCACAGCATATAAACAGTATAAAAGCTGCAAATAAACTTTAGCTTCTTTTCATATTTTATTTGCTCGTTTAACTATCCAGTCATTTTTTATTGTTATTAGTTCTCAGTTTAAAGGCCTAATTTTTCCTCGGTCACAGGGGCAGGTGGGTGAGTTGCCCACCCTTTTAAAAAGAGCTGTTAAAAAAGAATTTCAGGCAGGCAGCATGGTTTCAGTGGAGAGTTTCCGTGTCCCGTGATGGTGTAGTTGCTAATCCATGTGTCCTGGGAAACGCTGAATGCTTAGTGAACGGGCTTGCTCACGGCAGCCCTAAAAAGCATTTGCCATATTTCCCTGCTCATTCATTAATGTGCAATTCCAGTTTGCTCTCTGCTTTTTGCATTATGTTTTCCAATGATATTTTTTACTAACCCCTTTAAACAGGCTTACTTCTAGTTAGAGATTCAGACGTTGCAAAGAGATTAGGGGTATAATTTTAATTAACTTAATTTTAATTCTCGATATTTGAATTCATAGATCTGAAATATACTAGGTTTCTCAAAGAGGCAGGCTGGCCACTTAAATCATAACAGCGGAGCTCCTATGTCATACATTTAAGACCTTACCATATAATACAGTAAATATAATTTGCTACTGCCTGCCCTACACATGAAATCAACTTATTTTTGGAGAGCTAATTGGATGAAAAGCGTAAGATAACAGAGTTTCTGCGGTGCCACGTGCTCTGTGGAGGGGTTCAAATTATCAGTTTGTGAAATTATTTTAATTACACTTCTTCCAGTTATAGATAACACATGATAAACTGCTGTTAGCCCTAGTTTTGTTAAGTCCTAGCCCTTACTCGAAAGCCTATCTTGTGAATCAAGTGTGAGCTAAGGTCTTCCCAAAATGATGAACATCAACATTAAAGTTACACCCCGCAGAGCATTTGAAAACCAGAGTGCTGTTGATCAACATTTTGATGGAAAACTTAGCAACACAACATCTGTCGAGAAGACGGAAAGCATGATGGGGCACTACAGAAAACAAAGTTTCCAAACATACATAAAAAAGAGGTTTTGCAAATGTATAAGAGGTAGGAAATGCACTAGATGTGTTTTTTAAACATTAATGATCAATGCTTTTTAGGAAACTCTGAATAATACTCGCAATAAAAACTCCTGATGATGTAAGTATACTGTATGTCAACATGACGACGGTGACTTCTAATTGACAGTTAAACCTATAGCCTATAACACTAAACTATTGAGTGTTACTAATGCAAAAAAGGAAGATATTAATTCAGTTATGTTACTCAGGATGATTCATTTGCAGTTAAATTTAATCATTCAATCATAAAACGTGTGTGTCTCCCCCAACATGGCTGCCAGAGGACTAATTACATCACTTAAAAATGTCTAAATGTCAGATGCCTTGTTTGCTCATGCTCAATTCTGGGGCTGTTATTAAGAGGTTCAAATGTAAGTGAGTGAAGTGGTGGCAGAGTGCAATGACTCTGCTAGCATGCTATCTATCATTACCAGTTCCGCTTTTTTGATTTCACATCTTCTCAAACACAAGGGATGCCGTGTCACGCTAAGGTCTAGTGTGGCTGACTCTCAATTTGTGCAGCCAGCTCCAGATTTAGTCAACTGTCACTAACTCCTCAATCCTGTGTGGTCACTTTTAACTTGTGTCTCACTAATGATACCTCTTCCAATTCTCTGTTGCCATCCTTCCCCTCGTTAGGCATGTTAAAGCTATTTAATGTATTTCCTCACTTGTAAACTGTAACTTTAGATTCTTGAGTCTTTGCAGTATTTTGTCCGCAGCAACTTTTCAATCGGTCTGTGCATAGTTTCCATCCTTGAGCAATCCAGCAGGACTGTTTGTTCTGTGTGAGAAAACTAGGACTATTCAATTTCTGTGTATCGCCACACATTATCATTTGCTACAAATTTCCCAGGTTAGTTTTAATTATGTCAGGTGCTTCTCTCACTGTCTTCATTTCACTTGCCAGCCATATATTAGACGAATCATTCCATGGAAAGTCCTTAATTAGCATTCATCCTCAGCTTTCAGCTGCTAAGCATGGCTTTGCAATAGCTTGACTATTTACCCATCACTGAAATTGTTTAATTCAATGGGTGTCCCTTGCTTTGCCCTTGTGTAATTTTTCTGAAAAGCAATTCTCACTAATGACCTTTCCCAATCCTTGTGATATTTCCATGGATAGAGTGACTTACTTTTTTCTCACCAGCCACATGTAACTGATTCAGCGATGTAAAGACAATTTCCGGATTTTCACGAAAACACTTCAATACTTCATTCAACACAAAATGTAAAACAACATATATGCGGATACCTTTAACCTCTCTCTTGGTTTTGTAAACCAAGAGTTCAGAAGTGAAATAGTTTGTGGGTGCCTATAAGTGCAAAAAAACACAAAAAAATCCCCCAAAAAATGCAGGTATGTTTTGAACAATATTCAATTTAAATGTTATGGAAAACACGGGCCGGCTGTGGCTCTAAACGACAATCGTCTAATGCTGGAATCAGACTACAAAATGCTGTTGTCTTTTCAAGATGGCCACTTTGTCAAGAGTTGGTGATCATGAGAGTTTTCCTTCCGACTTGGCTGAGGGATATAGACTTTCACGTTGGACCGAGACCAATTACAGCTTGCAGGCTTTCACAACTCTGACAAGCCAACAAATATTAACATATAGAGAGTGATCGAGAAAAAGGATAATGGTTCAATTGTTTTTACTGTGCCATGTTTACGGCTGTGGAGGAAATTACGTGCTGGTCCGTTTGTTGTCACATTTAGGTTTGCCTCCCGGATGCTTTGTAAGTTTTCAAGTCTGGGTCTGGGTCATCATCGGGCTAATATTGTGTTGTCTGATTCCAGCAAAGCTGACAGTCCGAATGTTGTTGTATATTTTAAAATGACAACCTATGCATACAGGAACTTAATGGTCAATAAAGTATCTTGCATGGAAGGGGTTTTTTCTTTCGACAAAAATCATCTCAGTGCTGAGCAGGCTGCACAGCCAACACCAGTATTTCATTTTCACCCAAGGTTCCCTCCGTAGCTTGTGAAATGTATTTCAGACATTGGCCTGGATTACAAAAGCAAGGTCATGTTGCTTTTTATATGGGTCTAATAAATCTTGAGTCCAAGTACAGGCAATCAGGGCGTTAACCTATATACAACATCTTGAGTAGGCATTAAAACACTTGGAAAGCCCAAGCCTCATTATTAAGCACATTGCTGCATGGGAAGATGTTTGCACACATGATTTCATTTGCATGTGTGTTGACGATCAGAAACCGGCAAGATGAGTGCGAGAGCTAGAAAACTAATGGCCTGTCAACAGTGTCAACAAACCGACAGAATGCACTGTTCCCTGATACTGAAATTAACACCAATGTTGATAATGTTGTTGGCTTGTTTCTAGAGAGAAGGGTATGTTAAAAGCCCCTGGCCCATGAGGATGATGTGTGATAATCGCCTATGAATCTTTCTTTTGTTTAAATCCCAGATCAAGCCTTGGCAGTAAAATTATTTCGGAGAAACAATCTAGAGCAAACAGATGTAATGTGTTTATTCAATTTAAATCTTATCTCAAAAATGAAAACCATCTTATAAAAGACTAGATTTTTTCCCCCCTTCACATCCAGCTAGTCTGCTGCAGTATTATATGGGACTAACTAGTCTGCACTTAGTGGAAAGAAAACAGGGAGACAAGCGTTGCAGCCCACCAAGTGGTATATCTCCACCAGCCTACAGATTTTGATATCCGAGCACAATAGGCTTGCCTTCCAGGGTATTCTCCTCTCTGTCTGTTCTGAAAATCACCACTTTACCCCTGCAATGACTCCGACCTCGTAAGCGACTGGATTCGTCTGCAGTCTGCTTTGCTGCATGGCATATCCCTACTCTTGTGGCTAAGAGTGTTAGCTGCTGAGGCTTCACTGACCTAAAGATGTTAGCAATAGCTGACATGCCTTGCAGGAGACGGTAAGCTGAAGGTGGTGTGGATGTGAGGGGGGGGGGGCAACCATTTAGCTTTACAGCCCAACCTGTCAGCTCAGTGTAAAAGATGTGACAGTAGAGAATATCTTGTAGAAAAAGAGTGGAGCAAAAAAAAGAAAAGTAAAAACGGTGGTAACTTTTTAAACTGATGGGATGACAGTGGGTCTCAGCTGCTCTAGGAAGCCTGCTTACTTCCTTATAACGCAACGTGCCTGCAACAAAACCCCATCAACCCTGCTTAATAATGCAAACTTCATGAAAAGCACACCATGGGAATTGACCTGTCATGAACCAAGCTCTTCCCCCCGTCCACCTGCTGTGCATTTCCACAGAGATCCATCCACCCTCCGAGATGCGCTTGGCCTCTGACCTCTATCAGTCATGTATAGGAATTCATGTTTAAACAGCTCTACCAAACCTGACTGAAAAGAAGGGAAAAGAAAAGCTACACAACCCATAGATTCACGCACCATTTTTTTTCCTAACCAGTGGGCATCCACTCCATCACTCAATCAACACACCTCCCAGTTAAAGAAAAAAAAGAAGCTCAATGGAATAAACAGTGCAGGTAATTACTTCTACACGGTATAGTGGTCCAATAGGTACAATAGCAAATAACACTGATTTCAACTGAAGGTACAATGAGTTTGATTGATACAGTGTAATGTGATTTGAACACTATCAAAAAGTAGTACCAACACACAGAGTACAAAACTAGTCCTTGTATGCCCAGCTCCACTCAAGCTATATTATGTTACGCAAGAAAGTTTTACCGTGTCCCCATACCCTCACCTTCCAGTCCCCAACTCCAGCCCACAACATCCACAACCTGGAGCTGCAGTTCCCATGGTCCTGTAAGGGTGTGTGTGTGTTTTCCTGTAATCCAATCAGGAGATCCATTTGAAAATTACTCCAATGCAAGGGAGAGGGTGGAAATTATTCTTAATAATGACATAATCAGCAGAGCAGCCATCAAGCAGATAAATTGTCATGCGCATCGTGCTAAAATATCCAATAATCCTTTGTCCCCCCAGCTCTTGGTGTTGAAGTTGGAACTGCCAGAAAGCCAGTAGGTGGATCGCCGCGCCCCACTGGTTCAGTCCTGCTGGCAGGTTTGCAGTATAGGTCCCCCCACCCCATCCCCCCCCAAAGAGAAGAGGGCTTAAACAGCCTTGGTGCTTAGTGTACAGATCTAGATATGTAAATAGGTTCTATACAATAAAGTTGATCCCGATTCTCAAAAATAAATGGATGAAAAGTATTTATCGACATTTTTCCCCTCAAAATGATTCCATTGTGCATACAGGTTTTTTTTTTCCTTCATATTCTCCGTCCTTCGTTTGTCCCTTAATGACAATTGTTTTTGCCTTATGTTACATAGCCTCCATTTAGGTAATTCATGCCTGAATTTGTTTCGCACTGCATCTGTGCCCCACAAACAAGTCCTTTGTAGTGCGGTGCCAAAGGAAAACAATATGTTTCCCTTCTTTAACAAAGTGCTCTTCTCACCTCCGAGGTGTCTGATGCCCTGCTCGGTCTCCGGATAATACTGTCAAGCAGTCATTTGTCAAAAGATCCTGAAGGCCATATCTGTCTCGAGACAGAAAAAGTAGTTTAATATACCTTGTCTTGCTGAAATATCAGAACAAAAATAATAATAATAACGATAATAATGATTATTTAAAAAAATCATCCTCTTTGTTTTAGCTTGTAAGGTTGTTTTTCTTCAACTCCTTATTTTTTTCTTCCTGTCTTTTATTTTTCTACGAAACATAATCATCCCCCCCCCCCCCCCCCCACCCCTCCCCGTTCCAAATCCCCAGAAATCCCTTCACTATATTCCCTCAGGTATTAACAGGGTGTCATACAATCCCAATGTAATTCCATGGGTGTCTGGCAACTCCAGGCTGGCATTTCAGCTACTGACATATCTGTTTGTCACCATGTCGGCCTAAAGTCTCTGCTGCAGTAGCCCCATTAGCTTTTTTGCTTCAGCCGTCAGAGTCCTGCCTGCATGGGTGCATACAGAGGGCTATACCCGAGTGGTGGAGTGTGAGTGTGGGTGGGGCAGGGTGTTATTCTGCCCACTGCTTGGGAAGGTGTTGAAAGAGTGGAGTGAGGTCAGCCCCCCCATGGTGCTGGGGATCATGGTTATGGTGTTTGGCGTCATGAGTGGGATGTCGTCCGGTGAGCGCCTCATGGCCAGAGTGTAGTCCGGCGGGCAGGCAGTCCTCAGTAACATATCGTGCGGCTGCAGGGAGTCGCCCACGCTCCTGCAGTCCCGGTCCAGATCCGAGTGCTGCTTCATCTGCAGGGACATGATTTCCTCCTCCTGCGTGTGGGCCAGGTCGTTGGCGGCGCTCCGCTGGGGGCTGCAGCGCCTATGTACATCATGCCGGCGCTTGTCCTTCTTGTAGTAAAGTGCAGCAAAGGCCAGAATGTTGAGGAATAGCAGTGAGGCTCCCACGGCAATTGTCACGGACAGCTCAGTGGAGTAGTCGCGCTGGTCCACCAGGTGTGGCTGGTTGTGGCTGTCCTGGGTCTCGGTGGGGAACGGAGTTGGGTTAGGGCGCTTGGTCACCATAACCTTGGTCTTCGGGGTGCGGTTGGTAGCCTCTGGTGGAGGGATCTGAAGACAACAAGAACAATGAGCAGTAAATACTTGATTGGTGTGGTAATGGTCAAAATCTCTTTGTGCTAACTTTTAAATCAGATTCACTGGAGAAATATAAAGGAAGGCACTTTTAATTCAGTTCTAGTACATGTATTTTAGCCAAGCTTAAGTCCTTAAACTAAACGGAAAGTTCGCTCTGATGCAGGTTTGGAGACTTTTTGACTTGTATTACACATTTGACAACCATTGCTTTAGTATGGTTATCCTTTCATATGTATTTTAAAGGCACAAGGAGATGTAGACGGTTTACTACCAACCTTGGTGGTGGTGGGAATGAGTTGAGTGACCTCATTGAGGCTGTGCAGATGAGGAACCAGCTCCAACCACAGGTTGACCTGGGATGGATAGAAAAGTAGTGAATGAAGTGGGAGGTGAATGACAAAACTTGAGTCATCCTGGAAAATGGGTATCACAAAATTACGCCAACACTGTGCTTTCCCTATCCATATATGAGCCCATTCACAGGACAGTGGTAGAATCATGTGTGACATCAACTGATGAATATCAAACACATTTAGAAATCAGGATGTGAGTATTTATTTAGAGATCAAGGGAAACCCATAGGGAAAAAGCTTAGTTGAGCGGTAGAGAGTAATACTCATGGTAAAAGTATGGTGAAAGATATAATATGGAGATAGATATAGATAGATGTACGGAATTCTGGTGTTATATATCTGATGGTTACAACAGGAACAGAAACAAAAATAATAGTAAATAATTAAATGAGGCTCTATCTTGTTGCCCAAACTAGAGAGGGTAACTACAAAAAGCACGGAAAAGGAAAGTGGAAGTATCTGAAATGAAATATTGCATTTATACTCCGATTACTGGCTGATAATTGTACAAATATTGTTTTTTTGAATGACTACAGATGACTACTAACTCGTATTACAATCACCATTCAGAGTAGTGTCATTTTATCCTGAGCTGCAGTGATGGAACTAAGAGTGTAACAGCAACACTGCAACTGTTGGTTACAGAAAAGATCGAGCAAAATTAATATACAGTTAAAACAAATGTGTATCATTATGCTTCCATAATTTGATCGGAAAGCAAAGTGACTTCCGAATAACAGAACATTCTGGTATGTTTTGCTTATATGTTTTGATGTGATCCTCTGTAGTTGTCCTTCTCCTGAGCAGGTTTTGCTTTGCAGCACCTTACCCCAACCATTACTCAGATAACAGTAAGCCAGCTTTGTTATACCAGAGAACCTTATGAAAGAGAACAACATCAAAACAATAATTACTTTCACTGATATCTGGCTGTACCTTGTTGGCGCGGTAGTGCTCTTTGACTCGGGGCTTCAGGCCAATGTGTAGGTAAAGCTGATCTTTCTGGTTGTAGCGTGTCCATGCCACTTCTTCAAAGCGATTGGGCTTGGTGTGGATGAACTTTGTGTCCTGAGGGACCGGCTGGTTTGGGTCCCTGAGACGAGTAAAGGGGGAAAGAGTTTCCATTGAAACGATTCGGAGAGACAGAGAGACCTGAGATGTGCTAATGTTTTCAAATCAGAACAGTACACATGCCCATTTGGAACAATGCAATTGTCAACCTGATGTCCCCCACAGACAACGCAGTCCACTCCTGGGCAATTAGTAATAGTTAGGTCATCCTGTGTTTGTTTATTTCAGGGGACTGGAAGGGCTAAAGCTAAACTAAAGCTGGAAATTGACTTTCAGAGATATGACTGTGTGGTTATTTAAGTTTAGATTTTGACTTGTAGAAGTGTAGCATCTCCCTTGGGCTAATCAGTGTTGTTCTGCAAACACTGGAATGTTGTGGTGGGATGCAGCCCCAAGGTGTTATCAAATTTGAATAAACAGCATAAGATACTGCACCTTGTAAAATCAGAAAAAAGATCAAAGGGTGTATTATTGTTCACAGTTGATTGGTTTTCTAAAGATTCTGATTGAATGAAAAGGTCTCAAGATAATAATTGTTTGCCAAATATGAACATTTTGATACTACAAAATTAGGATGTCACAGTTTTTGAATGCCTTTATAGATGTCTCATGAAGAGCGAACATATTTACATAATATAATTTTATGGATATATGTTGAATAAATAATTTATACATGAAAAGAAGCTTCCAGCCAAAGAATATGTTCAGCCATATGTTTCATCCGTTACTCGAAACCAAACTAAAAAATAGCCCCTATTTAAGTCTTATGTTCCATCTCTTTTAATAAACATTGGAATTAAGCCATAATTCAGAATTTATATGACATGCAAAGTCTTGAATATGACATATGTGGACCACATTTTTAAATAAACTGATAACCTCTTTTATACAGGATGCAGTTGTCATAACTGCCAGCCAACGTGGCTTGTGGACTTCTTATGACTACGCAGAGGAGCGTACCCCCATATTAAGATACTGAGTGAAAATCCATTGGAAATGGTCCATATTTAGAGTAATGGATATGACCTTCAGTCATATGAACTGCACTGCACTTTGTGCACTGACACTTACAGATATGCCATTCATACAATCTGCATTATAAAAAAAATATTGAGTTGAATATTTCCAGACATGACATCAAGTCGTATTTGGACTACCTAACCTGATGAAAGTAAAAACTATCAAATATCCTTGTTTAATATATGTCTGCATGATGTATATTGAGTCAATATGTGACCGGATATGGTGCATATCAACAAAACTTCGAACATGCATCAGAAATGGTCGGGATTCTTCAGAGAATCACAGAGTATCCAGATGCAAAAATCCTGGACTCTGGCTCTTTTCGAGCAGTGAAGGCACAGCATAGATACAGGTCAAGCCTGAACCCCCATTGTATATCCTGAGGAGCTAATAGAGCATATATTCTGCACAGGATCCCGTGTTAGATAGATCCACTTACACTTAATCTCAGCAGAACGGAGCCAGCCATGTGAGGTATGGAGGCCCATTCAGACCCACTGAGTGCCCCATTGTCTGGGAGCAGCATATGGAGCCAGGCAGACCTCATCAGGAGCACTCTTAACCATTCAAATTGGCGGCATAAATCTCCCAGGTACCCGGCATTCCATGTCAATTTGGGGTTATATATGTGGATAATTAGTGCCTTTCTGTTCCCCTCAGGGCGACTGGGTAGTGCACAGAAAGCCAGTGTCCTCCCATTACACTCTCAAAAAACAATTACCGCCATGACTATATGCTGAAAGGCAACATGAGACAGAAGAGGGTGGGTAGGAAGGATCTTAATTTTGTCCCATAGAGAATGTCACTCTTCGGGCTACTACCATTAATTAAGAATGTTTTTGAGGACATGTAGGGGGTATCTGCATAGAATACTGATTACGCGGTACAGTCCATAAAATATGAAAGTACAGTTCTGGTCATCAAATCAGATGACCAGGAAACTACAATGAAATTGTCTATTAGTTTGTGGTCGTATGCTATCAGCTACATATCAGCTTTGAGCATGAGTGCAGGAAAAATGCGCACAAAAATGGTTAATCAAGCTTTTTGCTGATCTTTTATAGAACTATGTTGACCGTGACCATGCTGAAGCTCCACTGTAGGCAATGACTGGACAGCTGATTTTGGACTCCTCAACATTACATACAAATTACAGCATAAATTAGTGCTGCTTCACAGTTTTCCATTTTCTGTGCCCTATTTCAAATTATTTTGATGATGACCACCGTTTAAGCATCACAATGTGATCCTAAATGACATTTGAAGTTTACAGGACGTTCTTTGAGTTCCTTGGTTTGATGCGATGTGGTGGAACATTAACAAGAACAAATGTGAAGGCTGTGTAGATTTTGGACCCCATCATAGTCACAGACAAATTGTAGGTGAAGAAAGAGTTGAACAATTGTTTACAGCAAAATAAAAGTACCACATTCTCAAAGCTTCTGAGGTTCTTGGCCCCTAGGAGCCACATATTTTGTGTCATCATACCCTGTCTTGGCAAAGTTGGTCCAATAGGTCATGACCACGGCGCTGAGCATCACGTCATTTTTGGAAAAGTTGCAGGGAAACAGCTCTGTCGGCCCAATCATCGGCAAGCCAAACACATACGGGATCTCATCCCCATGTGCTGCGTCTGCCCACGGCGGTACCTGAGGAGCGGCACATGAATCCAATCAGATCAGTGTTATTACATTTATGTGACAGATACAGGACATTAAAAGGCATTATTTTTTGCTGCTGTCACACAGTGGACATTGCGATGACACGCACACATACACAGCGATCAAAGAAGCAGGGGCAAATACAATATTTTTGGGAGAGATGGGGAAAAGAGATTTTAATGGTATTTTGCCTGCCAATCTGTGTTTCAGAGATGTAACAGCACTGACAGAGGTGAATGGCTTTGAGAATTTTTTTCAAGTACAGCACGTCATTAGCTATAGCCTGCATTTGGGAAAAAAATATGCCAAATGAAAATGTGGGGATCTCTTGCTTGCCTTCAAAACTTGACAATTAGTCAGTGTGGTAGTGTAAAAGCAAGACACTAAATATGCAGAAAGGACTTATACAAGTAAAACACAAGGAGTTTGGGAGTTTCGAAGCCATCCATCCATCGTCTACCGTTTAATTCACTTAAGGGTCGCGGGGGGGGGCTGGAGCCAATCCCAGCTAACATTGGGCGAGACCTGTCTGGGTACACCCTGGACAGGTCGCCAGCCTATCGCAGGGCCACATACAGAGACGGACAACCCTTCACTCTCACATTCACACCTACGGTCAATTTAGAGTCTTCAATTAACCTAACCCCATTCTGTATGTCTTTGGACTGTGGAAGGAAGCTGGAGAACCCGGAGAGAATACATGCATACACGGGGAAAACACCACACAGAAAGGTCCTGGTTGGTTTGTACCGGGACTCGAACCCAGAACCTTCTTGATGTAAAGTGACAGCGCTAACCACTACACTACCGTGCAGCCGCAGTTTGGAAGCCAAGACTATCTAAATAGTCACTTATAATAATATATAGTAATGAAAACAGTCTTTAGTCATCAAACAATCTGAAACAGACTTCTTCCCAAACCTGATGCAAAGTTATCTATTCTAAAAGGTTGTGCGGGAGGTCACTACAGGCGGTCTGCTTCTCAGTAATGGTCTTGTTGGCTTTCACTTGATTACAGAATGAGTTGTAATTGCCTCTGTTTGTAAATTGCCACACGGTGTCACACGTTTGACACAGAACCGGACGTGTATAAATCTACAAACTCAGAGATGGGTTGGATATTGTTATAAAAACTAACTTTAGCAATGTCCCGTCCATGTTTTCTCGACTTCAAAATAATGCTGTTGATAGCTCCCTGCACTTTTTTTGTAGAGGTCATGCTGAAAGGTTCTGTGAATTACGGCATTTCAACAAAGCTTTGTGTCAAGAGTTTGTATTATTCCAAATTTTGACGTCTTTTGACACTTTTTTTTACTGCAGACAAATATTGGTTTTAAATATTGATTATCAGCCTCTTAGATAAGTAATAATCAATATCGATATCGGCCATGAAAAAGCCATATCGGTCAACCCCTACTTGAGAGTACCCTTCAGAGTTGACACAGTCACTAATATCAGCACAAGACATCTCAGTTTGATCTAAAATTATCGTTGTGTTTTTGTGTCCTTGATGCCTTACAGAGGAAGAAAAAACAATCTTATGTCAAATCTTTGATATTCCATGCAGTTGACATACTGTTAAAGACCCCCACCTGTTCTGTCTGACAGTGGTGGTAGAAGGCGTAGAAATATGTTGGTGACCCAAAGCTGGAATGCAGGTCAGCTGTGGCAATAGCCGGTGCCACCCACTGGTGGTCAGTGAACAGGGCCAGAAGTGTCTTTCGGCGAGTCTCTGGGTTGTGCCTATCCGCCCAGTCGGTGTACATGAACTTGATGGTCTCTCGGAGGATGTCTTTACCCTCTGGGTAGCCATAGAGGTCGTCCACAAAGCTGGACACGGCGTAGTCAAAGTCATTAGCCTGGACGCCATTTTCGTTGTCCACAATAAGCTCCACAAACTTGAGGCCTTCGCCCTGGTTCACTCCCAGCATGATGTCGTAGTTGAGGAATTCACCTGGAAAGAGAGCGTGTAAAGGGTCAAAGTATAGATTTGGGATAAGAACAGCGTTGGGAATTGTTCGCTCTGAAGCAAAGTGAATTGGTACCTTGCTCCATGAGAATCTGAGGGTCATCAGGTATAACGTCTCCATCGATAACGGGCCCAAAGGCGATGTGGTAGCGGGCCGGTTGGATGTCTTGATCTACCAGCTCCTTGTAATGTTTTCTCTGCAGGCACAGCACAAGCTCCACAGTGTCCTCCAGGTTGCAGCCCACTTTACGGGCCAGCATCCGGGCGTACTTAGCCGGCTGAAAACTGACGGCCCAGCTGGACAGGGCCGAACCGCTCTGGGCGATGGCCCTCTGGAACAGGCCTGGGGACGAAGGCAGCCGATGGATGGTGAGAAAAGAGTGAAAAATTATGATTCAGGAACTTTTTCGAATAATGCTAAAGAAGGAAAAAAGAGAAAAATCTGTAAACATATATTTATCTAAGGCCATCAATATCTGTGTAGAAATAAACATACTGATATGACTGCAACTGAAAAAAAAGGAAATGAGAATCAGGCTGAGATGAAGCACAGGGAAGCTTCAAGGCTAAATTACCTACCTGTAAAAGCATCAGAGATAATAAAAAAAACTAAAGTTAATATATCAGTCACACCAAACATCTATTTATCCAATATGTGCTTTGAAACAGTAAACCTGGTGATGTTTTTCATATCTTCGTTATTGTTTTCTTTATGAAACAATGAATATATCCTTCTCATACTGTGTTTTATTGCTGTGTCACTGAGCTTCATAAACAATCAATCAACGAGCCACATTGTTCTTTTCTTCTGTCAGTGAAGTTCAATTCACACATACACAACATGTAAGGCTGAGGGTCACGAGTCATATTAGTGGACTTGTTCCTTTGTTCTTTCAACTCAATTAACGTTTGACAAATCAGTACCTTATCAAAAAAAATAAAAAAATAAAACGGGGGCGAAAGATTCATGCAGACAATGGAGACCGATCACACCCACAGGTATACGGATTAACTTACTTTCCAAATTTTATTCGACCATTTTAATGGCCATTTACTTTTGTTTGGAAAATTCTGTCTGAATCTGTTTTCCAGAAAAGAAAACAGAAGAAACAATTTGGCCAGCTGAGAGACTTCAACCGGGGCACAGGTGAAATATTCAAATATTAATTTTCAGTAACCAGTTTTCACCTGAGATGTGTCGCTTCGAACATGCTGCTGAAGTAAGACTTACAACACGGCCCACAACCACAATGGTCTCTGTGTCAACATTTGTTTTGTTAATAGAGACAGCCAGTGTTGGTCTGCCAGCAGATAACATGCGTGTGTCTTTGAGCGACACCCGCTAAAGACTACAGCTGTTTCATTTCTGGTTTAGATTTTTTCTTTTGAGTTGAAAAATAGAGCGACAACAGCCTTATCCTTTAAATGGCAGTAAGTCCACGGTGTTGAAGTGCTTGTGTCTATGTCACACAGCCATGAGAATCTGTGGGACATGGGGTATAACGTTTCCATCGGTAACAGACCCAAAGGCGATGTGGTAGCGGGCAGTAAGTCCACGGTGTTAAAGTTCTTGTCAAAAGTCATTGATTGATTTAATGAATTAATGTATCAACATTTAAAAGCTCCCAATGCATCTGGCCCATAGACTGTATATAAGAATCGACGCAGTCACCAGGTCCAGAAAATGAGGCCAATGCGGAAGTGCCTGAAGCCCATATTCTCTGGAATCCCCAGCAGAGGGCGACTCCTCTGGTTCCAAAAAGAAGTCTATGAGAAAATGACTCTACTTGTCACTTGATTCATAACGACAGTAAACATTTTCCGGATGAGTTTGTGGTCTCAATCGCTAGTTTCAATTCTTCCTCAATACAGCACGATGTTAATTTTTGTAAATCGTGGTCTCGTTTAGAGCTCAATAGACGATAAAGCACCGTAGAGTGGGTACAGCTTCATTGACAGCTAGTCCGTCCAATCGGTCCATGGCTGCAGGTGTAGGTGGGCGTGCAGTGGACGAGGTCTCCCTCACTTCTATGTCTGGTTGCAAAAATGTGAAACTTGAGGCTTCAAATCAGTTCACAAACCAACGGGTGACGTGGCGGTGGGTTGCCACTTGATCTGACCATGTCCTACTACAGCAACAACCGTACCTGACAGCATCCTGCGGGGCAGGCCATCTACAGGTTTTCATTATTTATTATGTTTGCACAGTATGTATCCGCCTGCCTGCCAAACATATATATAATCCAACCAAAAAGATGCATTCACGCCAAACATGCTTGGGGCTGTTTATTTCACTTCTGTGTTTATTTTTCTCTTCAGACGTGCAATGGGAAAAAATAAACAAGTCACATTTAAATGCCGGAACTACGTGGAGTTTCCTCCGTACCAGGCGCCCACGATACTGTCACTCATTGCCTACAGTACTGCATACGTAGTTAAATATACATGAAGATCCCGTGGGATTTTACCTTTGGTGGAGTTGCTCCACCGGTTGCCCTCTGAGTAGTGAGACAGCGTGAGCAGGTTGACACAGGAGGCTCCGGCGCCTGAGCCAAACACGGTGATCCGTAGCGGGTCACCACCGAAGGCTGCGATGTTCTCACTCGTCCAACGCAGAGCCTGGATCTGATCCAACAGACCATAATTCCCTTTGGCCGCCTGGTCACCTGTACTCAGGAACCCTGCACGACAGGACAGAGAACGGAGAAGGTGTTACTTTGGTCCTGTGGGGGTATCCATAAATGTCATGTGTATAATTTGGGTTTTTAGAAAAGGGCATTGATTTGTGGTCATCAGCAGCACAAGAGTTTTTCACAAAGGGACTATTTACTTATCCAGTGGTTCCAAAAGGAATGTCTCTGTTCCGTAACAGGCCCTGCATGATTTAAGGTGCACATATACAAGTTCAAGGCAAAATAAAGTACTGATTGAAGAAGTAGCATACACAGGTAGGCTAAGGTACAAATGTTTCAACAGCTACAAGAAACAGACTAAATCATAAATCAATAATCAGTTGAAACAGTTGAGGAAGTGAAAAATATAAGTACATCATAGATAGATAAAAGCTGCCCAGATAGAAAATGTAACACTTATTTTCCTCATGAAATCTATTTTTCATTCATAGATTAACAATTAATAAACCCTAGAAAAATGAAAAGTAATTACCGCCAGGGACAACGACTATTTCATTGTTTTCATATTATATTTCTTTTTGATCTCCTCGATTAAAAAAATAAATCAACTTTTGAAACCACGCGACTGCCAGAAGATAACGAGGCATATTCCTCCGTTGTGCAGTGAAAAACCAACAAGCCTGGCTGCTTTATCATTTTTGCTCCTATAAAACAAGAGTTATTGCCCCCCAGAGCCACTTCAAGTGCAGATAGGCTAAATATAACACAGGCAGACTCATTTGGGAGAGAGCCGTATCCAGCCCTGAACAGAACTCACAGAACAGTGGGGCGATGATAAGGAAACATCATGTGTCATGAAAACAGCTCTTGGTAACATTTAATTTGGACCGATCAAATCAGATGCTTAGAAACGGCTTTTACACACGGTTTTCTTTCAGAGGCAAAAAAAACTTGCCTCTAAATAATTAGCATGAAGCAAACCCACCGACCCCTCAGGTTTGACCTCACTCTGCATCTATCACACCCTTCAATTAATAAAAAAACCTCCACAACATTCATAATTACAGTCCAGCACTAATGCCTGCTATATATGATATGCTCGTACAAATACACAATACTTCATGGTGTTTTTTATCACCCTGATTAAATACTGTACACTTAAAATTCAGATTCAATTGAAGGCCTTTTATGTTGAGATGAAGCTGGAGATGTATAATCATGACTGATGTCTCAACAAGCCACGTCATCTGTGGTGGGATTACCCACAAATCCTGGGTTTTAACTAAAACATACTTTCTATATGCTCATATTCAAGCTGTGATACTATCACGGCGAAAGTCATGAAGGAAAGCTAAGTTATTGAGGCTCATCCTGCTATTTTCATTGCATATAATTCATTACTATTATTATCATGATTATTATAACAGTTTATTTACGATGAAACTGGTGTAGCTGATTTCGTATTAGTAGCTAAAGGACTTCAAATGACACCTTGGTGGACAGGAAAGCTGCACACGTCCAACTACAGTTAGTGAGGAGGTTGGACAAATGTTTAAAAAAGGATATTTGGGGTTATTATTTTATAAATGATGACAGTTTTATTATTTAAGCAATGTCTCATGTTCCAGGATCAGGAGCAAAAAAAATGGCGAGGTAAAGTTGTATTATCACCTACAGGACCAATGGCAAAAACAACAAAAATAACACTCAGGTTGTAATAAATAGGAAAAGCCTGCAACATAGTGATGGGTTATGAAAAAAGCAAATATTCATTCATCTCTTAAATCTTTTACGACGGCTTATGTAATATGTTAAGAGGCATTGCGTATAGAAAAAAACCCCACCCAAACGGTTCTCTCCCCCCTACCACTTATAGCCGTTGTCCTCCCGGTGACTGTGGCTTCATAAAGACCCAGTGCTTGTGAGGAATGAAAGAAGTGATGAAACAAGGCTCCTCAACTATACCCACAGGAGAGCCCTGGTCTTTTAAAGCAATTTCATGTCCAACACCCCCCCTCTACCCCCCCCTCACACCATCATCACTGCTCTGATTTCCATGCTAAAAGCTCCATTACCTGCCTGCAAGGCACCCTGGGAGTCCCCCACGCCCATCAACCTCACCCATGAACCCACCTCATGCTCGCATGCAGTTTTTTTTCTTCCCCGTCCTCTCTCATGTTCCTACCCTAACCAGGGTCCCACTCTGTGGCTAAATGGAGTGCTCATTACCTGGTGTCAGTCAACACCGCAGTTCATTTCCACAGGGATGTACGTGCGCGCCTCGTGTGTGGAGTAAAGCCCCTGAGGAGGAACACGCTCCTGCAATAGGCTGCAGGAAGGTATGATGTCACGACTGGTATCCATTTCCCCTTCACGAACAAAATGTAGACCAGTGAGGATCAGTGAGAGCGCTTTGCAGTTGTATTTCCACAGCACCAGTTAAATCCGAACAATACTGAGTCCTGTCATTCTTCCCAGTCTGCCACTCTGGTTGTGTATTTTTGTAGGAAATACTTGCCTGGGGTGAGAGGAATTCTAGGAGCTCATTCTAAATTCGCTCTGCCAGAATACGGTCTGGATCCCCTCCATTAGGAAGTGATTTCCCCCAAGTCCAATCACAACCGATTAACTGATAATGGGCGGGGTTTATAGCACGACGTGGACAGAGGCAACTCTTTTTTGAACAACCCAGCCTGCCGCTGACGAACAAGCATTTGGAAGTAAAAGTATTTAAAAGTACCTGATATTTTCAGATTTCTCCCACGAAAGCGTCAACACTCTTTCACAGACATTGTGGAATCATCATCACAGGCATCTCCTCTCTGCTCTAGTCTGTTGACATTTTCACGGCGCTCAACAGACGTCACATGAGTCGTCTGCGTCCATTGGTAACGCCCCTTGGGCATCTAAAATGAGCTAGGCTAAGGAAATGCTGTTTAGAAACCAATTCATTCCACTGTCTTTGACTTTGACATGCTGTTGTTCGCTGTAAAGTTAAAAACAGCTCAAGAGAGTGTTGAGTTTGCATCATTACTAAACAGCATTCACTGAAGAACTGAATAAGAGCAGATAAAAGCAGATAAGCAGATTAAAAAAAGGCAAATTAGACAAAAAGGCCTTTATATCAAAGACCTCAATTGGAGAGTCTTCAATACAGTACATTATTATTCTGACTGTATCATTTGAATCACTTCAGATTTGAGGACTCTAGAAAAAAACACAAAAGGTAGCGACTAATTCAATCACAATAAGTACGTGTTTGATTTGTATCATATTCATCATATCCCTCCTGTCAGAGGCAGGCAGCACAGAGTGGGTGCATGTGGCTGTGTTGGTTCCTCTGCCCACCACATCCAGACTAAAACATGCCAACAACTACTTAATGTATTGCCATAAAGTTTGTTCCAGATGTTCTTTTTCACGTTCCCCTCAGGATTAATTGAAATCCATTTTGCCGAGCCCCTGCTGATTTAGCGCCAACTTTCTCCAAATCTTTACTTTTGAACAAAAATCAGCTTCAGTGACACTCTGGGTTTAATGCTAATTAGCATGTTAGCATGTCGGCATTTTACACCTAAAGTGTGAAAGTTCACCTACTAAACATTAGGATGTCATTGTGAGCATATCATGCACACCACTGGTTTGTCAATGAATGCTATTATTATTATTATTATTATTGTTATTATCATCATCAATATTACAAACAACCATAATAGTAATAGAAATAAACCAGGAGGATATATTAGTCTTACCCACTATGTGTGCAATATTCATATAAACTGATGAACCATTGTGAATATATGTTAAAACCCATTCTACTCAGATTGTCATAACAATAGTATTTGATTATCATGCATTTTCATTTCATATATCACATAATGGTATGAATTAATGTATTCATGTGTGAGCACATACGATTGTCATTATTATAACCAATGCATGTGTTTTGTATATGATTTATACATGATGTCAGAGTCCTTTTAATGCACCTACTGTAATACAAAACCTCAATATGGAATGTTGTATAATTCGAGGTATCTGGGTATAATATGAGTTATAAAGAGTAATGGCTCAGCCATATGGAGGACCCACACGCACACACACACACACACGTAGCAGCACGTGTTTTTTAATGTATTCTGTTATGTTGTCATCAGTTCACAGGTGGCATCTTAGCTCTGTCTCTCTCTCTGTCTCACTCTCTCAAACACACACACACACACACACACACACACACACACACACACTGACTAAGACATTTAGACTCTCTCACAAACAAATACAGGGCCTTTTGCCTCTGCACTCCCCCACTGACACCGGCACACAGACACATCACTGGGCTGACTGTTTAATTGAGTTCATTCATTTCCTATTCCTTTTTCCAGCGGCTTATTTATTTATGTGTGTGAGTTCCTTGATCAAAGCCTAATCTGGTGGAAGCAATGGCAGCCATCTACAAGAACGGTTTTAATTGATTCAATTTAGCTGCAGTGTAGGGATGGGCTGGCAATCACAAAGAGCGAGGCAAGGAGAATGATTAGTACGCCAACACTGGTGGGACAGCAGGGGGAAGGGTCTCCCTCCCTCCCGCTCCCTCCCTCCCTCATGCACACACACACACACACACAAGCAACTGCAAATGTACATAAACAGGGGCACACAAACAAAAACAAACACAATGAAGTTCAATGACCATATTTCATTCATGTTCTTCAACCCTCCACCAAATTAAAATGGTGGAGGGTTGAAATCTGAATTCTATTGAACACTAAAACCACAATGTACAAATGCCATGAATGAACAAAATATTGTTGCAGGAAAATAGCCACAATTTGTAGTAACGGCCTGTAATGTTGCAGTAAGACGCAGGAGATTCACACATTTACTAGAAATTTGGTTCTTAATAGTGTATTGATACAGCAGTGAACCTGTTCCGGACGATAAGAGGCCGCCTATAGATGCATGCAATCATCTGACACGACTGATCCAAGCCCCTGATAGACACACGTATGTCATTTCAACCGCTGCCTCATAATGGAACGGTAGGAACACGCAAAAGCGATGCTTATGGAGCCCATCTTTTCATAGTTGGGAAACAAAGAGCAACACAGGAAAAAAGCACGGGTGAAAGCGGGCAGATTCACGAGAAAGGAATGGAGAAAGAAATGGACATGTTTTGAAAAAAAAAGAATATTATAAAAACAACTGAAAATAAATATGTAAAAAATAATATATTTCCTGTTCATTCCACCTTGTGAATCAAGCGGGGCAGTGGAACTGGTTCTCAGAGGAATTTATTCTTTAAGGAAGAGGACCATAAACAACCCTGCTAACAACCTTCCTCCAATTATTGTTTTCTTATATCAGGGTCCCACACATTCCCACACAGCATGCAGTGTAGGAGGCTACAGCGTATAATTTATGTAGACACGGTCAACAAACTAGTACACAAACCACACCTCCAGTTTTTTCACACTGTAAAAAAAAGCTCAAAAGGATGTGATTTCCGGATGCATTTACATTAAATGCGTAGAAAATTGTGTGCTAATAAAACTCCGACAAAGATACCTTTTTCTCATCTTTAACTTGGCCTGATAAATTATATCTCCATAAAGAACGGAGAGGATTGTAAGTAAAACAAAATGTAATTAATAATTTGCAAAAAAGGAATGAATTACAAAAGTGGTTGAATTAAGAATATAATTATTTCATGGGGAAAACTCAGGCTAGGATATATCTCTAAAAACAATATACAGGAGTTTGTCAAATGGTGATGAATTCAAACAAATTCAATTCCCTAATTTTGAAACTCAAGTCAAATAAAATATGAAGTGAAATAAGAGATAAAATAAGACAGGTACAAAAAGATTTATTAATCCCACGCCAAGGAAAATCACTTGTAGCAGCAAGAGTCAAAGGCATCAGGGAAGAGGTAGACAACAAAATATAGCAAAATATACAATAGAAAATAAAACTATTTCATTACTATTAGGCATTTTATTAGGCTAAAATGTGCAGTGGTTTGGATTGAATAAAAGTTTTACTAAGAAATACAGTGTTGTGTCAACTGTCATAGGACTGAACTATAAGCAGTGAGAATGAAATATCGTACCGCATCACTTCACGTTTTTTCTTTGTGCTCTGTGGCAACATTCACAGTTAGCTCATAATGCCCGCGTCTCTGGCAACATGCTGTTAATGTTTAGTTTTTATCAACCTCTAAGCTCCCGCGGAGCCACACACACACACACACACACATACACACTCAATTCTCCTCATAGATCATACGGTCTGCGTCTGTGTCTGAGGTTCGGGCTAAAAGCCCCTTTCCGTGATCACTGAGAAGGCAATACGGCCGCTCGGCCTCTAAGCTCCCCGGGTTGACAATGCTGAGGTGAGCCCTGATCCAGGAATCCTGCCTTTTATCCCGGCTATCTCTGTCGAACCAGAGAGGGTAGGGCTAGACGAAGAGAAAGATTTCTTTTTATTTTTTTTTTAATACTTCTTTCTGTGGCCGTATCAATTTTTTCACAGTCATGGTCTGTGGTACCGTAATCCTCTCTCCCTCTCTCTCTGTTCTCTCTCTCTCTTTCACTATCTGTCCTTTTGACTCTTGATGTTGAGAACGACGAAAATGAGAACACCAGGCTGAGAAAAGGAGGGCATCAGAGACGCAGGTAAACTGTATCCGTGGATGTGGCTTGTCGGTGAAATGAAAAGGTAACGCAGAATTTCAAAATGGGTGGAGAAAAAAATGAGTCTGACAGTGCAGTAGATAACAAACATTATATTTAAGATAGTAAACACATATTCTCTTTCGTCCTATTTCAGTTCCTGTGGACAAATGCCGAGGCTGGCAGTGTTAAACTGCCTATTGACTTTTTATTCATATTCATTGTGTTGAATATGACTCTCCCACGCCAATGGAGGCATCCCCTGTATCCCTAGATATGGTGTAAAACATTGTGACATTCTATAGACGTGTGTGTGTGTGTGTGTGTGCAGTGGTGTGAAAAAGTGTTTGCCCCCTTCCTGATTTCTTTTTTTTTTTGGCCTATTTGTCAACCCCAATGTTTCAGATCATCAAACAAATTTAAATATAAGACAAAGATAACACATGTAAACACAAAATGCAGTTTTTGAATGAAGGTTTTTATTATTAAGGGGGAAAAAAATCCCAACCTACATGGCCCTGTGGGAAAAAGTGATTGCCCCCTAACCCTAATAACTGGTTGGGCCACCATTAGCAGCAACTACTGCATTGGCCCACTCATCTTTGCAGAATTGTTGTAATTCAGCCACATTGGAGGGTTTTCGAGCATGAACTGCCTTTTTAAGGTCATGCCACAGCATCTCAATAGGATTCATGTCAGGACTTTGACTAGGCCACTCCAAAGTCTTCATTTTGTTCTTCTTCAGCCATTCAGAGGTGGACTTGCTGGTGTGTTTTGGATCATTGTCCTGCTGCAGAACCCAAGTTCGCTTCAGCTTGAGGTCACGAACAGATGGCCCGACATTCTCCTTCAGGATGTTTTTGGTAGACAGCAGAATTCTAGTTCCATTTATCACAGCAAGTCTTCCAGGCCCCTGAAGCAGCAAAACAGCCCCAGACCATCACACTACCACCACCATATTTTACTGTTGGTATGATGTTCTTTTTCTGAAATGCGGTGTTACTTTTTCGCCAGATGTAATGGGACACACACCTTCCAAAAATTTTAACTTTTGTCTCGTCAGTCCACAGAGTATTTTCCCAAAAGTCTTGGGGATCATCAAGATGTTTTCTGGCAAAAATAAGACGAGCCTTAATGTTCTTTATTGCTCAGCAGTGGTTTTCGTCTGGGAAATCTGCCATGCAGGCATTTTTGCCCAGTCTCTTTCTTATGGTGGAGTCATGAACACTGACCTTAACTGAGGCAAGTGAGGCCTGCAGTTCTTTGGATGTTGTTGTGGGGTCTTTTGTGACCTCTTGGATGAGTCGTCGCTGCACTCTTGGGGTAATTTTGGTCGGCTCGCCACTCCTGGGACGGTTCACCACTGTTCCATGTTTTTGCCATTTGTGGATAATGGCTCTCACTGTGGTTCGCTGGAGTCCCAAAGCTTTAGAAGTGGCTTTGTAACCTTTTCCAGACTGGGTGTGGCTAGATAAATTGAACTCAGGTGTGATAAACCACAGTTAAGTTATGTTTTAACAAGCGGGGCAAACACTTTTTTATACAGGGCCATGTAGGTTTGGATTGTTTTCCCCCTTAATAATAAAAACCTTCATTTAAAAACTGCCTTTTGTGTTTACCTGTGTTATCTTTGTCTTATATTTAAATTTGGAAACATTTAGGTGTGACAAACATTCAAAAAAAATAAGAAATCAGGAAGGGGGCAAACACTTTTTCACACCACTGTATATATATATATATATATATACTTTATATATGGTTAGTAAGTTCTGCCCTTGTGATGTTTGAAAATGCCATCCCAACTATCTGCAGTACCCTCCCCTCCTCTGCCTTGCCCTACAGTCTGTAGACGTCTGCCGAGAACAAATGGTGCAACACCAGCTCCAAATATTTACAGTGCCTCAGCAGTGCTCCATCCATATCTGCTCCTTCCACACAGCAGCCCTGAAGAGACAACGGCGGGCTGAGGGGCAAACTGGATGGGGGGGGATATGCTGATGAGGCATTTCTCACGGAAAAATAATGAATACGGAGCTACAGGATATTCACTCATTCAGCCCTTATTTAGACCGCGCTGGGGACCAAGCGCAGAGCGAGCGCTCGCCTTCAGGTGGGCCCCGTTCGCTCGGCGATAGTGAAATACTGCCTTGGTGGCAGAGCAACACATAGATGAAAGCCTTTAACGACAAAAGTATCTTCAGTCTTTGAAAACAGCTGCTTTTATGCTTTACTGTCAGCTTTACAATCATTCGCATTAGACTCTTTGTGACAGCAAGTGTTGTGGCTCAGACTGAACAAGGCACAATTCAGTTGTCTTGTGATAAAAATTGCCCTACTGATTCCATAAAAATGGGACATTTTGTTGGCTGCAAAGGCTCAACAGCCAGTATACAGGTTCATTCAGGTCCCACCTTAGCAGATAATGGTAAGGAAAATATTACCAGATAGATGTTAACTCTCTCTGCTGGTTGGAGCGGTGTCAGACCCATACATCCGATCCAGGATAAGGATTGATCAGCGCAGCTTCAAAACAGATCAAGGAATTTGTCAAGTGATAGGAACTTACAACCCCCCAAAAAACAACATACAGTCATTTGTTTAATATTATTAACACGCCACTAAATGACATGAATGTGAAAGGAAGTTACTTCCATTATTTTACACATTATTTTGGTTTTTGCAGGCTGCAACTTCGCTGTGGTTCAGTCTCAGCACTCTTATCAGTGTTGTTTTCATGAGCCTGGTGAGCGGTTTCAGCAAAACAGCTCAGATACAACGACCCGTATGTTACCAACTAACTGAGGCAGACACAGTTAGCAGGTAGATCGTGAACGAAATGGAGCATGTATTTGCTTAAGAGACAGACATTTCCTGAAGGAGTCGGCAGAGCCCGATTCTCCGCTCGTCGACAAATTCTGGAGCTCGGCGCGAAATAAGAGCCAAAGCGGCACTCGATCGCTTTGTGTGGACTAGCAACGACGCCGTCAAAGTGACCCAAATCCTCTAGTGTGAGCTGTAATGTGACAGGCCTCGTCCACTACAAAACCTGGAGAAGGAACTGTAGCACAACAGCACAACAACATTCTTCACCCATATTCTCCGCCTTTAAATTTTCAAATCATCGCGCAGACTATAAGCAGGGCTTGGTTCTGTTGTGTCATACACACAAAACACAGACCTGCTGCTCAAACTACTTCCTGTCTCTTACCTTTCAGAGTATTCTGCAATATATTGAACACCGCCGCAATTTCTTTCTGACGTCCACCTGACGTGAAAGTGACCAAAAATTCCAGTCGCGCTCGTGTGATGCGCAATTTCCCGTGTGTCACACACTCGCGTGTGTTTTTCCTGGTGAAGGATCATGTAGTGAAAACCTCACGATTACAGGACAGCACGTCGTGAAGTATGAACGGTACAGCGATCTCACGACTTTGGAACCCGTGTAGTGTGTCCGAAGCATAAAACAGGGTGCACTGAATGTCGTTGTAATCCCTGGGTGATGGGCAAAAAGGTCCATTAAGACGTTTGCAATGCTACCTTAAACAGAAGGCAAAAGGTAATGACAAATATCTGTTAATGCAGATTTAAATAGCAACACATTTTCCTTTTGACCCAAGGCAAATAAATGCACTGTTGTGTATCAGCAGCCAGAAAAAAAAGGACAACGTATGTACCCAGAAAAAGGAGGCGAAGAAAACAGTTACAGACACACAAATAAGAGGCCAAAATGTGTGAGTCATTTTACCTGTCTTGTAACTAATTCAGTTACAGCCGATATGCATAAGTGTGTGTGTGCATGTGTGTGCCTGAATTTGCATACAGAAGGCCCAACAAACGCCTCAGAAGTCAATGCCCATTTAAACAGATAGAGAGGTAGATAAGCCAAAGAGAGGTAAATGCAGGTGTATCGGTGTGTGTGTGTGTGTGTGCGTGTGTGTGTGTATGTGTGTGCAAGCGCATTGGGGCTCATTCATTCAACCTATCAGATCCACATCCCTCAAACTCTGTCATTACAATTTTTGTAGCTGACAGTTAAAAATAAACTGGTGGCAGCGTGCCGTGCGAGAAAACGAGCAACACATCCGGAATAAATGAATGATGCAGAATATACTGTGTAAACTTAGGAGAGATCAACCTCAAGCAAAGACACTGTACATAGCAGCTGTTAGGCACGCACACGCACGCACAACAGGGGCTGGTTAACATACCATGTGACAGGCTGTAAGTCAGCGGTGTCTTTTACGCTAAATATTTTATGGTAAACACTGAGACACCCCCGCCTCCCCCTCGCTGTCAGATGCCAGCTACTATTTCAAATGGCTAAACCTCAGTGTTTAATCACAGCTACCCCTTCCTCCATCTATTCATCAGTCCACTCATCCAGCCATCCATCCATCAATCTCCGCCTCGTGCCAAGTTCATCCGCCGTCTCTGCTTCCCCTGTCCATCAAATCCCCCTATCCTCTTCCTCCCCAACAACCCCCCCTTCCCCCAACGCAAATCAAATTACACTGTCAACTTCAAAAAATGAAATGAGCCACTGTTCATATTTCTTGCTCTGCACAAACGCAAACATGTGTTAATTTGTGTTGCTGCCCCAACAGATTTGCCTGCAGGACATGCTGGTATAGATTTCCTCCCTCTGCTGGGTTGAAGGCGGTGAGGGAGGGGGGCGATTTCTCTGTGGGTGAAGTTCTGATTGAACTGTCTAGCATTGCAGAGTGTATACATAACAGCCTGTAATCAAGAAAATGTGAAAGAATAAATAAACTTAATATATATGGAAAAAAAATGACACTTCATATAGGTCAAATCTAAAAGTCTGAAAGAAAAATCAAACTTCTTCACGAGTGAGCAACTGAATAAATGGAAATATGTCTAGCTGAGGACATAAAAGGAAAGATAATATAACAATCTTTGGCTTAGAAACAAGTCAAATTTTACCCGAAGGAGAAGAATAGAAAGAGAAAGTTTTGCACAAAAACACAGTGATCTCGGAAATATCTGCACAAACATGGCAATGAAGTTGCAGAAAAAGAACCAGATTTGAATAAGAATGGTTCAACTTGATACAACACAGGCACAGTTATTCTGGATTTTAGTCCCTTGCATGTGTCAATCTCCAAAAACCTGCCCTGCCTGGAAAGGGCCCATGACTTAAGAAAAACGCACTTGTCCAGTTTCTAATGGAACCCCCCCCCCCCCCCCCCCCCCCCCCCCCCAAAAAAAAACAAAGTCAATACAACCAGGGTCATTTTTGGGATATGTTCATGACTCGCCAAAGATTCTTCATAGAGGTCCACCTATTCTCCTATCCTAGCACTCCCTTTGATGACTAAAACTGGTGTAATACCCCTTTAAACCTCATCAGTTCAAAGGAGAGTCAGCTGTAGGTGGTGGTAAGTCCGAGCTCCAAGTTACGAGGTGTAATTGAACGCAGCATCAGCACAAGTTACCCAGTGCAGAGGTAGCGAATACTGTACCAGGTCTCAATAGTGACCAAAATCTGTGAAGTGCGACTAAAAATGTAGTCAATCTGGGTTTGATCAAGATTCAGATATGAACGACATTTTCAACTTAACGCATGCCTTTTTCCGCTCATCTAAGTCCTAAGACTGTTTTTTACTATTAGAATTGCAGTGGCTATACTAACATTGCATGTTGTAAATTGTGTGATTACAAATTACGCAGATATGTGAGGCCGGAGTGGATTTTGTTCGCCTGTTGACTTCATTCTGCTAGTGCGGCTCACAGCTGTCACTGCTCGAGACACACAGCAAGAATGAAGAAAGCAGGCATTTCACCCCAATTTATGGGAGGTGTCAGGTATGGGTAATGCAGTTGTAATCGAAGGTTGTTGAGAACTATGTCATAAAGCGTAATCTAGCTATAGGCGTGACTTTGCTTGAAGTAAATGACGAACAACAACAAAATTTCAGTGTGACAAAGTAAGCAATTGGAAGAAAAAGGTATCCGGTATGAAAAGAAAGAGAGAGAAACAAAAACAGCATGACAGGAAGAGGTGGGAAATGGGGGGGGCGGGGGGTGTTAATGTACATGCGCGCATGAGTTCTGTCCTGATGTGAATGCTTAAGCAGCGTTTTCCTTTCTTAGCACGGGGACATTATTAGCATAGGGCGAGGACTGCAGCCCCAGAGAGTGGAAGATGAAAACAGATCGAGTGGCAAAAACCAAACGGAGAGAGAGCAGGACATTTTCGTGAGAGTGGAGAAAGGGAGAGGGTTGAAAGAGGAGTGCGAGTGGTAGATGACAATGTGAGAAAAGGAGTGTGGCAGGTGCCGGGAGAGAGAGAGGCCGGGGGGGGGGTAAACAAGAACAGAGAAGCAGCAAGGAAGAGGGCACTCGGAATGGAAAGTGGCGTTTCAGAAAAACATGCACCCTGCATAGGAAGTGAAGTCAAAGATAGCTCTGACACGTTCAGCCCCGTGAATGGATAATACAATAAAGATGGAGGCACAAAGATGGAAAGAGGAAGAGAGAATGGGCTACACCAGCCTCCACTACGGTCTTAAGGCTCTGCTGAAGCTAGCAACTCAAAGATTTAGCAAGATCTAGTAGCAAGTAGCATATTTGGTGAGACATGTTAAGGTGTGTGTAACTTCTCTAAAATGTTTAAATCAATTATGACAATATTAATAATGATGTAAAAACATCTGAAATATAAAATATGCCAGAATATGAAATGTGACATTGGCATAAGAGAGAACATAAAGACAACTAACTGAGTAATGTCAGTTACAAAACTTAGCCCAGTCTAGTGTATTACATTCTGAAATCTTTGGACTGTATTTGTATCGTGCTTTCTGGTCTTATCGACACATTCATACACATTCAAACAGCGCTGCTATATATGCACGTTTTCTGTCACATTCATACACTGCTGGAAGAGCTGTCAGAGGCAATGTGGGGTTAAGTGTGTTGCCCAAAGATACTTCGGCATGCGGTCTGGGGGAAGCGAACCACTGACCTGCTGGTTAGTGGACGGCCGTCTCTACCTCCTGAGCCACAGCCACTCTTCATGGTAAATAGCAGTATACAGCTAAGGAGCCATAACACATTATATACAACTGCCTGGATGCATTTCACACCCTGAGGATGATATCCGCTAGTAAACACTGAAATTTACCTAAAGTACTGGGCTCAAGGTATTGTCATCTTTCATAACATATTGCTATCTGGTCTACAAAACCCAAAATAGGTCAGTATCCGGCAACATGTCCCAGGAATCTTGCGGCGAGGTGGCTTTTAGATATGCATGTCTCTTTTGAGAGCAGCGTAAGCCGCTTAGTGCTTTTATAGTGATGGCGCTCAGATGGATTCAGAGGCACAGCAGAGACGAGGAGAGACAGAATATGTACTCCATGCTATCTTGCCCTGTATGAGCTGAATGAGAATTTCCCCGGACAAGTTGGGACAAGAAAGTAGAAAAATAAAAATCAAGTGAGATATATTGCTCTCAACAAGTTGTTTCTCTATCAGCCAAGAGATGTCCCTGCAATTCATTTGCATTCATTTTAGCCTGACTATCAGCCGTTGAAAATTTTGGAGGGGATCTAGAGCACACGATAACAGAGAGGTACCGATATGCCAAGGTGGAAAGTAACAAAGCTCACCACGTGCTACTTTGTGCATCTTTATAATAACATCACCGAGGGTAATTTGTCCACGTTCAGGACCACGCAAAGTAAGCGGAATTTGCTCCACTTTCAGACATGAAATGCTGCTTGCATGTTGTTTTGGCACTCAGATGACGGCCTTTTATAAGTTTTCACTGCGGTGCAGTCTTTTCCTTTGTCCGTTAGGGCCGACCAACATGTCCCGTGCTTGTCCGGGGGGAATCCTCACTGGTCTGCGCCCTGGACCGCCTCACCGATCACATGCTGGTCTGACCACTTCTCAAGCTGATACACGCTGCTTTGTGAAACTGCCAGAGGCAGACGTGACTTCGCAAGTTTTCCCCCCTTGGCCTCCCCGTTACTACACGTACTCGTGGAAAACGCGTGATGGTCAATTTCAGAAGTAGTTTTAGAATACCAATTTAAGCACCGTATGTAGATGCTGGGAATCTCTATCAAACACTGTGTGTGGCAGCCCAAGAGTGGTGTAGTTTGACAGGTAAGACTACTACTAAGTAGAGTGATTATTATTGTTACTGTCCTTCAGCAGCTGTAGCAAGTCCGTTAAAATTTGGTGGGACCAGGAAGTGAATTTTGCTAACTGGACTCCTTTCCTGTCGGGTTTAAAATACTCAGCTTTTAACCTCTACCTGTCACTTCACTGAATGACAAACAGCATTGCTTTGCGGACCACACCGGCAGCTGTTGCTTCCCTCATCCCAAGGCATCTACAAGGTTGTGACATGTTAATGCACGAGTGAGTATATGAGTTTAGAAAAATTAAATATACTGTGTGATGAGTGCTTTAACATTTGGTATCAATTTCCTGGAAATCCTTTACGAAAGGAAAAGAGGCAATAGATCCCCAGGAGCAATAATTTGTCGTCTGAAAAAAAAAAATACATTTAGCTGCTGGCAGTTGGTTGAATTTGTGTGTCTGCTGTTTGGTGACGGGGAGTTTGTGGGTTAATCAGAGCTTTTATTTGCTGATAGCATCTCTCCACTTCTTTTGGGGATGAGGTTGATGAGTGACGACGAAAACAACAAGCTGAAAAAAAGGCAAGAAAGTGCAGCACAGCTGAGAAGGATGGCACGGTCAGGTGATTGTTGTTGGGGAATGCCGCAGTATGAGCCTCCTCTTATACATTACACCGGACGATGGGCTTCATTGTTTTGATGACATGAATCTTGATGAGTCCCGCTTTAAGAAACTAATCTTAATGCCTCTCCCAACGCTGCTGATTGACGGAGCGGCTGTCAAGAAGGGCAGTCAGGAAAATGTACACAACTTTCAACATCTCCGAGCCAAAGGTCTACCATTGGCTGTCGGTGGTAGTCGTCTAGGTTTCAAACCGCAAGGCTCTCAACGATATGTAAATGATCTAATGGTGGTATTTGGGGGCATTCAAGGCTACACCTCCCCCCTTTCTCCCTTCTATTCCCCCCTCTCCTGTCTCCCACCCGTTCTATTTTATTATAATTTTACATGCAAAAGAAAAACCTATATCGCCCCAAAACAACAGAGCAAAAGAACAACAATTTACATGAAGTCCTTTGCTCTCCTTGTCTAAAAGTCTCTCACCCGTTCTCTCCCTGTCTGCCAGCCTCTCCTGTCTAATGAGACCCCAGCCATTCAGGAAGTGATGTCGCCGTGTGGCCGCCTGTTGCCTCCAGTCATAAACAGACTGGTTTGAAAATGTCAGCTCACCACACACGTACACGCACTCACGGCTCTCACCTCAGAGACAGCTCCGCACACTCTGCCATGCATAATGCTACCGAATCACAACTTCTTTTGTCCTTCCTCCACTCATTATGCTAAGACGCAAGAATATGCACGTGGTTTCTTCACATCCACTCACCGAGATAAGCCCAGCAGCATGTCACCAGCACCTCACAATAACACACACACACACACACACACACACACACACGCACAAAACGACGTCGGTCCCAGTCGCCTGATTGGTGGCTGGAGAAAAGGTTACTCGTCCAGATAGAACGCTCTGCTCTTTTCTCTCTTCTTCTTTTTGTCAATTTGTGTGAGCCTCAGTAAAGGTTAGCATCACTGCAGCACTTCTCCGTGGTGTTTCTTGCCCCCCCCCTCCTTCCTTGGCCTTTGCTTTTTCCGACTTCCCTTGTGTTTCTCCAGCGAAAATCCTGTTTGAGCCTTAAGTAGAGGCTGATAGCGCAGCAAGGAGGGCAAGGGGAAAGCAATACAAAAAGCTCTGTGTGCTATGCCTGCTATAATGATCTAACCTCCCTGCTATGTGGATAAAGCCAATAACAATATAAGCGTGACCATATTCAGGCCAAAGTGAACTCCTGCGACAGGATTAAGTTATATCCACTGAGTGAGCAGGTGCATTGAAGGCTACACTTCTTTATAATGCAACTTTAATTAGCGTCTGTACTGACACTTTGAAGTACACTGCTGTGTTAAGGTGTTCGCACATGAAGCGGATGAGCATGGCGGGTTAATTAGCTTGACTTTGTTCTCACGTGGGCTGTGCTTTCCGTACATTCAGCTCCTGCCAGCGGTGCATTCGATTGAAGAATAACCCTCATCATATCCCTTCACTTGCACACTAACATTTACTCTCCACAGAACTTCCGTGTGTTGCGGTGTCCTGTGTCCATGGCTCAGTTTTATATGTAATGACGCTGCACTGATACAAAGTTCTTAGTTTGAATGAATGGAATCTTGGTCAGACTTTTTTTCCCTGTTGATTTCTTTCTGAGAATGTGAAGCTCTGTCGATAACCCTGTCGGGTGACAGATGAGAATTATCTCCGCTGTTAGCGGCTCCAGTAATTCCAGTTGGAAGGTAAAGATGCATTGCTGGGTTCGCTGCTGTTCCCGTTGTCTTTGTTTGTTTGGTGAATCCGAATCATCCAAGGCTTAGTTGTTTTCCGGTTTGACATTCTGACTTCTCATCCATAGACCGTTCAAAAATACAGAATAGATCGCTGCTTGTTTTTCTAATTTGACTATTTACCACTCAAATAATGCAGCCGTGCCAACTCAGTGGAGAGAAGTTCGAGAGCCGACGAAATGATTTGAGGGCAGCGCTGACAGGCATGGATGGCTAAAGTAGGGATAGACACAGCATTGTGTTGCTAAGGGGGGAGACATAGAGTATGCTCGGAATTGTTGTTGTTGTTGTTGTTGTTTTTTAGGAAGGTCATTGTAAAAATGAATAAATTGTAACCTGTAAAGAAAAATGGTTGATGTTTCAGAGCTCCCCCTAAATATCTCATAGTAGGCTTTCAGGGGAGTTCATGTCTTTTTCAGGGGAGGCGAGCTCCACTTAGCTCCCCTGTAATTCGAATCATGATAAGATGCTGGCAAACCCAGTAGGTTTGTGTGACAGACTTTCCTGATTTATTATAACTGTGTATCTGAGACTGAAATGATCACAAGGTCTCCTCCGACTGCATTTTCACATGGCCTTGAAAATGTGTTACGTATCCAAAATTTGATTTGACCACATTGAGATGGAGATCCGACAGCTCTGTCTGGCTCACATCATATCCCATTCTTGTTCGTATGGGTCCCCCCCAAAAAAAGGCATAACAAAAATAAATAGAGAAGAAGAATAGGAAAAGAGGATCATGAAGGTTGTGGTGTTGATTAAATGAGGAGAGGGTGGTAAATGGACTTTATAGTCTTACTGACCACTCAAAGCGCTTTTTCAGTACAAGTCATATTCATTCATTTAGCTGTTAACCACACTTTTTCTGTCACAATCAGTCATCCATGCTGAAATCCTAATTTAGTGTCTTGGACACTTCAGCATGCGGACTGGGGGAAGTGGGGATCAAACCACCACCTTCTGGTTAGTGGACGACCGTCTCTACCGCCTGAGCTTCAGCCGCCCGGGATTCCTTCCCGTGTTTACTGGTGTAAGGCTGCATGCTGCCTTGCTGCTGCTACCTTGCTGGTTTGAAACAGTCAAGCACCATTACGCATTTCCCCCAGTGTAGGTGTTTTATTTGGCTTGGTAAAGCTGGATGTGGGAAAACTCTATACGACTGCGGTCAAATCACCATATTTTCAAATCATGTTTAATGATTTTAAGGGCAGGACAGTTGTGTGTCTGATGTTAACTAAGGACCCGTGCCTAAATAGGGACTTGTGTATCCCCCACCAGATCTGCAATAAACCTCAGACACTTTGAAGGCGATGTTTGCCCAGACCGCCATAGCAAACTCTTGCTGACCTCTTGTCCGACTGGATGAATCTGAATCCTCTATTCAGCATGTGAACATACACCAGTGCTGTACAGCGTCTCACCAAGACACAAGTCCTTCTGCAACACTTTAGTCAGAATCATGCTGCGGCGTCACGCCTCGACAGAACGCAGCACAGTTTGTGGATTAACAGGTGACCCTTCCCACGGATGGAGAAGTCGAAACCACACAAACAGAACCAGAGTCACGTCTTGAAACCATTTAACACCCACCCTCCATCTGGGTGTGGAAGAAATGGCCTGTTTTTTCATTTTCATACCCTTTTGTAATGAATTTGGTGAATACATTTATTGACTTATTACACTGCTCATTTTGACAGACTGGGCTCGAGGTAGAGACGCCGTTTTATTATTCACCAAGCATTGTTCCCGGATTTCTCTTCTTTACAAGAGGCAGTTCTTAAGAAAATTAACAAAATGATGCGAATTCATTTTATAATATTTGCAGTTTGTAAAAGTTTTACAGTCTCCTGTGGGAATAACAATGGGTGGTAAAATATATGGAGTGACAAAGACCAGTCACTAAGTATTCCACTGTATGCTGTACTTGTGATGGAGCATCCCCCAGACATATCTACAGTTCCACTATTAACCTTAATCTACTCATTACATTTTAAAGAGAAAATGCTTTACTGGATATTCAGTTTGAATCTTTATGCCTGTCAGTGGGATTCATGGCTGTGTTATATAAAGAAGAAAAAAAAATGCGCCAGCCGCCATTGATGGTTGAGGAGATTCAAGGCACAAAGAGATACACCCAGACACCAGACAGGTCTACAGGGAGAGATAGAAAAAAAAGACTGCAGGCCCCAGCCAGTTTCTTCAGACGATCTGTTCTCATTTGAGGTGTCCAGCAGAGACTTTGACTTTCTGCTTTCTTTTCCTCAGCTTTCCATCTTAAGCTGTGGCCTCCATTCTTAGCTGACTGATATAGACAGATTCATGCACTCTCACACACACACACACACACACACACACAAGCAGCCATACACATGAACAAGCCATAACAGATGAAAAACCAAGAATAAGTCACCAAAAGTGAGACCATGTCAAAAACTTCTACAAACACACGGGAATCCGACAAAGAAGAAGAAGAAGAAGAAGAAGAAAACAGACAGAAGAAACAAACAAAAAACAACCCTTCAGATGTGATGTGACAAACCTAAAATTATTTCTGGAACTGTAGGAGCAGCAGAAGGGTTTAGCTTTGATTTGTGAAGCCCATCACCATCTGCGTGTACCTCTGCTGGGAGGATTTCTTCTGATTAAAAACCATTTGTCTCGAGAAGAGACGATGGATTTGACGTCGTGAGAAGAGAGTCAGAGAAGAGAGTCCTGCTACAATAGCTGTCTCATATTTCTGCGTGTGCGCCTCTAGCTGTCTCCCCTATAGTAAGCCCTCATACATTTTCATCTTGTTTCATTTCGACGAGTAAATCCATCTGAACGGGGAGGAGGTGAGGAGGCACGAGGACAGGGAGATATTAAAATGTGACCACTAAATGTTACAAGTGTGATGAAGAGCGTGGGGTTTTGATCAAAGGATATAAGAAAACCCAAAGTGCACATTTCTCTCGCTGTTCCGCTTGCCTCACCGCAGACTCGCCATTTTTCTCCTGCTCCGTCCCTCTCTCTGCCACCCACACACCTCCGCCCTCCGGAATCACAATGTCGTTTTGTGCGTGGCCCGGCCTCTCTCGCCTCTCTCCTGTCTCTCCTCTCTCTGCTGCACTCTTACACTCCGGCACATATCTAGTTATCGATCTGTTCCTCCTCATCACACTGCTGGATGACTCATAATCCACTTAATTATTCCACCTACCACACACACACACACACACACAATATGTATTATGTATGCTGTGAAAGGACAAAAAGTGTTTATTCTTCCATTGTTTCTTGGGCTTAATGAACTGAATACAACCAAGGGACAAGGGGCTTATGAAAAAAATTTTTTTTTTCATGTTTTCCAATATATATCCCAAATATTTTTTGGTCGATTTGATTTAAATTGAGGGCTTTCTTCACAACCATTGATGTTTCTGCTGTGGAGGGTTGTTAGGGGTCATGTGTATGTTGAACACATGTATCCTTTTGTGGGGTACAATATAAACTCAGATGTCTCCAGGCCTAGACTTAATGTATGTAGATGACCACATGGTCCTTAGTCAGTATATTCAGTTAAAATTCTTGCTTTGAATTCAGTGACTTCATCTGGGATTTTTAAATGTATTGTAACTCTAAATAGACAGACAGACAGATAGATGTGTAATGTTTATTTGTTATTGAAAAAGGAGAAAAGAAAATCTGGATATGACAGAAATGCAGTACAGTGGTACTGAAGAACAAGGGCCACTCAGCATACACCGCATACTCCGTAAATTCACCACTATGGACTTGCAGGAACTATAAAAAAAAAGGTGCTCCAGCTGACTAAGTAATGAGCTAACTGCCATGCATTAACAGTTCACTTTACCTTATTGACAGATGTTTGTTTTGCTGATTGTTCAGCAAAATCGATCTGCGGCCCAATTTCTGGCCTTGTTGTTAGATAAGGTAGAGACCTAAAGTGGGTTGTTTGTCCACGGCTCTTGATGTGTTGTATTAGGTTGCTTGACCCATTTGGTTCAGCGTGAAACGTTGAATCTCTACATGTGAATTGGATATATGTAGTTCATTGGTCCCAAAATGGGAAATTCTGGCCCAATTGTCTTGTTTCCCAAAAAACAGACTTTGGGGAATGGCATTGACAGAAAGACATCCGTGCTGCAAATTATTTAATATCATTAAGATTTGAAATGGAAACTGAATGTCATTACCAGGTCATCTGTATTCTGCATCAAGGACATCTTGTCAATCAGCGGGGGTTGGTCAGAAGTAGATATGTGTTATGAGAGCGCACACTGTCCCTTCCCATCCAGAGTTACACACACACACACACACACACACACACACACACACACAGTAACGTCACTTTACAGTAGACAAAATCTTTCCTCCGAAAACACAGACGAGCTCATCATGAATCAAACGCTTCATCTGCCGCGGCAAAACAACGGCAAAACCCTCGCACATTAATTAAGCAGGGCCCCTGCTCATCGTCACCCACCAGCAGAGGCATCTTTTATTCATCTGTCATATGGCTGGCGTGTCTGCCCGACAGATGTGCGGGGAAGCTCAGCACACAGTCGGAGAGGTAAATGTGCCCCCACAAATTACACAAGGTCCACGCTCCGGATGAACATATTCACGTAGGATATGACAGGAGATAAGGTATCTGAAGTGATACACTGCTTTCAGTTTATGTTCATATTTAATGTTTTAAACATAGCAAAGCCCCGAGGATTAGGGTCTGTCAAGATTTCAGAAGAAAGAAACTTTCGCAACGTGAGTCTTTTTAATGATAATATTGTTGCCATCTATAATAATAAAGATGCAAATCTGCTTAAAGGAGGTCAGATGAGGCAAGAACCGTGAGGGGTCGATCTCAAATGACATTTCACCTTGTAGACAAAGGAAGCGAGGCCATGGTTGAGTTAAGTGGCGAGTGCGTGACAAACAGTTTTTCCTTTCACAGCAGATATATCAGTCAAAAAGTTAAAATAAAAAAATCAATCTGACTTGAGATCAGAGCTTTGGTGGATATCGTGGACATGAAAGACAAAAAAAGTTACAATGATGAAAGTGAAAGCGGCGCTGCCTCATATTACATTAAACAGATTTCGTGGAAGAGATTCTCTTTTCATGATGCAACCTGGCAGCACAGGCTGAACACGGCCTTTTCCAGGTTTTTTTAAATTTGTTTTGTTCCTTATGGGTGACGGTTGAAACTCACAGATTCCAACCGGCAGCCTAACGTCCACGTGAACACGTGTCCAAGGTGGTTGCCATTTTGTCATTTGCAGGCGTTTGTCCGCATTTACATAAAATGTATAACGCACATCTGGCTTTCCCCAATGATCATTGGGTTTAACCTCCAGATTTGCGGTTGACCACAAAAGAAAGGGGATTCATTACACATTCAAAATGAGCCACTCCAGGAAGAGGCACAGCTGCTTGGAGTGCAAGGTTTTCAGGAGAGAGGAGGACAATGCCCTCACAGCCCACAGTGATTTATCTTCTGAAACATCTGCTAGGAAATAATAACACAAAAAATCCCTAAATGACGGCTTGCAGTCTGCAAAGATCCTGCGTCACATCAGAGGTATACTTCACTTTGACTGAGCTGATTTTTCAATTCAAGGCCAATATTGGCAGATCCGTTTATTCTTACAAGCCAAACACGTGGCCACTTGTTGCATACATGGGAGAGGGGCACACACACACACACACACACAAACACAAACACGCACAGAGCAGATTTTGTTGTTTTGTCTCAGAAGGCAGGAGCTGTGAGGCTCCACATGGAACCGTCAGTGAATACGAACTCAGAGATGAGAACTCACTGTCGGATCCCCCGTGCATGCTGGGAAATAAAGATTGAAGCACAGAGAGCGGGTTGAGAGCGAAGGGGAGAGCGGGACAAATGAAGGCTCAGAACAGAAAGGACGGAAAGCAAGACAGGGTGAAAGGATGAAGAAAGAAAAAAGTCCGAGATGGAAAGAGAAGCGCAGAGGGGAGGAGGAGGAGGAGTGGGAGGAAGACGAACAGGCGGCGGTGCGTCTCTCCGGGGACCCGCTGTCAATCCTCAACAGGAATCTGAGGAGAAACACACACACACACACACACGCGCGCACACACACACGTCCCGACAGCAGGTCCTTGTAGATTGACGCCCATTGAAGAAGCACAAACATCCCTGAGCAGCTTTAGCTTCAACCCAGCTTCACCACCTTATCAACAGTGAAACGCTGGAAATTCACAGAATTTTTGGCCACCGAGTGTTCAATATCAAAACAGCCGGGTGTCCAGTGGAACCAAAAAACCGGACACACTCACACGCAGACAGAAAGGTATATGCAGATGGATGCTTTTCAAAGCGTTGCCATTTTTTAAGCAGCCCCTTTAAAATGGAAATTGTACGGCACTTTGAACATGATATTTATTAGAAGTTTTTTAAAATGCAGACTGTTGTAATGATGTCACCGTTTTTAAGGTGGATTTGTAGGGTAAAATATTTGCAGCATGATATTTTGGTCGGCACATACTGCGGAGAAAGGAATTATATATTATAACACAAATGTGTGATGAATCTGGATAATCTTACTCCTGACTATACTCTGTGTAATGTTTCATTCTTGGGAAGGACAATGACAATGCATGCTGAACTGAGCTAGAATAAAACTAAGCTAACGAAATAAAACTTGCCATAACACATGCTATTTCATGCATCAGCAGTGCTGTACTTTTTGCTGCGGGAAGAAGAAGAGCCAACCCCTGAAAACATGATTAAATCTTCTCTGGTGGAACCAGTAATTCACCCATTCACTACTTTGAACTGTCTGTAAGATCCTGTCCTCTACCAAAATAACGTTTTTCACACTCAATTCATACGCTCCAATTAGACAGTAAGTCTAATTCACTTTAAACTAGATGAGTGATTTGGCGAGCTAATCCTGAGCATTGTTATGCAGACCAAAGACCATCCAAGCTCAACTACCACTTATAAGCATCACGCCAGCAAAGCCGGCAGGAAGATGGCGGCTTTCACTCCGCCTGCGGGATCATTCTATTGCCTCAGATCTCGTTTTGGTGGAAACTTTGAACAGCTACGAGACATCTGACAGTTTCCCAATGTAACTGATGAACACCAAAACCTGCGGCGATCATCACGTCAGGCCTTCAAAGGTAATTAACGGGGGCGACTGGTCTCAGGGCGGCCTGGTGACTCTTTGTTCCGTCTTTTGTTTTCCCCCAGATGAATTTTATTGGCTAGAATCGGTTTCCTGCTCACCGTGGTGAGACACAAAATAAAAGCTAATATGCAGAAAATCACTCAGAGGGCTCTCATGGCCACCTTTAACATTTTCAGGAGCACAATAACACACTAATACATCATAGTAAGAGGAGCACACACACACACACACACACACACACACACACACACACATACGCACACAGACTAATGCACCAGCTGCTTGCAGGGAGGACAGTGCAGGGCCATTAGCCTAACACTTAGACAAACACCATGCCTTTCATTGGTAGTGAATGATAGATGCCGCTTGGTGTGTGTGTGTGTGTGTGTGTGTGTTTGTGTGTGTGGTGGTTGGTAAGACCAACAACAACCATAAAGCCATGGTTTCAATAACACATTTTCTTTAAAGAGCGCACAGGGGGCTCTTCAACAGCCCACAGTGTGTGTGTGTGTGTGTGTGTGTGTGTGTGCGTGTGTGTGTTGGTTATAGGCATTGAGGGGGCCATAACAGTCTCAGAGTCTCAGCACCATGAGTAAACTGTGTGGAAGTAGCCAAACAAGTGTACATACACACACACACACACACACACACACACACACACAGAGAGAGAGAGACAGCTAGAGAGGGAGAGAAAGCGAGAGAGAGCAGATATATGACTGCAGGGTATGAAGGGCTGGCCAGGGTGATGTATAGGCCAAGGCCTCTGCCATAGCTCTAATAGATACAATGGACTGGGCCTTGGAACACACACACACACACACACACACACACACACTCACTAAGGTGCAATGCTGGCTGATGGCAGCTGATGATCTCCCTCTCCACACAACATGCATGCACAATCAGGCGACTTTATGCGTCGACATCACGTCGTGCCATTTGACACGCCGACACGTCGCACCATGGCTTAAGAGGCCATAACTGCTGCGACCACTGGTGGTGCTTCGGAGTTTTGCAGCGTCATCGACTCCTCTCGCTCCAGGCGAAGCCATCTGCTTCAGCTGACATGCTAACCGGGCAGATAATCCACTTCTCAGTCCACATGATGAACAGCAAGTTTCAGATGGTGCCGGCACCGCATGAAAAGCCTTGCTTATTGTCTGTATGCAGTCCATCACGATACAATCTCTCATATATATATATGTTGTGGCCCAGCCAAAACTCCCTGGTTCTTACCAAGCACAACTACTTGTTAGAATCGTTAAACTATGCATCCATTATCTCTCCTGCTTACCTAAGCTGACATTTGGCGACAAGGAATATACCAATTAATTTCACCCATTTAAGTCCTCCTGAATTTTTCTTAAAAAGTGCTTTGCTGAAGACAGGCATTAATCCAGCTGTCGTGGAGCACACAGGTCAAGTCTTTGCAGGAGTCGGATCTTGCCAAGGGGGTGGTGAAGTGGTGAGCACTGTCGCCCCCCCTGGTCCAAAGAGTGTGAATGATTGTTTGTCTCTGCGTGTCGGTCCTCTGACTGGCGTCCTGTCCGGGGTGTACCCAGCACCTTGCTCAATGTCAGCTGTGATTGGATCCCTCTGTGCCCCCGTCTTTAACAAAAGTGCTCTTTTGGATCTCAGCAGGTAGAATGCAATCCCCCCCCGAATGACCTGCTGGGTATAGCTGCTGGACGAGTCACTTGTTTCCTTTTCTCGGTTAGTGCAGCATCTGCATCTGTGCAACGTGTATAGGGCAGAACAAGACTAGGTAACACCAGTGCAGCTTAACTGATCATGAACAACAGGAGACAATACAAATTAGTAGACAGGAGATTCACATGCACCATGTAAATGGACTGTATTTATGTAGTGCTTTTCTAGTCATATAGACCACTCAAAGCGCTTTACAGGAAAGTCACATTCACCCATTCACACACATTCATACAGCGCTGCTATTTACCGCGGATTTTTCTGTCACTTTCATATGCTGTCAGAAGAGCCGTAGTGTCCCTGGGCAAGTAAGTGTCTTGCCCAGGGACACAACGGCATGTGTTACTGGCGGAAGCTGGGATCGAACCACCAACCGCCGACGAACGACTCTACGTCCTGAGCCACAGCCGCCGTGTGTGTGTGTGTTTGTGTGTGTGTTCTCTTCTGTAGGCTAATTTTACCAGCTGTTGGCCCATCATACCACCTGTTCCATTTCTCTGTGCCATGACACTGACGTGACACACACACACACACGCACACACACACACAAAAAGACAACACGTCACTTCAACGTAAAAATGGAGATGCAAATCATGATCATGATTTCACTGCAAGGGCACTGTTATGTCCTGTTTGATTCAGTGTCCTACTTAGAGAAGTTCAAAAATGTATGAATTCAATCAAACGAAAGTAATTGATTTGAAGAGATTTTCAGATCATTTACAGAAATGAATCTTGCGGGTGGATTTATTCTTTTTTCAAAAGAATGGCAAGTAATGTACTTGAGTTATGAAGTCATTTTATTTATGGATTTTTTTCCCACATGAGCAGATTATGCCATTTTAAAGTGGATAATTTTTTTGCACCCATGTGAGTCAGTGTGTCAATCGTAATCTTGTTTGGGATTTGGCCGCAGTCCCGCGTGGGTGACGGGACAGGCAGCTGAGTCACTCAGGATGGGAGTCGCCCGCTGCCTCCCCCCAGCACACATTTACACTGGCTTAGCCTGTTTATCAAGCCGAAACTATGACGTACCCGCAGACAGACAAACAGACATATTCACACACACACACACACACACACACACACACACACACACACACACACGCACACCAGATGACAGTAACTGTTAGCCGTCGTGCTGATCTGATGCAAAAGCAATCCCGTTGATGGACGTAATCCCTTTTAGAGCGAGCGAGAGGGAGGGGAGAGATGTAACACTAGCTGACAGCAAACTTGCCGTAACAAGGGGGGAACAACCACAAGAGACGCAGCAGAGGGGAAAAAAAACAAAAAACTGCAGCCATGACGATAAATGATGGATTTAATGAAAAATGGATGGAAGTGCTATTGGCTAGGGAGACGCCACACTGTACATACACTCGTGGCGGCTGAATGGGAATGTCCCAACTGCTCCACAGCTCCACGGCATGTTTACATCACCGGCGAGAAAAATGGAAATAAGTATGTTGTTTGTTTATATGTTGATGTCCAGTTGGGACGTTTGGCCAGCTCCTCTCTTTGTAGAATGGACAGTGGTCCAATTTGATTTTGTGGTATTTGCACGGCACTCTACCTATGCAGTCTGTGTGTGCGTGTGTGTGTGTGTGTGTGTGTGTCTCCATCTGTTGCTGTCTGAAAGATCGATAGATGATTAAGGCAAGCAAATCTGGGTCACCTGGGCTAGTCGGATTTACTGTATAAACCCCCGGGCGTTGATCTCTCACACCTCACAATGGCCCCACACTACACTATTAACACCTGCAACACACCTCACAGCTTAAACCATTGTTTAAGGCTACATCCAAACAAATCTGGTTTTAAAATGCATCACTTTTGCTAATTTCATGTCTGACAAACTACCACTGAAAACACTGGCCCTATTTAAGTCCGAAACTGCAGAGTTGCTTTTTATTCCGAGTTTGCTTCCCGATTCGATCTGGGCAGGACGTATCCTTCCCTCAGATTGTTCATGCTCCTATCACGTGAACATTTTCTGGAAGTTAACGAACGGCAATCAGCATTGATAGCGAATTGCACGCATCACTGACCTTGTCGTCTTTGCAAAACCCCTAACCCATTTTATATTGCGAACGCAGGCGTGTGCCAAGTTTAATTGAACGGTCATGTGGTACAAGTTGTTAGGTTTTAATCGCGGCCTAAGTATATTTGTCACAAATAACACTTTTGTATCTGCATATGTTAAGAAGCAGTTGGAAATTGGAATAGATTCATATAAATGCAGGCCGTGTACATTTAATGGTGATAATATTATTCTGAAGACTGAAGAAGACATTTTTTGGGGTGTCTTCAGATTTAAATTCCCAGAGTTTCTGTGCGCAACTCCACCTCTCCAGTCCGACTAGAACTGCCATGTAAAACATCTACTGGCAGAGGTTTTCGAAAAAGGAATATTGTCATTGTTAACATTTTGGTGTCATGTTCAAGTATTGTAGCTTGTGTGGCACGTCTGTGAGAAAGATATAAGACGGTATATATAAACAGTACGATGTTGTAGCTAGGCAGAGCAACTTATTGTTTGGAAGCCCTCAGCTAAGGCACCCCGGAGAGCAGCTGCAGCTGAGGTTCACACATGATATCAATGCTCAGAGCGCTTTGTTTCAGAGCAGACAAAGTGCCAGCACACTGCTGTGAAGGCCTAACAAGCTGTGACTCATGTTAGGTCGTGTAGAAAAAAACAGGGGCGCTCGATGAATATGACCTACATAGGCCAATAAATATTATGGCTTAATTTTTAATTGAACAAAGATGATTTGATTCCCGACAGAATCCCCGCCGGTGCAGAGGCTTTTCCTTCGGCTAGCGCAAGGAGACGTGTGTGACGATGAACTGGAATAGAAACGAAAACCCTCCGATGTTTTTTGTTACAAGAAGAAGAAGAAGAAAAAAAATCCACCCATTGTAAAATATTTCCCATGGTTATGAATGAACAATTCAGACTGACCTCATGAGATCCTACCATCACTCCAGCTTCCATTCATAAGAGTTTGTACGTCATCTGGAAAGCCGGAGAACCCTGGCTTAGCCGAGACGGTTGATAACCAGCTTTCGGAGCGAAGGTTGTCAGGGCGGCCGATGTCAGGTTCAGCGAAGACAGGCGACGAGAAGATATCCTGGGTTTGTCAAAGCTACTGTGTAGTGCTGCGCCCCCTGGGCCGTTAACAGACACACCGACGGGCTGAACTGTGGATAATGAAATCACTGATGCGGGCACCTGGATGAACTGGGGAAATGCGGCAACGTTGCATCTGACTTTTCAATAATTTCTGACCTGGAGCGAACGAGCCAGACCTTACATTCAAAACAACACAATCGTTTTCTGAAGAGGAAACTCATTCTGATAACATCTAGTCCTTCATTTTGTCCTTCACGCTTTCAGTATCCAGGGATCCGCCGCGCTGCTGTGACGAACAGGCGAACAAACGCAAAAGCTACAGTGAGCTATTCCTGGACAACTAGACGAATCCCAACACACAACGCAAACTCTCAGCTTTGCGTGCCCTTGTGTTGTCCTGTTCCCCTTTTGTTTGCTTGCTGTGTCATGTTGTCTCTCACAAATAAGGGAGTTGAAGAAAAAAGGACGACCACTTATTGTCTCAAAATTGTGAGCCTAGTGGCGTGTTCTGCTGTGTACATGCATCTTTCCTTGTGTTTTGTGCTCCCAGTGAAATGATCTGCTAATGGAGCCGCATGCAACATCTTTCAGCAGTCAGAAGATGGTGGATGGGTGAAAGGTGAAAAGAAGGGGCGGAAATGGCAAAGGCGAGGGAATGTGTCTTCGTCTACAAAACCCAAAACATGAAACCGTTATGCAAGGTAACAGGAAATTGAAAGAGGAAAACTGTAGTGCTGCTTCCTTTTCAAATGAAATGAAATCTTGGTGTGTGTGTGTGTGTGTGTGTGTGTGTGTGTCTGTGCGTGTGTGTGCCTTATGACAAAAGGTTAATTGGGTAGCTGCTGCTGTCCCAAAGACAGAGACAACATAATTTGTAATAGCTGTGACATTCTTCCCTGCTCCCTCGCACACTCAAGGCAATGGTGTCAGCGCATGGTGCTGTGTGGGTGGATGTGTGTGTGTGTGTGTGTGTGTGTGTGTGGGGGGGGGGGGGGGGGGGGGGGCTGTGTTGTGATGTACCTATATAAAGCCCGCTTTATTTCCATTCACAGAGAAAGTCAGACACAAAGGGAAAAAGTTAGGGTCCTGTTGAAGTGCAGTGTCTGAAACACTCGGGCCTCCCTCGACAGACCCGCTGACGGACTGGGAGCTAGTTTCTCCTGCAGGTACACAGGACGAATTCACGGCAGTCCAACCACACATCATATTTCATTACAGTGTGCAGACATTATATAACAGATACAAACGTGTCTTCTGCCTTGATTTGAAAAGAAATAAACAAGAGACGGAGGTGGACATGCAATTGTTTGTACTGTATGCGGACGTTGGGCTCATGGGTGATGATGATTTACTTGACTTGTCCCAGATGCATTTGATGGGGTTAATCAGACACTTTGCATTGACATTACATCATACTTGGACTGAACAAGGGATGGTTGATTCCTTCTGGAATGTGTCTGTGAAATGTGGATTACAAGCCTTAGTGATAGACAGGGACATGACTGCGACATTGCCAGTTGCAGACTGCCGTTAAATGTCTCTGTTTTCTGACAGGAGTCTGGGCAACAGAGCTTTTACCTTCTGCATTGTGTCCCCACACCAGACAGAACTACGACACCGGCCCCGAGTCAAGCAGAGATTCACCACAGGTGGGACGTTTTCCATACCCGGTGCAGCTCTCCGAGCTCTCGTGCTGGAGGAATGTGTGCAGCGCTGCTCAATATTTGAGCGCACACACACGCAAACACACATCGCACATCTCTTTTGAGGCTCAGGTGATGCGAGTGCAGGTGTCGTGAGCCATCAGCTCACCGGGTGCACTATAGGAGATAGCCAGATATAGACACAAACACACACACACAGACACACACACACACACACACAGACATGAATGTTGCATTGGTGTGAACAGACAAGAGAAGGCTCCGAGCTAAAATGAGTCCGTGCTCATCTAATAATGATGCCGTCTCAGAAAATCTGAACTGATAGAGACTGTCATCAGTGCCACATGTATAATCTACACAAAGAGAGCGAGAGAGGGGGGGGGGGGGGGGGCGGGGGGGTCCAGAAATAAAGTTTAGTATTATAGAGTTTATATTAAAACTCAAAACCTTACTAGATCCCGACAGTGCAGACTATTGTAGATCATACATTATATTGTAGCATGATATAACATTCACAAACTGTTTTGCATGGCCTGGTGAAACACTGACTCGCACCTACGGTGAATGACGCTCACCGGGTGATGCCTCCCTGCGGCCACACGTGGCAGTCGTGCATGTCATGGTAATCTGGCTTCTTCTCTAATTAGATTGTATTCATTACTACCTGTGCTCTGTGCTGTTGCTCTCAATGATAATCCAGGTACCTTCATGATAGATATTATCTGGTGAGAAATACATTTATATAAATAACAACCGCTCCCTCCAGCTTTCCTTTGCCTCGCCATCCGTTTCCCTCTGGGCCGATGAGAAAGGTAATGAGTCCAGTGGAGTCCGACTGCCGTGCATGATAATGAGCCCTGGGAGGGTATGCAAATTCAATTTGCAAGAATTTGCATTTGAATTCCAGCGCTACTGGACAACACTGTACATTGTAACTTCTTTTTACCGTAGCAGAAGGGAATTTCTAAGGAAATGCTTTACAAACAGCAAAATCTGACCAGGGATTGTTAAAGCATGGCATTAAAAGAAATGAAAAGGATAGTTGAAGTGTGAGTGAGTATGTTGAGGAGATGAACAGGCTTCAGACTTGTGATGAACCTGTGCAAGGGGCACATACTGTGTGCCTGTAAACTGTTATGTCCTAGAAATAAGAAGTGTCATCCTAAAAAAAAATAATACATATTTTAGTTGAGAAATTTAAACTTATAATGTCAAATTATTGATGTTATTATCGCACCTTAGTCAACGTGTGAGCAGTGAAACCCTTTTACGTGAGGTGTATAGTCATGTGGTCATGCTTAATTTTATCAGTCATTAATAATGCTATTGATTTTGTTTCTTCGGACGTGTGAACCTTTAAAGGGAGGGACAGCGGTGGTTACAGCTTGGAAATGTGCGAGTAGACACACTGCAGGGAGGAAACCTGCGGGTCGATGCTTGTTGTACACTCACCTCAGACACACACACACACACACACACACACACACACACACACAGTCATGGCCCCTGGCTGAGAGTTGCTTTTTGAGAGTCCTTCCAGGTCAGTAACTTGCTGAAACACACGCTCCCTTTTTTTCTTTTTCTTATTCGTCCTCCTGCCGTCTTTGTTTTCCCTCCATTTTCTCCCCTCCTTTTTTTTTTTCTTCTCCGTCCACCACCAGCAGCTGCTCTGACCTGGCTTCCTGTTCTCTTTCTGCTGTCTCATGATTCAACAGCTCCACCTGATATGAGGCTAAAAAAGAACAAATTATCACCAGCCGTTAGATATCATTAAATATCATTAGTTTGATGTCAATTCCTCTTCACATACATTTATTTAAAATTACATTTGTTTTCCCTCTACATCTCTCTGCCTTTATTTCTCTCTCCTCCATTCTCTCTTCTTTGGGATTCGGAGAAGCCGAAGGCAGCCATCATACTGGGTCATTGTGTATTATATGAGTTCATTCACATTTTGTCAGGGCACTTCTCTGCTGTTACACCTTCCTCCTGATCATTTGCAGGCTTGGGGTACATCTCGCTTCACTTCATGCCATCTTAATAATGCAAAATATAATTGTTTAAGGACTTTGTATTTTCTCACCAGGGTGTAAAATCCTCTAGAAAAAAACATCACGCCATCTGGCACATAAACCGTTAATAATAAGAATAAAAATAACGACGGCGGAGCCCAATAAACTTGCGACAGCGACATGAACACTTGTTTTTGTCGTCCACTCGACAACCCGTGTGGTGCTGCTGATCAAACGGACAGTAAAAGACAAACAGGTGGACAACATTATAAAACAGAACGACACTCAGAGCAGATGACAGGATGCGAGCTCCTCTCTCTAATTGCTTTCTCTGCACGGCGTTGATGGTTTTGCTTAATGAGGCCAGTGTGGCTCGGGAATGTGGAGCGCTCGCATATTTACACCGCACATGATGACCGGGAGCCCATTTTTGTCCATTGTGATTGTTTCTCTCTCGGTCACAGTGACTCTGGTGGCTCTGTGGGCTGTGAATGTCATGCAAAGACATGCCTTCTCCTCTCTATTACAAGTACCTCATTTTAACCCACCCTACTCCGCACCGGCAAAAAAACCCAGCAATCTAAATCTAAAAATCTAATCTAGAAATCTAAAAACAAGTGTACAATTGCAGCCGTTGAGAAACTACACAAAAAGGAAGAAAAAAATTGTAAGCAATTTGTGATTATTATAAGCAATGAAAACTCACATATTCTTGATAAACTTTCTGAAAATTAGCACTTTGGTCTTGTGACTGAGCTGAATTCCATAATGTATCACTTGTGATTAATAATCAAAAAGAAGGGATAAAAATACAAAATGAAATGAAAACATTAAAATTATTCTTTTTATATTATTATATCTATTATTAAATAAAAATATTTATGCTGAATTTACTCCTGACGCGATGGCCGTCGTGTCAACGCATCATGCGATATGTCCCTCAAATTAAAATATTTCAACTCGTGCGACTGACGCGGGTAACGCAAATTTTTGTGTGTTTCGCATCGCGCTACTCACACCGTTTCCGTGGCGCGAAATGCGCGCGTAGTCGTGTCTTTGCATTGGCTTTGTATGTATTCTTGTCACGTTTAAAATTTGTGTTTTGTCTGGTGTGAACTCACCATTAGAATCAGACATCATCTGTCATTCACGACCACTTTTTCAATAATATTTCAGATCAATTAAAATTCAGAAGCAATTTTGGATGGAGCTCAGGTTTTTCCATGAAATACACTCCATTTATCATAGCAACATAACATAACAATAATTATTTGTATTTTGCTATGTATGTGTTGCTGTAGGCCAGACCACGGTTCAACTGAAATGTGAAGCAGCAGTCTCTGTTCTCAGAGCCATTTGCTGTGAGTCATTTCTCATGAATAAAAATAGATGAACAAACTGCGATTGATGTAATCTCATAATATTCTGAAAGTAAGAAGTTGTGCAAGTGGCCATTCTCTTAAAAAAGATAACAATCTTGGTCCCCTGCTGGGATAATGTGCAAACCATTGCTAAAGCTGTTGCTGGTTCAAATTAGTAAAGTCAAATTTAAATACACACACAGACACAGACACACCCACACACACTTATATTATTAAATGAGATTACTGTTTATTGCAAAACATGCTTGACATGATTATTTCCTTTTTTGACTTCCTGATTCATTTTTTTGACTTTCTTGAAAATCCTTTTTTGCAGTGTTTGTATGTAAAAACTCATCATATTTGATACCTTTACTGTAGTAAAAAAATAAAATACATTATATGCATTATATTATGAAATGTAGAGTACAATCTCCACGCTTTAGTTACATGAGCAACTATTTTTAGAACTCTGGGTCATCCTCCGCTGTGGGTTCTGGCGGATTTTCAAGGGGTCACCAAGGGTCATCCGCTAGATAAAATGTATGGACAATCAATGTAAACGACTTCCCTGCAGTCCACAATGCTGCTCACGAGTGCAACTGGGTATTCACACCATGAACAGCTTTGTAAAGAAGAAGAAAAAAAAATGTAATCAGTAATCCTCTAATCATCTCCATTCCACAGTGGAGGGCAAAAGTAAGTTGCATCATCTGTAAAGCTTTAGAAAGCATTTGTTTTCTGCATGCATGTTGCGTTTAATGTCTTCTGTCGCTGAACGCGCGTAGGACAAAAAGATTGTTTCCCCGCGGACACATTTGCTGAATCAATCAATTTCAATCAAAACCAACATGCACTCTGACTGTCTCTCTTTTCTATCTCACTGTTCAGTAAGCGAGTCCCACCACTCACCAAAGGCAAGGCACTCGGCCTCAGTTTGACTTCACAAACAGCCTTAAGAGAAGCTACAGTTTCTCCGATAGCAGTCACACCAAAGGCATATCACACACACACTTACACACACACAAACACACCCACCCAGAGCCGTCTTGTTAAGGCTCCGTGTGTAAACACCATTTTGCCTGGTGAGCTTTTTTGTTGTTGTGAACATGGCTTATTTGCAGTTCAAGGAGGAGGTGGCAAAAGGAGAGAGAGAAGGGAGTGGAAAGCAGGAAGAATAAAGACACCAGAAGGAAAGAGCATGCAGGAAGGGGGGGGGGGGGGGGGGGGGGGGGGGGGATGAGAGACGAGGGCATCCCAGATAAAGAGGTTTAATTGACTGTCACAGAGCCCCGTGGTTGTGCTGCAGCTCCTAATAGCCGGCTAGAGGCTACGGAGGCTAGTGGACACGCGGAGGAGCCGGACCCTTCCCTCATTATCGCTGCTTCCCTCCAGCTCTCGGTCTCGTCTCCCCTCCCCTCCGCCTCCCGCTCTGCCTGCGCCTCGGCTTCATTTTTGTCTCGTTCGGTCCGAGTCACTGTGCGTCATCGGCACGAATGTCACATGAATCCCATCGTCAGAGAATCCCAGAAAACGAAACCCCCTAAATCCTACACATAACTCGTGGCGCGCCCCAGCCGTACGACTGTGAGCTGCACGGAGGTGGATCTGGGCCGCTGCATTGGACGCTATACGCATCTCAACATCATCATGGGTCTCGTCTGTTTTGTTCTCTGTGTGTGTGTGTGTGTGTGTGTGTGTGTGTGTGTGTGTGGGTCTGCTACAAAGGATTTCAGCTGTAACACTGTTTTTTTTAAAGGGTTTTCTATCAGAAATATTTGGATGACGATCTGAATTCACTCCCCCCCCCACACCTACTGCTTATCTCTCCCCTCCTTTTCACCTCCTCCAGATTCTACCTCACACCGTCACCTTCAGCTTCCCACCCTCCCTCCATCTTCCTCCCCCCACGTCCCTCCTGCTCTGTACGCTCTAATAGGCTATCGATTTTCCATCCGCTCGCGAAAGCAGACTCCACTTTTGCCATTCACTCATATTAGCTGTCCATTAACAGCAGTGAGCAGCTCGGCTTGCGCGTCAGCACCTTGTCTCGCATGTACGTACACACACGCACGCGCGTGCACACACCCGCACACACACACAGAGGTCAGCTGTCTTAGTCCTTTTCTAGTATTCCCCTAATAATTTTGAAATGATTTCACTGTTTTTATTCATAACAATGGTTTCTACACTGCGCCACGCCACCATGCACAATCTAGTGCCTCAGTAACATTACTGAACTGTCATATGGATATCAAAATTTCCTGCTGATATGATGTGAGGATTGCTCCAGCGCAGTCCGAAATGTAGGTTTCAATTTAAACACCGGCAAATGCAAAAGCATTTAAAACCCTTTTTACATATTTTTTTTTTAATTGAAAATTTAATTCATTTAACAAAAAGTCTCACTTTTCCTTCTCCTTCACCACAACAACACATCCTTTTTTTTTCCTTTCCCAGTTCTATAATGTTACTTTCACATCCTAGCAAAAACGTGAAATCAAAGTTAAAATTCTGCGTTGATGTTGCTTTCTTTCAATGCTAATGGTTTATTTATGTAAAGCGGCAGCAAAGCATGACGTTCAATCATCTGAACAGCTCACACATTGGTTTCGCTCTAAACTACACAGTAAATGGCATGTCATTTCACTCTTTGTTGATGTGGTGGTATTTTTTGTGAGAGTAAAACTTTTTGTGGAATGCTTCACATAAGTAGCAACCTACGTGGCTAAAATGCACAGCCACTGCACGAGCTGAAGTATTATCTCGGCACAAGAAAGAGGACTGGACATAGTTCATGGGTGTTTTTCAACTAAAAATATTATGTCTGTGATGGAGTGTGCCTTTATATCTCAAATGTCTCTTCAATTCCGCAGACCTGTCAGCGGTGGCGGTGTTTTGTGGCGGCACACTGTCAGTGAGGCCTTCAGGTATCGGTGACAAAGAATGTGGGTAAAACAAATGACAGTGGAGCGTCTGAGGGATGGTAATGATGAGTAGGTTTGTACAGTCAGAGGTTGTCTGGACATCTATCAGCTTGTCTTGTTGTGGTAACCTGCAGTAAGAGAGTGTAAAAGTCTGTCTTTTATTTTATCTATACCTACCCTGCTCTCCTTTTCAATTTTTCCCTTTGATTTTATTCCTCCCCCTGTCTTTTCCTTGGTAACGGTAACTTACATAATGACTTGTGTCCCTTCCGGGTCATATTCATACTCTTCTTCTTCTACTCCGTGCAAGGGCACGTCACATTAAATATTGCTGACCCAATGGATTGCGGGGCGTCTCTTTCTCCTTTCCAGTGTACCCTATGCTAAAGGAGATAGGAAAGGAAGCGTTGAAGCACCTTTCATAAGCATTTAGAGAATCTGAACAGCTCTTATCATGGCTGCCGATGAAACACTTCCCGGTCATTTTAAAGATTTAGGAAACTTCCTAAGGAAGTTGGACAAATCGACCATACCCCTGTTCTTCATTCATGACATTCCACTGATTGAAACAGTGCAGTGCCCATGAATGTATTTGTATTCTTATTATTATGATTATTATTATTTTCAATACGGATGCTTTATTAGAGAATACATTTTTGCGCACAGCGTGTAGGAGAACTTACGGTGAGTCTGGTAATGTACAAACAGAGCAGGGGCCTCTGGATATTTGGTCTGTCCATCATGTGCTACTGTAGAAACATGGCAGTACAACATGGCTGAGGTATGCCCTCCACTGAGTGCCAGACTGGTGTCATCTTTATTTATGTCTGAAGTTAATTTGTCATCTCAATTCGGCTCATGAAAGTACCAGAATCTGCCGCGGCTTAATGCTAATCTCTGCTTGAAGGAGCAGACATTTTAATTGATGTTGGAGAAGCTGTTTCACAATGACTAAATTCAAGACAACGTAAATAGAACATTTTCCTCACAACAGATTTAGGTACGATTTTATAAGAGAGACGATTCATTTGGAAGCTGTTATGGCATTTCGTAGTAAATTCTTTTGTGTTCTCTCTCATCCAGTCCTTCACTCACTACAATTTGTTTTCACGCATATAACTCTCTGTGCATCTGCGTCTCATTTGCCCCGCTGTCAGCCCCTACAAGTGAACAGTTGCTTTCTTATTGAATATGATCCCTGTAATCAGCTGCTCCAAAAATAGGAGATTTGTTCAATTTCCTGCCGCGTCGCTCTGCGGCATTGTCTCCTCTGTTTCCAACCCTGTCGTCTCATTTCCCTCGGCTCCTCTCCTCCATTACCTGCGTGGCGCGCCTGACATCTCTACTGACGATTAAAATCGCACAAACCTCCTGGTATTTCAAAACATACAAAAGCGGCTCATTTGTGATCCCACGCTTTACGAGCTTTCACGATTTAATGTTTTTCACCTCGAAAGGAATACTCAAACTTATTCCTTTGTGCCGATCGAAGCTCAGAATAAAAGAGACACCTTAAAGTAACTGGGGGGGGAGCTAAACTCTCTGTTACAATCACAAAATTAACAGGAACATGGAGCAAACGCTTCTAACCAAATACTCCAATGAATTGAAACAAAGATAAACAAGCATTGGCACCTTCATGGCGATATTATTGTCTAAACTTTTATAGTAATAATTTTTTTAGTAATAATTACAAATCCAGTGATTATAACACACACAAAAATTTGAATCTATTAAGAATCAAATTCACGATACCCCCATCGTCCAAACTTCTAGACCGGTGTGTCATAACGGCCCCTGCTCCTTTAATCGCAGCAGGGAACGCAGCCTTCGTTTGCCTCAATGGGGAGCGTGAATGTGAATGTTTTGGCAACTCAAAGTAGGGAAATATCACATGATCACGTAAGTATGTTGCAAATCAGTATGTGCGTCCCATGAACCGATAAAGACAGATATTGATGTATTTTCCTTTACGGCTTTGCCAGTAGAAAAAAGCCGCGTTAGGATCGAAACGCATCCCATCCATACCTGCCGCTGTCCGATTGAAGAAAGACTCAGCATCATATCTGCAGCCTGACATGCGGCCTGGTCATTTAAGCAAGTTCCCCTGCCCTTGTGCCATGGTACGACCATGTGATCACTGGTCAACCTAATGGACTATTGCAAAGATGCTGTAGGTTTAAAATTATAGAATTCATGTGTAAACTCAGTAACTCATTTCTTTACACGGAGTGATTCGTCAAAGAAAATAGAAGCATGAGGATACATTTCCCATTAAAGCGGTACATTATTTGCCAGTCGGTGGTCATGTGTGCCAGGGACACTTGCGCTGTTCCATCACGTGGGATTTACATTTAGTGAGCTGTTAAAGGGCAATTTCCTGCCCATAAACCTTTAAATATTTGACTTTACAAGTGTGAGGAGCACATGAATGCACCATTAGCTAGCTTTGTGAGCTGCGTCCTTCAGGGGATCCGCACGCATAGTAATTTAGTCATTTACATTATTATTGACGCGCACCTTTCAGCTTCCGAAGTCCTCAGACAAACTCGCCCTCTGCAGCCGAGGCTGCCATTGTGCTCAGACTCGCTCGGGTTGGAGTTTAGAATCGGGATTAAGTCTGATGGCTTGGGAATGGATCTAATCAATGTAAGGTCCTTACAAGCAGCGCAACACAAGTGTGTGTGTGTGTGTGTGTGTGTGTGTGTGTGTGGTTGTGCAAGATGAAATTGCACTGGCCTTTACGGAGCAGAGTTAATTGTCTGATTGGGCAGCCTGGCTCCCTCCTGGACGGCTGTAAATTACAGATCCCCCAGCATATGTGAGGCTGCCGCAACACATACTTGACCTTCTCAAATAGCAGGGGCAAGATGAAGAGGAAGACGGAGAGAGAGAGAGAGAGACGCCTGCATGGCGGGCATGCATGTCTGTTGTGTGCGCATGTGTCTATGTGTGTGTGTGTACTGACAATTTGTTTAATGCTAAAGTGGACAGCTGGGCCGCCAGCTCTCTCTTTGGAGAGCTAAAAGCCTCTTTAATTTAGAGAGTTGGAGAGAGGAGCGAAAAGAGGCAGACAAACGGAGAATGAGAGAGAGAGAGCGCGCGACATAGCGCAGGTTGCCCAGTGAAGGAGGAAAATGTAATGAGACAGATGTTGATTTCCACTTTTAAGTCCTTACGTAGACAGGGAGGTACATAGATTGTAACACATTTAAAGCGTCAGACTCCCAGAGCTGTGACTTCTTTTTTTTTTAAATGCCTCTTTTGCATAATATGTTGAGGTGGTTTCAGTTTTCTTTGGTCTGAGCTGAGAGCTGAGATGGACCGCATATAGTACATATACATAGTGTGTGTGTGTGTGTGTGTGTGTGTGTGTGTCAGAAATTGTTTGAATTGTACCTATAACTAGTCATTCTCAAGTGGACTCGCTGAACTGAAAGCATTCTGTGTGTGTGTGCGTGTGGTCAAGAGGACTCTTGACGAGTGCAAAATATCCCTCCTGTGGCTCAGGACGTAGAGTCGGTTGTCACCTAACCTGGAGGTCGGGGGTTCGATCCCAGCTTCTCCGCATGCCGATGTGTCCTAGGGCAAGACTATTAACCCCGAATTGCCTTTGACGGCTCATCCAGCGGTGTATGAATGTGATGGGAAAAAAAACTGCGCAAAATATGTGAGTGTTTGTGAATGTGTCTTGTCCCGTAAAGTGCGTTGAGTGGTCGATAAGACTGGAGAAGCGCTCCATAAATATAGTCCATTTACTATATGACTAGTCATATCACTGAATGCCGGATGGAGATTTTGGAGCAATGTGTTCTGCCAAGTTCACCTTCTTCCTCCTTTACTACTTACAGCCACTGGAGGCTTTGTCACTCGAACGTGAGTTGTTTTAGGGGGATTTTGCTGAAATGACCTGAGGGCGAGTCTCTTCCACACACTTGGAGATTCCTTTGCCGGGGGCACAGTGGGCGTGAAGCGTTGCTCTGAAATCCGGTCAAGCCAAGGTCAGTTTGGAATTTGCTATTAATAATGAATCGTTGCAAATAAATAATCTGGCTGAATCACCGTGGACGTTGTAACAGCCTGCAGCAGGCAGCTGAAGGCTGCGGAGCAAAACACAAACGCCATAAGAAAGTCACATTTCCGCTACTTCTGTAAATGCTCATGAAAGTGAACAGCATAACATCATGCATATGATTTTGTCGCGTGCATTTTAATGTTTGATATTCAGGTCAGCTCGCAGACATTTTGACATGCTGCGTGAAGAAACGTTTGCTTCACAACTACTGTATATAACCGTTTTTTTCCCCTTCTTCTTCTCTGCTCTCTCCCTCCTTCTCCCTTTCACTCTCACACGTCCAAATGCAAACTTAGACACCATCAAATGTGTCTTTGAAGAAAAGTTCTGTCAAAATAACTTCCGAGAGTTTTTCATGGAGAGGGAGCAACTTGCGAAATTTCACAGCTCCCCGACTTCAGTGGGTGGCCATTACGGCGTGCAGTTCAAGCTCTAATACGTTGCGTTGAATGCGCGTTTCGTAAAGATGTATTCGGAACGTCTCAAAATGTGTGTGACTTTGCATTTATGAATGTGCATATTCCTGTGTCTGTGCGTGCGGGGAGGGGTGGGCATGCGTACGCGGGCCTGTTTGTTGGTGCAATGACTGCAACGTGAACTTCAGAATTATTCATCGTATTCCTCTGAGGACACCACGGGGAGCCCCGAATAAGAATATTTATGCCACAGAGACACCATGCACTCATTCACCCCTCTGCATTTTAACTCGATGTGGACTGACATTATCCGAAAAATATATACTAATTTTTTTTAAAATACACCACAAGCACTGTCTCCTCCTCCTTGTTTTCACCAGCAGTTAAACATATACCAAACCGAACAGCTTCATGGTAAGATGGTAAATGTCCTCTGTCCTGCATCGATACTGCAATTAGTTCTGCAGCGCTGCCTGGAGAAATTTCTGTCCACATCATCTATTCAATAATCAATCTAAAAGATTTTTCAAATTCGAGAATGCAATGGATTTATTTCATTTTTATTACACTCCAAAATGTATCATGCCTTATATTTCACTTTATATTCGCATTGTGCCCTGTGGTTTATTTCTTTGTTCAGTGTGCCCCTAGCTGGCACACATACAATAAAGGGCTGTGGTTATGCCTTTTATAGTAATTATTCATCCTGTGGTTTCTGTTCTGTGGAAGCATTAATCCACATTAATGCTCACTTTGTGGACTATGCGTCCTTGCCACTTATTTTGCGGTGAAGCCAACTTTGTGTCATGTGAGCAGTGCTTTTTTTAGGTTTGTGTTTTCTCTGCCATCTGCACCTGTTTATTTAAGCTTTCTGTTTGAATCGATTGAAGATGACCATAATGGAAAAGAATTGTTTCCATTGTCTATTGGGCTATGAACACTTCAGAAATGCAGCTGCTGTGCAACTCAGTACTGCACCGTAACATCGATCAAATTGGTTGGAGAATGATGACAAAAGAGTTAAAAGAAGGAGAAATGGGTTCCTTAATCAGAAATCTGTGAATATATAGCTATTTCATACACTAACAGTCAAGGCATTTCATCTGATCATGCATGTGAAGAAATCAGCGGACGCTTTCAGCAGCACACGCCCAGCATCGCACTCGCATCCTGCATCTTCCTTTTAAGCAGACAGCAGTAAGCCCCTCTGTGAGGTTGACGTGATCGAGTCAGTTTCTCAAACCCTGCGCTGCCTCTAAATTTCCCCAGCTGCTTCTCGCCCCCCTCCTGTGGTGGCTGTCTACTATACTCTTCACCAGATTCGGTTGTGTTGGCTCAGCCCGTCCAGCTATCTGCATGCTGTCTTGTTGACGCTGGCTCCTCCGCTCTCTGTTAAGGGGGACTCCTTTCAGCCCTGCTAATCCTTCCCTTTTCAGGCTAATCCCACTCATTCACGCTGCCCCTGCTCTCCCCTCGCTCTGGTCCTCGCTGCGCAGGGCTCGTTCACTCAATCTCGCTTGCTTCTAACAGTCTTTTCTTTCCCTCCCTCCTTTTTTTAATTTTAATTTCAATTCTTACAGGAGCCATCTGTACCATTCTGGCGTTTCCCTCTCTTGGTTGAAACAGCTCCTATCATGTTGCTCCAAACGTTTTCCATAATTTCATTCACCTGAACTGCAGAGAGAATCAGGCCCTGGAAAAATTGTGATGGTTTTTAATGTGAAAAGTGAGTCCCCCCTTTCCTGTGCATGTAAATGCAGATGATATGATGTCGTTCCTGCCTATGTTTTGACACTATTCCACTATTCGACGGGTGGTGAAAACAAACCAAAATACGCTGGAACGCGCCAGCCGTCACATGGAAGAGGCCGGCTAGTAAGTGACGGATGAAATGTTGGATTTGAATCAGTTTTTGTTAGACCTGGAACAAAGAGCAGTGAATGACACTGAATGTTTGAATGTCTGTTCATGAGATAATTAGTGAACCTTGTCCAAAATCAACATACCCTGGATATCTTCTCATTATCGGGCTTCACTAAGCCTTAAAAAATAGCACAGTCGCGATATCGCGGTCACACGGCGGTGGTTGTCATCTCAGTGAGTCAACCCAGGTTTTGCAGAGAACCTTCACGTGAAGAAAAAAAAGAGGCACTGTTTGCAGCAGATGAGCAGTCACAAACATGGATACACACACTGGCAGCAGAGCAGAACAGTATATTTAGAACAGCATCCATCACCACTATAATATCAGACAAAAACAAAGAAGCCAAATACTGAATCTGAAAAACAGTTTCAGCCGTCACATTTAGTAGGGACAGCTCTCAAAAAATGGTAATGGTAACTGCGTAAATGTGTAAGCTAATTGGCATATACTTTTACTGCTCCGTCATTTGGGCCAGTCTGACAATAATACATACAAACATAATTATAAGTATAACAAGTTCAAGGTTTCATTGATTCACTCAATCTCCCTTGTAGGGTGATATTGGTATGCTCAAGCACCATGAAACGGCTGTGACATTTCGGAGGCCAGGAGTAAAAAAGAAGACAGGAGGGAGCTCTCCTACATATGATTACACTCTCCCGTCGAGGGGCTGATCGTCTGCAATAATGAGGGTTAGCCCTTAATGGAAGTGATGGAGCCGGTGCCGCTGGCTCCAGACCTTGGCCCCTGGCCGCCAAGCTGATGGACAGGCCGTCTCGTCAGTCCCTGGATGGAAGTGACATCTTCCCACAGGCCACACTTGTACAGGGTTCGTGTCAATGACTCAATTGTAAATGACTGGGCTGCTGATGAAACACGAACGTATAATATACTAATTATTGTGCGATGAGTGTTGCGCCATACAGACCAAAGAGCCGACACAATATAGCCACTCAACCTCTGACAAGTAGTATCGCCGGTCTCTGAACACCCTCACGCTGCCATTGGCTGACCGGGGAGCTCTACGGGGTCGTCTACGCACGAGGATGCTGTTGTCCAAGAGAATTGATTGGTCATCATCCTTATGTGTTGATCTGTTATCTCGAAAAGACGTGCAGCATGTGTCAACAAGGAGACGTACAAAGGTTTAACCTTGAAAAGCCAGGGTTTAACCTGAAGGTACCCACAGATGTTTCATAGTACATGGGACCTTGAAGGCAATGGAAATAGTTATTGAAAGTAAATACAAAATAATGATTTTCTGACTTTTTTCCTGGTCGATGAACGACCTAAAATGAATATTTGAGGCAGATTTTTAAGAAAAAAAAGCAGAGACTAAAGAAGAAAAGTAGTTACTGTCTGACGAGGTCAGCCTGACTTAAATGTCCATTTATAATCATAGACAATATTTAACAGTCTGACTATATACACTGGTTTGGTTTTTATTCCTCCTCATGCTGTTCTCACCTGCAGTGACAGAGAGTTGGAGAATAAAAGCATCGACGCTGTCAGAAACCCTGTCGGGAATCAAAGAATCTTTTTTCAAACACAAAGAAGTGGAAGTAGTTGCGATGCATTTATTCAGTGATATAAATTCTTCCTCTGTTTTTCTGAAAGCGCTGTTTGAAAAACGAAAAAAAAATCTGAGGGGACACAAAGCATGTGTGGAACAACAAAACAATTTTATTGATCTATGAAATATTAACATTACATTGTTCCTGATTGTCTACAGGAATCTGGTAATTGGTTCAAAGAAGATATGTTTTGTATGCAGTGTGTGCATACACATCTATATTATAGTATATATATATATAAATATATATACTTTCTTTTTGATTGCAAAAAAACGATATGAATTAACATAAATGTATTTATGTTAATTCCCCCCCCCCCCCCCCCCCCCCCCCCCCCCCCCCGTCTGTACTGGCGTTCATCTGGGCAAGGCCAGGGGACGTGAGTGCTCTTTCAGCCCTCTGATGTTACTTTGGGGTTTTCGGTAGGATGCCAGAAAGCAAAATGAGCCATGAGACCGACTGCCCACCCATGTGTGGACTGAGAGGCCACTTAGATGGCTGTCTGAGGCTAAAAGCTCTGCATGTTTACACAGCACCACTCACCGTTATTCCGCTGGGTGGGTCGACACGGCGGGTGTGGAGGGGAATACAGGGGAAGCAGAAGCTGTCACTGCACTAATCTTCAGATTTTATTTTTTAAATATTGCGCTCGTCGCCTTTTTTGTTTTAGTTTTTGTTGTGCTACAGTACAACAGTTTTACCGCTGCTGTGTAAAACTGAACGTGCTTGTATGTTACTGAGCCTGTTTCTTCCGACCCTCCTGTGCCAACGAGAACCATAATATGAATATTTCAACATGAACATTGCCACCCAAAAAACACCAAATTCATGTTACAAGCCAAGGTCACATCCCTCCTGATATGTATGCACACGCGCAGACACACATTACTCCAAAGTCGCCTCTTCAGAAACACGCTGTTGAGCAGATAATGACTCTGACACACTGGGTGGTTACAGAGAAAAACAGGGGGACTGTCAGCGGGGAAGGACATAAAAAAACAATAAGAAGCTGCAGGGAGGCGACCGCATACACTCAGCTTTCAGTTTATTAGGTACATCAAGTTAAAACTAATGCAGTCCAATACAACTGTCCGGCAATAAATCCAACCTTCATGACAGTTATAATGTTTCATTAGGACAGCCTGCCTGGGCCCGCACTGATGAGAAAGTCAATACGACATGACAGCACTGGCACATAAGTAGGTAATGGTTCTGAATCAAAAACGCACTCCGTGACAACCCGTAGCTCATTGCCTGAACAAACATGGACATGAGGCCTGTGGCTATTGCTATTTGTTTTTCTGCTTGTACATTTTGACTGCTGTCCATTTACAGATAGATATGGGTAATGTTCAAAATCGCCACAGAAACAGTGACAGAAGTGACATGCAGCAACTTGGAAGTGCGCACGAAGACATGCAGCGTGTAACTCGCGTTTGTGCTCCGTCTTATGTCCGTATTTTGTGCACGTCTAACCAGAGAGCCCTTTAGTGCGCGTCCTGTTGGACTAGCGGTGTAAGACATTATATAACTGAAACATCCGGAATCCCATCATGACTGGTGTCATTTGCAGTCATACCCTTCTCTTCCACCCACCCTTATCTACACTATTATCCAGACAATTTTTTTGTGTGTCTGAATTAAGCAGGTGTCTTAGCCACAGCTCCCACCAACCATCACAAAATGGAGATTTATTTATTCTTTTTTTTTTCTCCTTGTGAATATTTTAAATAATGCAACTTGCACACCCCAGAGACATAATTCACTGACAAAAATAAATACATGAATAAAAAATAAATGTTACCTTTCTACCGCACATGCATCTTTGTTCTTGTTAAACTCTTAAATACACTGAGAACAGTATTCTGCATCATTTTCTTTTGGGGCATCTCACCTCAGATGAGGTATTCAAATGCACCCTGATATACATCAAGACAAAATACAACCTCTTTGGGGTTTAAGTCCAAATGGAGACACACATGTCATGTGTAAGAAACCAGGATATAAACACAGAGTGATGGGTCCAAATATTTCATCAGAATTCCAAAACAGCCATAAGAATCCTAAAGCCCATGGACAGCGATGAGACATCCCCAGGAAGCAGGACAGGCAACAGGTGGAGGGAGCCAGAAACGTGTCCTATCACCTTTGCCATTAATTATTCAACATCCATCTTGCTCCTGTCAGCTGCGACACAAAGTTTGGAGGGTGAAGACATTTGGATTGATGAATGCCCTCCATCGGCAATCGGTAAGTGGTATTAGACAAAGTAATGGTGGACAGTCTGTTGGGTGTCAGTGGCCTGTGCGAGGATATCATCAGAGGTGACCGCCCGACCTGCCTGCAGGGAGAGCCGTGTGAAGCACTGTGGCAAGAACAACCAGCTTGTCAAAACTGCGATTTCGCTGTCACTTTCTGTACAGTCATGAGATTAAGGTTAAGCTGTGCCAAAAACCACTGTCAAAACAAGATCAGTGTGAGTGTGTGTGTGTGTGTGTGTGTGTGTGTGTGGCCGCCATATAACAGCGTTATCTCTCAACAGACAGCTCTTGGGAGACCTAATCCTCCCCGAAGCCATCTTGTGGAAATCGATTCACCTTTCGCCTCATAGAAACACACATTGACATGTACACAATTGCACATGCAGACCAAGAAGATGGAAAAAAACTCAAACAAAGAACCTCCCAAAAACTCACATCTGGTACCTCAGTGGAGGCACTTTTGTGAGAAGTTGGAGTGACATCAATTGCACTCCGATAAAAATGGATTTGGCCCCGGCTGTTGGCCCAGTAATACATTATGAGGCCACAGCAGAAGGAAGATTTATCAGGAGTTAAATCAGAAGCCTCACTTTCACACCCAAACACATATCACAAACATGAAGGCGGCAAAGGCAGCTCATGCATAGAATTACGCCACGCTCAGTGTCACATTCATTTCATTTGGCTTTCCTCGACGTATCTCATTACTTCTGGAAGGTTTGAGGACAGAGTGAGGTTAAGGTGAGTCGGCCCCGTCTAGCTGAGTGGATAACGCTCTGAAGTGTCCTGGCTGGGGTTCAAATTCCGAGCCGAGCATCTTCCCATCCGCTCTACCGCGCCTCTAGATTCCGCACACTTCATTTAAAGCTTCTTTGAATTCAATTTTAAAACTGGTTATAAACTTGAAGTTTTAAAAATCAAATCCCCTCTTTACATTCCCCTTAATGCTCACTGATACCAACTAGATCAACTGGCTCCAAATGTGGATGCTGGATTATGTTGAGAGGCCGGACCAAAACTTCCACAACAGATCCACACCTCTAACTTTATTTCATGCTTTCACCGTCTTATTCCAGAGGACTCGTAGGAATACACTGACCTGTTCTCACTCAAGAGTCAACAAACTAGCGTGTGAGACAGTTTCATCCCTGAGCCCACTCAAGTTGAAAAAACTTCAGCAAAGACACAAAGTGGCTGTGAAAGTGTTTTTGTTATGCATCTCTGTTGGATCAGATGCTATACATAGTACACGTGGGATGAGTTGGTATGGTGAGTAAGTTAACTCACTTGTTTCTGCTAAAACTGATATATGGATGAATAATCACACGCCCACATTAAGATTTTGTAGGAATTCAATACAATTGTTCTCCTTGTTCTCCCCTCAAAACACAGATATGGTGTTGGGGGGGGTTGGACATCCAGGCTTCGGAGGACACAATCTTTCACTTGTAGTTAGATAATCGTATGGCAGACACATTGCATCCTTATAGGTCAGAGATCAGGCTGAATTTATTCAAAAGTGATAACTTGTCCGTAGTAAATAAACTTGCCTTTTGAAAATTTGAAAGGAAATTCCACCAAGTAAAACATTTCAGTGCTGTATATTGTGTGGCGTTCAAACCTCAACATTTAGTATTCAGTTCACAATCCATTGTTCAGTTGCTTACAAGATTACAACGATTAAAACTACCATTTGTGTCTTCGATGCAACAAATGTGGACACAGGTCTGAAGAGTTTAATGTATGCATCCGTTGTCTTGGTTGACTGTAATTACTTTCTGACAATGCAGAAAGAAAAGAATTGTTACAGTATCGACTGTACTACTGACACTGCGAGATGCAGAGAAGAGAGTCCTTGCTGATATCTAGCAAGAACTTCCCCCTGGCCACTGCGTGATGAAGACACAGAGGACACGGAGGGTGAACAAAAAGCAACAGCGCAGTGAGAAGTTGCTCATGCCCACCTCTGTACGTTCAAGCACTGTTGCTCGGCAGCTAACAGCTGGCTAGACTAGGAGAGGACTAGAGCTGTGACAGACGCAGCACACATGAGTGTTTTCTCGGCCTTTCTTTTTTTTTTTTGCGAAAGGTGAACAGTTTGGATGGTTCTCGCCTCCCCAATGGGCTTGTTTAGAGTCGGTGGAACATGGTAAATGTCTGAAACAGTTGACCAGGGGCCTGGGAAAAAGTGAAATGAACACAGCAATACGAGGGTATATAGCTGCACGTAGCTCTGAAAGTGAACTGTGGATGACGCCTGCCTCAATTACACTTCTCCCTCACCTCTACCCCGACTTCTTACTTTTCAATCTCATGCGGACAGTATACTGGGCCAAGTCTGGCCTCATGATCGGACTTGAAGTCCCCTCAGTTTGACCAGCTTTAAGCACAGGCAGATCTGCATTATTCTGAAGTGTGCGGTTGAGTTAGCCGGAGATCAGGACTCTTCATAATCCTGATATTCAGCTGATGGCCTGTTATTTGGACAGTGCGTCTGGCATCCATTTTGTGCTCCAATGGGCTCTTTGGTCGGCAGCAGTTCAGTCACTGCTGTGGCCTGCTGCGAATCACTTACAACTTTGAACTTTAATTGACACAAAATCCTACACAGATGGATAAAGGGGGAGAACACAGGGAGAGGGATCGCAGGGGGTTGGTGTTTCTTTGAGTGAGTAGATACATTTGCAAACAGTCGCAATATTGAAGTTAATTGTGGTTCTGAAATACAGCAGTTTAAAGTCTGAAAATAAAACTATGTATATGTCGGGTTCTCTCTGGTCTTTGAGACGATTCAATTGAAGAAACGTGTTGAAAGTTAGGGATGAAGCCGACTGATAGTATGCAGCTTAAATTGCTGGAATCAGGCCCAGAAGATTTAAGAGTAATGCGGGAATATTGCTCAGTTAAAAGGGAATCAAAGTCATCAAAAACAAGCGTTCATCTCAGATATTCAGCTTTGAAAATATCAGCAATTCTAAACAGAGTTTGGCATGTTTGTCTAAGCGGCAGCACTTCCACCACTTCACCACTGAATAAAAACAAAAAGTTAAATTTTATTAGCTGATTGTGTTGAGATGCTCCATTCAGGGGCTTCATGCTAGGCTGTATTAAAATATATCAATGGACATATATCGTGGGTGCATTCAGCATATTATGTCGTTATAATTTGATCAAATACTACAAAAGCCTATTGAAATGGATAAACATTTTCTTTCATTCTCTCTGCCTTGACGCAATCTCATATTCAAAACATATATAGACAAACAACATAACCACAGACACACATTACATGGTCAAGTTGACTGCTGGTGAGTCTTTGGTTTTTCCTGCATTCTTTTGACTGATGAGCATGAACATTGGGCCGCCTATTAAAAAAAAAACCTTTCAAACTATATACATGAAATCATGCATCTATCTGGGCACACTCACACTCTCTCTGTATATACATATGTATACATATACAGGGAGAGATATTGAAAGACAAACATCTGGTAAAACTCATTATATTTATTTAATTCATCAAAAATACTGAAGATGCATTGCCGTTACATTTAGCTGTAAATGTGGCTGCATTAACAGCACTTCAATTAATATCTTTTAATTTTGGTTTGCATTGGTTTCAAACTATCTTTTGCTGAAGTTTGTAGTCATAAAAGAAACTATACCATACTTTGGAAGTCTACAAGGTAAATGCTCCATGTGTTGGCCACAGGTTGAATCACATTATTAGGGCCCGAGCACGGAGGTGCGCGGACCTGGGGCATTGCATGCACCAGGGCCGCATGCACTGAAGTGCAAGGCCCTATTGTTTCCGCAAGGATTATTAGGGCCCGAGCACGAGGTGCGCGGACCTGGGGCATTGCATGCACCAGGGCCGCATGCACCGAGGTGCAAGGCCCTATTGTTTCCGTAAGGATTATTATTAGGGCCCGAGCACGAGGTGCGCGGACCTGGGGCATTGCATGCACCAGGGCCGCATGCACCGAGGTGCAAGGCCCTATTGTTTCCGTAAGGATTATTAGGGCCCGAGCACGAGGTGCGCGGACCTGGGGCATTGCATGCACCAGGGCCGCATGCACCGAGGTGCAAGGCCCTATTGTTTCCGTAAGGATTATTATTATTATTATTATTATTATTATTATTCTTGTTCAGACGCGGTCGCTCATTTTGCACCCTGTTCCCATATGCGAAAACGGACGAAAATTGGCACACACGTTAAGAACTGCTCCCGCTACTCAGGCCCAGAGGCCCGGCACTGGGTGTGGCCCAGGGGCTCCACAGCGCCCCCTGGAAAAATCATCAGGTATAGGGAAAAAAATTTCGGTGTATCCTACATAAATGAAATTTGGGAGGCAGATACATCTTGTCGGGACTGACAAAAAACCTCTTGGCAAAATTTCCTATGACCAACAGGAAGTCGGCCATTTTGTGTCAAAATCCATATTTCACGTGCCATATTTTAATGAACTACTCCTACAAATTTCACATGAGCAACTTCAAATTTGTCGTGTGTCATCTAAAGACCCATGGGATGAAACGATATCAAAAGTTTGAGTGTACGTCAGAGCCCCCCGCTGTGACGGCGTGGCGAAAATGTGGCGAATTTCGATCCCTCGCCATGAAAACGGAAGTCGCTCGTAATCGAAGGTACATGGTCCGAACGGACCCAAACTTCTCAGGCATGATAACAATCTCGCCCTGAACAGATTGCCATGTCAATATTGGACATAGGTCATAGCGCCACCTACTGGCAACAGGAAGTATAATGTTTTTACACTTTTACGTCCTCTGTCTTATAGGTTGACCACATCAACGTCAAATTTGGTCAGCTAAGTTGTAAGAAGTTGCTGACGTGGTACTATGAAATTTGTGACCATGTGTCAAACGCTGTTGCCATGGTGACCCCTTGTTCGCCATAAAATACGAATACATATTTGAGGCACTTATGATGCTTTGTTTCTCACGAAACTTGGCAGACATGTTCAGAGTGGCAAGTCGATAAGTCCGATATGTGTCTTTTGTCCAATTGTGTCAAAATGGCTCCATAGCGCCCCCTACAACACTTAAAAGTCAATTTTAACACCTTTAAATTTGACTTAGAAGAACCAAATTCGGTCGGCTCATGTACCTCCCGACGACCTACGAAAAAGCCTCTTGGAGCAATTAGCTCCGCCCAACCGGAAGTCCGCCATTTTGATTTTACCTTGGCGTAAGCGGCGAACGGAAGGCATCGTACTTTCACGAACTCCTCCTAGGCGGTTCATCGTATCCGCCTCAAACTTGGGCAACGCGTAGAGGAGGCCTTCCAGATCAAACGATATCAAAAGATTTAGTCCACATCGAAAGGCGTGGCCGCGGTGAAGCGTGATTCGCCACGAACAGGAAGTTGCTCCAAATCAAAGGTACATGGTCTAATCTGATCCAAACTTCTCAGGCATGATAACAGTTCCGCCCTAAACACATCTACATGTCAATATTGGACATAAGTCATAGCGCCACCTAATGGTGATAAAAAGTTTGAAATTCTTCTTTTACGTCCTGTGCCTCGCAGGTTCAATGGAGAAACCTCAAATTTGGTCAGCGTAGTTGTGAGACGTGGCTGATATTGTACTGTGAAATTTTTGACCATGTGTCAAACGCTGTTGCCATGGTGACGCCCTGTTCGCCATCAAACACGAATACATGTTTGAGGCACTTGAGATGATTTGTGTCTCACGAAACTTGGCAGGCATGTTCAGAGTGGCAAGACAATATGTCCAATATTTGTCTTTTGTCCAATTGTGTCAAAATGGCTCCATAGCGCCCCCTACAACATTTCAAAGTCAATTCTAACACCTTTAAATTTGACTTAGAAGAACCAAATTCGGTCGGCTCATGTACCTCCCGACGACCTGCCAAAAAGCCTCTTGGAGCAATTAGCTCCGCCCAACCGGAAGTCAGCCATTTTGATTTTAATAGGCAAACGATGGAAAACGATGGAAAATCAAAGGTGTCGTATTTTACCACCAGCTCCTCCTTGGTGGATAATCGAATCCACCTCAAACTTGGGCGACGCATAGATTAGACCTTCCCGATCAAACGGCACATAGGGTTTTATAGTCCACATCGAAAGGCGTGGCCGCGGTGAAGCGTGATTCGCCATGAACAGGAAGTTGCTCCAAATCAAAGGTACATGGTCTAATCTGATCCAAACTTCTCATGCATGATAACAGTCCCGCCATAAACACATCTACATGTCAATTTTGGACATAAGTCATAGCGCCCCCTAATGGTAATAGGAAGTTTGAAATTCTTCTTTTACGTCCTGTGCCTCGCAGGTTCAATGGAGAAACCTCAAATTTGGTCAGCGTAGTTGTGAGACGTGGCTGATATTGTACTGTGAAATTTTTGACCATGTGTCAAACGCTGTTGCCATGGTGACGCCCTGTTCGCCACCAGATACGGATACATGTTTGAGGCACTTGGGATGATTTGTATGTCACAAAACTTGGCAGACATGTTCAGAGTGGCAAGTCCATATGTCCGATATGTGTCTTTTGTCCAATTGTGTCAAAATGGCTCCATAGCGCCCCCTACAACATTTCAAAGTCATGGCCCCCGCCTTTAAATTTGACGTAGATGAATGAAATTCGGTCGGCTTGTGTATCTTCCAACGACCTACAAAAAAGCCTCTTGGAGCAATTAGCTCCGCCCAACTGGAAGTCAGCCATTTTGGATTTTACCTTGGCGTAAGCAGTGAATGGAAGGCGACGCACTTTTACCACTTCCTCCTTGGCCGTTAATCGAATCCACCTCAAACTTGGGCGACGCATAGATGAGATCTTCCCGATCAAACGGCATATAGGGTTTTATAGTCTACGACGAAAGGTGCGGAAGCAGCGGAGCGCGATTCGCCACGAAACGTGATGTGTTTTTTCACTGTGTCGGGGATGCTTCTACAGGCACGAAACACAGCACACATATTACAAACATGGACAGGTTTGATCGGACATGAGTTTTGAGTTCGGCCGTTGCAAAGCAGCTCCGTAGCGCTCCTTACAATACAAAAAAACCAAGCCACCCGCGCGTATGAAATATCACCGGCGAACGTATCTACAGGCTGAAGTCTGTCGGTGCCACGAACCGAACCCGCCGGGAAACGGCATTTTCAAAGTGAGGACACGGGGAAGAGAAATCGGCGCGTCCCGACCGGCCGTCGCGAGACTCGGCGGACGCGTGGAGAGCGGCTGCCGGCGCGTCCCCGACGGCGAGAGTGCGAGGGCCCGATCATCGCTGCTCGCAGCTTTAATTATTATTATTATTATTCTTATTTTTCAGCATCGTTCGCTCAGTTTTCAGACTGTTCCCATACACGAAAACGAAGGAAAATTGGCACACACGTCAGAAATTCTTCCCGCTACTCAGACCCAGAGGCCTGGCACTGGGTGTGGCCATGGGGCTCCATAGCGCCCCCTTATGTAAGGGAGTCTTTTCGGGGGCATATAGTGACAGCTCTGAATCGAAGGTGCTTGGTCTGATCTGAACGAAACTTTTTAGGTATGATAAGACGACCGCCCTTAACACATCTCCATCTGAATATTGGCCATAAGTCATAGCGCCACCTACTGACAATTTCACGTGACAAATCCTACTTTTATTTCCCCTGCCTCGCAGATTCGCCCGATCAACCTCAAACTTGCTCAGTACACTTATACATATTGGACAATGTCATATAAAAAAATCTGTGACGTTTCGTCGGAAGCCGTCCGCGCGGCTATTGAAAAACTACGAGCTAACGGCTAACAAAATTGGAATCATCATAACTCAACCATATTTGGACAAATCTTTACCAGATTCCTCATGAATGATAACTGTCGCACCCTGAACAGATTCCCATGTCAATATTGGACATAAGTCATAGCGCCACCTACTGGTAACATGAAGTATGAAATTCTTCTTTTACATCCTGTGCCTTTCAGGATCATTGGATCCACTTCATATTTGGTCAGCTTAGTTGTGACACATGGCTGATGTTATACTGTGAAAATTTTTGAAACGACTCAAACGCTGTTGCCATGGTGACGCGTTGTTCGCCATAAAATCCGTTACATATTTGAGGCACTTATGATGCTTTGTTTGTCACGAAACTTGGCAGACATGTTCAGAGTGGCAAGGCGATATGTCCGATATGTGTCTTTTGTCCAATTGTGTCAAAATGGCTCCATAGCGCCCCCTAGAACACTTAAAAGTCAATTTTAACACCTTTAAATTTGACGTAGAAGAACCAAATTCGGTCGGCTCATGTACCTTCCGACGACCTACCAAAAAGCCTCTTGGAGCAATTAGCTCCGCCCAACCGGAAGTCAGCCATTTTGGATTTTACCTTGGCGTAGGTGGCGAACGGAAGGCGACGTACTTTGACGAACTCCTCCTAGGCGGTTATTCGGATCCGCCTCAAACTTTAGCAACGCGTAGAGGAGGCCTTCCGGATCAAACGATATCAAAAGATTTACTCCACATCGAAAGGCGTGGCCGCGGTGAAGCGTGATTCGCCACGAACAGGAAGTTGCTCCAAATCAAAGGTACATGGTCTAATCTGATCCAAACTTCTCAGGCATGATAACAGTCCCGCCATAAACACATCTACATGTCAATTTTGGACATAAGTCATAGCGCCACCTAATGGTAATAGGAAGTTTGAAATTCTTCTTTTACGTCCTGTGCCTCGCAGGTTCAATGGAGAAACCTCAAATTTGGTCAGCGTAGTTGTGAGACGTGGCTGACATTGTACTGTGAAATTTTTGACCATGTGTCAAACGCTGTTGCCATGGTGACGCCCTGTTCGCCATCAAATACGGATACATGTTTGAGGTACTTGAGTTGATTTGTGTCTCACGAAACTTGGCAGGCATGTTCAGAGTGGCAAGTCAATATGTCCAATATGTGTCTTTTGTCCAATTGTGTCAAAATGGCTCCATAGCGCCCCCTACAACATTTCAAAGTCACGGCCCCCGCCTTTAAATTTGACGTAGATGAACGAAATTCGGTCGGCTAGTGTATCATCCACCGACCTACAAAAAAGCCTCTTGGAGCCATTAGCTCCGCCCAACCGGAAGTCAGCCATTTTGGATTTTATATGTCTAAACATGGAAAATCAAAGGTGTCGTACTTTTACCACCTCCTCCTTGGCCGTTAAACGAAACCACCTCAAACTTGGGCGACGCGTAGATGAGACCATCCCGATCAAACTGCCCATAGGGTTTTATAGTCTACGACAAAAGGTGCGGGCACAGCGGAGCGCGATTCGCCACGAAACGTGAGGTGTTCTTTCACTGTGTCGGGGATGCTTCTACAGGCACGAAACACAGCACACGCATTACAAACACGGACAGGTTCGATCGGACATGAGTTTTGAGTTCGGCCGTTGCAAAGCAGCTCCTTAGCGCTCCTTACAATACAGAAAAAGAATGCCACCCACGCTTACGAAATATCACCGGCGAAAGTATCTCCAGGCCGAAGTCTGTCGGTGCCACGGACTGAACTCGCCAGGAAGACGGCATTTTGAAAGTGAGGACACGGGGAAGAGAAATCCGCGCGTCCCGACCGGCCGTCGCGAGACTCGGCGGACGCGTGGAGAGCGGCGACCCGCTCGTCCCCGACGGCGAGAGTGCGAGGGCCCGATCATCGCTGCTTGCAGCTTTAATTAGGGCCCGAGCACGAGGTGCGCGGACCTGGGGCATTGCATGCACCAGGGCCGCATGCACCGAGGTGCAAGGCCCTATTGTTTCCGTAAGGATTATTATTATTATTATTATTCTTATTTTTCAGCATCGTTCGCTCAGTTTTCAGACTGTTCCCATACACGAAAACGAAGGAAAATTGGCACACACGTCAGAAATTCTTCCCGCTACTCAGACCCAGAGGCCTGGCACTGGGTGTGGCCAAGGGGCTCCATAGCGCCCCCTTATGTAAGGGAGTCTTTTCGGAGGCATATAGTGACAGCTCTGAATCAAAGGTGCTTGGTCCGATCTGAACGAAACTTTTTAAGTATGATAAGACGACCGCCCTTAACACATATCCATCTTAATATTGGCCATAAGTCATAGCGCCACCTACTGGCAATTTCACGTTACAAATCCTACTTTTATTTCCCCTGCCTCGCAGATTCGCCCGATCAACCTCAAACTTGCTCAGTACACTTATACATATTGGACAATGTCATATAAAAAAATCGGTGACGTTTCGTCGGAAGCCGTCCGCGCGGCTATTGAAAAACTACGAGCTAACGGCTAACAAAATTGGAATCATCATAACTCAACCATATTTGGACAAATCTTTACCAGATTCCTCCTGAATGATTACTGTCCCACCCTGAACAGATTGCCATGTCAATATTGGACTTAAGTCATAGCGCCACCTACTGGTAACATGAAGTATGAAATTCTTCTTTTACATCCTGTGCCTTTCAGGATCATTGGATCCACTTCATATTTGGTCAGCTTAGTTGTGACACATGGCTGATGTTATACTGTGAAAATTTTTGAAACGACTCAAACGCTGTTGCCATGGTGACGCGTTGTTCGCCATAAAATCCGATACATATTTGAGGCACTTATGATGCTTTATTTCTCACGAAACTTGGCAGACATGTTCAGAGTGGCAAGGCGATATGTCCGATATGTGTCTTTTGTCCAATTGTGTCAAAATGGCTCAATAGCGCCCCCTAGAACACTTAAAAGTCAATTTTAACACCTTTAAATTTGACGTAGAAGAACCAAATTCGGTTGGCTCATGTACCTTCCGACGACCTACCAAAAAGCCTCTTGGAGCAATTAGCTCCGCCCAACCGGAAGTCAGCCATTTTGGATTTTACCTTGCCGTAGGTGGCAAACGGAAGGCCACGTACTTTGACGAACTCCTCCTAGGCGGTTATTCGGATCCGCCTCAAACTTTAGCAACGCGTAGAGGAGGCCTTCCGGATCAAACGATATCAAAAGATTTACTCCACATCGAAAGGCGTGGCCGCGGTGAAGCGTGATTCGCCATGAACAGGAAGTTGCTCCAAATCAAACGTACATGCTCTAATCTGATCCAAACTTCTCAGGCATGATAACAGTCCCGCCCTGAACACATCTTCATGTCAATATTGGACATAAGTCATAGCGCCACCTAATGGTGATAGGAAGTTTAAAATTGTACTTTTACGTCCTCTGCCTGGCATGTTCACTGGAGAAACCTCAAATTTGGTCAGCTTAGTTGTGAGACATGGCTGATATTGTACTGTGAAATTTTTGACCATGTGTCAAACGCTGTTGCCATGGTGACGCCCTGTTCGCCATCAGATACGGACACATGTTTGAGGCACTTGGGATGATTTGTATGTCACCAAACTTGGCAGACATGTTCAGAGTGGCAAGTTGATATGTCCGATATGTGTCTTTTGTCCAATTGTGTCAAAATGGCTCCATAGCGCCCCCTACAACATTTCAAAGTCATGGCCCCCGCCTTTAAATTTGTCGTAGATGAACGAAATTCGGTCGGCTAATGTATCTTCCTCCGACCTACAAAAAAGCCTCTTGGAGCCATTAGCTCCGCCCAACCGGAAGTCAGCCATTTTAGATTTTATATGACTTAACATGGAAAATCAAAGGTGTTGTACTTTTACCACCTCCTCCTTGGCCGTTAATCGAAACCACCTAAAACTTGGGCGACGCGTAGATGAGATCTTCCCGATCAAACGACCTATAGGGTTTTATAGTCTACGACGAAAGGTGCGGGCGCAGCGGAGCGCGATTCGCCATGAAACGTGAGCTATTTTTTCACTGTGTCGGGGATGCTTCTACAGGCACGAAACACAGCACACATATTACAAACATGGACAGGTTCGATCGGACATGAGTTTTGAGTTCGGCCGTTGCAAAGCAGCTCCTTAGCGCTCCTTACAATACAAAAAAACCAAGCCACCCGAGCGTATGAAATGTCACCAGCGAACGTATCTACAGGCCAAAGTCTGTCAGTGCCACGAACTGAACCCACCAGGAAGACAGCATTTTCAAAGTGAGGACACGGGGAAGAGAAATCGGCGCGTCCCGACCGGCCGTCGCGAGACTCGGCGGACGCGTCGAGAGCGGCTGCCGGCGCGTCCCCGACGGCGAGAGTGCGAGGGCCCGATCATCGCTGCTCGCAGCTTTAATTATTATTATTATTATTCTTATTTTTCAGCATCGTTCGCTCAATTTGCACCCTGTTCCCATATGGCGAAACGAAGGAAAATTGGCACACACGTCAGAAATTGCTCCCGCTACTCAGGCCCAGAGGCCCGGCACAAGTTGAGCCCCAGGGGCTCCATAGCGCCACCTTCTGTCACTTTGTCTTTTCGGGTGCATATAGCATCTGCTATAAATCAAAGGCGCATGGTCCAATCTCTGCGAGACTTCTCAGGCATGGTACCAGTCCCGCCCTTAAGACATCGCCATGTTCGCATTGACCATAAGTCATAGCGCCACCTACTGACAACATAACATCACAAATCCTACTTTAATTTCCCCTGCATTGCAGATTCATCTGATCCACCTCAAACTTACTCACAACAGTTATACCAATGGGCCGATGTCATATAAAAAATTCTGCGACGTTCCGTGCGACGCCCCCCCCGGGGGGTGTCCGACAAAACGTGCTAACGGCTAGCAAAATTGTGAACGTCATAACTCAACCATATTTGGTCATATCTCTACCAAACTTCTCAGGCATGATAGCCGTCCCGCCCTGAACAGATTCCCATGTCAATATTGGACATAGGTCATAGCGCCACCTAATGGTAGGAGGACGTTAAAAAATGTTACTTTTACGTCCTGCGCCTCGCAGGTTTACTGGAGCAACCTCAAATTTGGTCAGCTTAGTTGTGAGACAAGGCTGATATGATACCATGAAAATTTTGACCATGTGTCAAACACTGTTGCCATGGTGACGCTTTGTTCGCCATCAAATACGAATACATATTTGAGGCACTTATGATGCTTTGTTTCTCACGAAACTTGGCAGACATGTTCAGAGTGGCAAGTCGATATGTCCAATATGTGTCTTTTGTCCAATTGTGTCAAAATGGCTCCATAGCGCCCCCTACAACACTTAAAAGTCAATTATCCCACCTTTAAATTTGACGTAGAAGAACCAAATTCGGTGGGCTCATGTACCTTTCGATGACCTACCAAAAAGCCTCTTGGAGCAATTAGCTCCGCCCAACCGGAAGTCCGCCATTTTGATTTTACCTTGGCGTGGGCGGCGAACGGAAGGCGTCGTACTTTCGCGAACTCCTCCTAGGCGATTCATCGTATCAGTCTCAAACTTGTGCAACGCGTAGAGGAGGCCTTCTGGATCAAACGATATCAAAAGATTTAGTCCACATCGAAAGGAGTGGCCGCGGTGAAGTGTGATTCGCCATGAACAGGAAGTTGCTCCAAATCAAAGGTACATGGTCTAATCTGATCCAAACTTCTCAGGCATGATAACAGTCCCGCCCTAAACACATCTACATGTCAATATTAGACATAAGTCATAGCGCCACCTAATGGTGATAGGAAGTTTGAAATTGTACTTTTACGTCCTCTGCCTCGCAGGTTCACTGGAGCAACCTCAAATTTGGTCAGCTTAGTTGTGAGACATGGCTGATATTGTACTGTGAAATTTTTGACCATGTGTCAAACGCTGTTGCCATGGTGACGCCCTGTTCGCCATCAGATACGGACACATGTTTGAGGAACTTGGGATGATTTGTATGTCACCAAACTTGGCAGACATGTTCAGAGTGGCAAGTCAATATGTCCGATATGTGTCTTTTGTCCAATTGTGTCAAAATGGCTCCATAGCGCCCCCTAAAACATTTCAAAGTCATGGCCCCCGCCTTTAAATTTGACGTAGAGGAACGAAATTCGGTCGGCTAGTGTATCTTCCTCCGACCTACAAAAAAGCCTCTTGGAGCCATTAGCTCCGCCCAACCGGAAGTCAGCCATTTTAGATTTTATATGACTAAACATGGAAAATCAAAGGTGTCGTACTTTTACCACCTCCTCCTTGGCCGTTAATCGAAACCACCTCAAACTTGGGGGAAGCGTAGATGAGATCTTCCCGATCAAACGACCTATAGGGTTTTATAGTCTACGACGAAAGGTGCGGGCGCAGTGGAGCGCGATTCGCCACGAAACGTGAGCTGTTTTTTCACTGTGTCGGGGATGCTTCTAAAGGCACGAAACACAGCACACACATTACAATCGAGGACAGGTTCGATCGGACATGAGTTTTGAGTTCGGCCGTTGCAAAGCAGCTCCTTAGCGCTCCTTACAATACAAAAAAACCAAGCCACCAGAGCGTATGAAATGTCACCAGCGAACGTATCTACAGGCCGAAGTCTGTCAGTGCCACGAACTGAACCCACCAGGAAGACAGCATTTTCAAAGTGAGGACACGGGGAAGAGAAATCCGCGCGTCCCGACCGGCCGTCGCGAGACTCGGCGGACGCGTCGAGAGCGGCGACCCGCTCGTCCCCGACGGCGAGAGTGCGAGGGCCCGATCATCGCTGCTTGCAGCTTTAATTATTATTATTATTATTATTATTATTCTTATTTTTCAGCATCGTTCGCTCACTTTTCAGGCACTTCCCATATGCGAAAACGAAGGAAATTTGGCACACACGTCAGAAATTGCTCCCGCTACTCAGACCCAGAGGCCTGGCACTGGGTGTGGCCATGGGGCTCCATAGCGCCCCCTTATGTAAGGGAGTCTTTTCGGGTGCAAATAGTGACAGCTCTGAATCGAAGGTGCTTGGTCTGATCTGTACGAAACTTTTTGGGTATGATAAGACGACCGCCCTCAACACATCTCCATCTTAATATTGGCCATAAGTCATAGCGCCACCTACTGGCAATTTAACGTGACAAATCCTACTTTTATTTCCTCTGCCTCGCAGATTCACCCGATCAACCTCAAACTTGCTCAGTACACTTATACATATTTGACAATGTCATATAAAAAAATCGGTGACGTTTCGTCGGAAGCCGTCCGCGCGGCTATTGAAAAACTACGAGCTAACGGCTAACAAAATTGGAATCATCATAACTCAACCATATTTGGACAAATCTTTACCAGATTCCTCATGAATGATAACTGTCCCACCCTGAACAGATTCCCATGTCAATATTGGACATAAGTCATAGCGCCACCTACTGGTAACAGGAAGTATGAAATTCTTCTTTTACATCCTGTGCCTTTCAGGATCATTGGATCCACTTCATATTTGGTCAGCTTAGGTGTGACACATGGCTGATGTTATACTGTGAAAATTTTTGAAACGACTCAAACGCTGTTGCCATGGTGACGCGTTGTTCGCCATAAAATCCGTTACATATTTGAGGCACTTATGATGCTTTGTTTCTCACGAAACTTGGCAGACATGTTCAGAGTGGCAAGGCGATATGTCCGATATGTGTCTTTTGTCCAATTGTGTCAAAATGGCTCCATAGCGCCCCCTACAAAACTTAAAAGTCAATTATCCCACCTTTAAATTTGACGTAGAAGAACCAAATTCGGTGGGCTAATGTACCTCCCGACGACCTACGAAAAAGCCTCTTGGAGCAATTAGCTCCGCCCAACCGGAAGTCCGCCATTTTGATTTTACCTTGGCGTAAGGGGCGAACGGAAGGCCTCGTACTTTCGCGAACTCCTCCTAGGCGGTTCATGGGATCCGCCTCAAACTTGGGCAACGCGTAGAGGAGGCCTTCCGGATCAAACGATATCAAAAGATTTTGTCTAAATCGAAAGGCGTGGCCGCGGTGAAGCGTGATTCGCCATGAACAGGAAGTTGCTCCAAATCAAAGGTACATGGTCTAATCTGATCCAAACTTCTCAGGCATGATAACAGTCCCGCCCTGAAAACATCTTCATGTCAATATTGGACATAAGTCATAGCGCCACCTAATGGTGATAGGAAGTTTGAAATTCTTCTTTTATGTCCTCTGCCTCGCAGGTTCACTGGAGAAACCTCAAATTTGGTCAGCTTAGTTGTGAGACATGGCTGATATGATACTTTGAAAATTTTGACCATGTGTCAAACGCTGTTGCCATGGTGACGCCCTGTTCGCCATCAAATACGTTACATATTTGAGGCACTTATGATAATTTGTTTGTCACGAAACTTGGCAGACATGTTCAGAGTGGCAAGACAATATGTCCGATATGTGTCTTTTGTCCAATTGTGTCAAAATGGCTCCATAGCGCCCCCTACAAAACTTAAAAGTCAATTATCGCACCTTTAAATTTGACGTAGAAGAACTAAATTCGGTCGGCTCATGTACCTCTCGACGACCTACCAAAAAGCCTCTTGGAGCAATTAGCTCCGCCCAACCGGAAGTCAGCCATTTCGGATTTTACCTTGGTGTAAGCAGTGAACGGAAGGTGACGTACTTTGACGAACTCCTCCTAGGCGGTTATTCGGATCCGCCTCAAACTTGGGCAACGCGTAGAGGAGGCCTTCCGGATCAAACGATATCAAAAGATTTACTCCACATCGAAAGGCGTGGCCGCGGTGAGGCGTGATTCACCATGAACAGGAAGTTGCTCCAAATCAAAGCTACATGGTCTAATCTGATCCAAACTTCTCAGGCGTGATAACAGTCCCACCCTAAACACATCTACATGTCAATATTGGACATAAGTCATAGCGCCACCTAATGGTGATAGGAAGTTTGAAATTCTTCTTTTACGTCCTCTGCCTCGCAGGTTCACTGGAGAAACCTAAAATTTGGTCAGCTTAGTTGTGAGACATGGCTGATATTGTACTGTGAAATTTTTGACCATATGTCAAACGCTGTTGCCATGGTGACGCCCTGTTCGCCATCAAATACGTTACATATTTGAGGCACTTATGATGCTTTGTTTCTCATGAAACTTGGCAGACATGTTCAGAGTGGCAAGACAATATGTCTGATATGTGTCTTTTGTCCAACTGTGTCAAAATGGCTCCATAGCGCCCCCTACAACATTTCAAAGTCAATTCTAACGCCTTTAAATTTGACTTAGAAGAACCAAATTCGGTCGGCTCATGTACCTCCCGACGACCTACCAAAAAGCCTCTTGGAGCAATTAGCTCCGCCCAACCGGAAGTCAGCCATTTTGGATTTTACCTTGGGGTAGGCAGTGAACGAAAGGCGACGCACTTTGACGAACTCCTCCTACGGGACACGGGTAAGGGAATTTTCCACTTCGTGGCTGAGAATGAATGGGCATTTTCCTGCCATTGGTCAAAGGTCGTCACAATGGACTTGCGTCCCTGTTAGGGTGTCATATGGCTGTGACTAAGATCACGAATTGGACGCAAAGTGTGCTGAAGCCACTGCGCCTGTCGGTGGCGCTATCACTCCTTTCTGGGCTGGGGGGGGGGGCCCCGGGTATTGCCGTTGGACACAGGGGCCCCTACCACTTCCCTAACTCGTACACCTGTCCAACTGATGGACCTTTTTGTCCACTTCATTCACTTTGTAAATTTTTGGGTGTCCGCTTCGTGGTACATTTGTCGACATTGCAGAACTTGTCATGGTAGTACAGTACGGTACAGTAAATATGTCCAATCGGTGGAATATTTGTCCACTCTGGGTAAATGGCCCCCTTTTGCCCAAAACTCGCTTGCCGACTCTGGGGCGGGGTACCAGGGGCCCCCGGGGCCCCCGGGGGCCAAAAGTCCAATTAGCCCAGAACTCACTTGCCGACATCGGGGGGGAGAGGCCTGAGGGGGGCCCGGGAGTACCAGGGGCCCCCGGGGGCCAAAAGTCCAATTAGCCCAGAACTCACTTGCCGACATCGGGGGGAGAGGCCTGAGGGGGGCCCGGGAGTACCAGGGGCCCCCGGGGGCCAAAAGTCCAATTAGCCCAGGACTCACTTGCCGACATCGGGGGGAGAGGCCTGAGGGGGGCCCGGGAGTACCAGGGGCCCCCGGGGGCCAAAAGTCCAATTATCCCAGAACTCACTTGCCGACACCGGGGGCTTTGGCACAAGGGGCCCCCGGGGGCCCCCAGGGTAGGTTGCACTTCCACCGAGTGGACATGTTCCCCCCACTGAGGAGGACTGTGCTGGCCGGGTGGAAGAGACCACCTTGCCTTTGTCCAGTTGGAATACCCTGACCTCAGCTCTAAGGTATTTTGAAGTGTACGTACACTTCGCCGCCTATTTTTAGGACCCCCGGGGAGCCGGGCAAGGGGGGGTTGGGGACGTCCACTCCGCGACATGGGCCGCTTCTTGCCACTGGACGGTTTCCGGAGCCCGCTTCCCTATGGTGGGGAAGAGAAATCGTCGCGTCCCGACCGGCCGTCGCGAGACCCGGCGGACGCGTGGAGAGCGGCTGCCGGCGCGTCCCCGACGGCAAGAGTGCGAGGGCCCGATCATCGCTGCTCGCAGCTTTAATTTATTACTTATCGCCTGATGTAACACAGGGAAAAAAGGAGGTCAGAGAGAAATTTAGAGGGACATAATTGAGGAAATAACCAAAAGTCACATGAAGCGAGGCTGGCGTATTTTTGGACTTGAAAAGATAGTTGGGGTTGGGTGGTGCATGAAGGCAGGACTAGGAGAGAAGAGAAGAAAAGGTAAATCTAGAAGTCCAGATCTAATGCCAAGCCTAATTAACTTTACCTCAGAGGGAATGGCACAGCGAAACCCTTCCCTCCACTGTGACTCGGTGGAGGGGAAATGACTCTCTGGAGGAGAATGGCACAAAACACAAAACCACCCAAAAAAACAATCTGTCCAAAAGGTACCCGGTGTGTTCAGCCACATATGGCTCGTGCCCTTGTCCCACATGGACATGATTCAAGACACACACACACACACACACACACACACACACACACACACGCCTCTGATTGGAGCAGTTTGGTGAAATAGCCTGATAGAGAGACTCAGTACAAAAAGGCACATATCTGATATCTTATGCATCCTCATTCTCATATGTAATTGTTTCTATTGTCAGGGACTTTACCTTAATTTAAAATTCTGGTTTAAAATCCTGAGTTGTATATTAGTCACAGACATTTGTTTCATATAGCAACATTTGGCAAATCAAATTCGGCTTAGGGCCTGGGAGTGAGACAAATCACGTCCTGGTGAACATACGGTATATTCATATCATTTATAACATTCATCTTGAGTTGTAAAGAACACCAACCAAACCTGTGGCATGTGATTTCAGACAGTCTCTACTCTGACATGACTTCCTGTCACATTATGACCATACTGATACCCATATCTGTTTGTAATAAACATGTTTCTCCCCTTCAGTTGGTGACATTGCCAAGCTGCAGTCACTGCACTCCCTTGACTGTTCAGCACAGCACAACGGGAACGAAAGCGCCTGCCAAAGGGGGCGCGGCCTTTGATGTCAAGTAGTGTACAGTGGAGTGAGCCCAGAGGGGGCTGTGTTTTAAGTAATACAGTCTGCACCTAGCCGAGAAGCACCTGGCACTCATCAGGGTCAAACATAAACAGGATCATGTTCGGCTTCTGTGCCGATCTAATATTACCTTTCTCCTAGTCAAATAAATAGACCAAGGCTCTCAAGCACTCTACAACCCCCCTCAAGTACAAATACTGGTTGCGTTGTAATGCAGCACATTATGACGGAGCGCAGAGATTTTGCAACACGTCGTGCACGATACTGTAACTATAATGCTCTCATGCTTTTTAGCTCCCCGGGGGACGGGGGCTGTTCGTGGCCGAGGTAAGTAAAATAACCATGAATTTGCAAAACTTTAACCGTTAACACCAAAGTGCTGCACGGGCATAACGCTGTTGGCGGTAATTGGGTTGGTGAACAAATTGTTAAATGCATGCGCCGACTAGATCCCGACACTCACAGAACCACTGAGCTGTGGTTCCTCCTGGTGTACAGATCCTGCACAGGAACACTTACACCGAGTTGGAAGATGCTTGCATGATTTCTGCCACTGGTTTTGGATTCTGGGTTTCATTTTTGCAGCCTTTGTGGTTGTGCAATAACTTATACGACAACTATTGCTACCCTGGGACCACTAACAAAAAAGACAGTGATGATGAATGTATTTACAGTACACAAGGCCAGATGAGGAAAACTGCAGAATTTCAATGATTAAATCAGCAGGGATCAAACATTTGTTACATCCAATGTCAACATATCCCCTGCAAGAAAGTCAGATGTGCCACAAAGCTCTGCATCACCCCAACCTCCATGCAATCCTCCTTTTCCACCTTGTCACGTGAGGGCCACACTACTTGCTACCTGCTGACATTGGACATCAGTCAGAATTGGTGCAGAATAATCCAATATGAGTGTGATTTTCTCAGGATGCAGAGTCGACCATGGTTTTTAGATCTGTTCGTCAAAACACATCTGAGTAGATCTGATCACATGCATCGTAATGATTACAGCAGAGAACAGACAGATTTCAAAGGGTCGGGGACTGTGGCTGCAATCTTGTTTCTTGTTTTCTGCATTTCTACGTTTTTGTGGGATATTGCAACAGACAGTTAAAGGGGCAGAAAAAGCAATTCTACAGTAAAACACATTTAGTAAAAATCAGCGAATATTTCCTCAGCGTCCTTCAGCTGTCCGTTCCAGGTTTTTGGCTCAGCCTAGGCTCTGTAAATCGAAAACCAAAAAGTGGTGCGGGCCGCACCACACGACACTGCGAGTGCAGCTTGTAAACATCACTCGTCGACACATTGAGAGACGTGCTAGCAGGTGGCGCTGCAACACAGCGGTTCTGGCTTAGTGGTTAGTGTGTTGGACTGCCATACCAGAGGTCTTGGGCACGCGGCCCGGCCCGAGCAGTAAAATCACAACAACAACAGAGAGAGAAACAAGCTCTCTCCAAAATTTGCTTTCTGCCCCTTTAAAACAAGTAAAAACACGTTTTTTTTTGGCTTGGAAAGCCTACACTTTTATGTCCATATACCTTATACCTCTGGATTCTCACTGTGTCAATACAGCAATGGTATTTGATGTTTCAATCATGTCAGTCAAGCGTGTCCTCGCTACTACTGGAACAACTCAAGTCCTGCCCCCTTGATCCAATTATTATGACTGCTGCAAGCTCTGCTGTAAGCACTATGGAATTACCTTTTATGTTTTCCTTCACTGATGCTTCGCCGAGATTGCAGGAGGCTGACAGGAGAGCAGTTACAGTCCGGCTGTATATCATTTTAAGATTAAAATGTGACCTTGCTAATGTTGGTGGGTGCTGAAGGCTGCTGTATGTAAAGCACTATAAGTCCTTCTTAATGTCACTCCACCAGCTATGGGGGGGGGGGGGGGGGGGGGGGGGGGGGGGGGCTCATTTCCAGAGAGATGCATGGTCCCAATACATTACTCCTACAGTGCTATCTGATGGCTACAGGGACCATAAAGCTCGGCACTGCCACTCAAGCTGGAGTAAACAGACGCACACAAGTATGCACAATCACCAGATCATGCACATTCACACAAAGAGGATACACGGGAGAGATTTTTTTTATTGTTCAGGCGTGATGGATTATACTGCCAAAACATGTTCATTTTGCCTCTCCTCCCTTCCTCCGTCATTTCTTCTTCCTCATTTCATCTCACTAGCCATCTAGTTTCCTCCCTCTTACTGTTCTCATAGGAGGGTCCACTGCTGAGAATGTACACACACACTCACACACTCTCTCTCTTCCCATATCTCTTTCATACTGACAAAATCCAATTTATGACAGACCTCTGGGAGCTTGTGTATATGTATATGTGTGTGTGTGTGTGTGTGTGTGTGTGTGTGTGTGTCTGCTTTTGAGTGGATGTGCACTCTTACCAGTGTGCACATGCTTTCATGATATATGTATGACAACGCAATTCCGTATGCATGCACAGAGGGGGTATTCCTATGGTGTATATGTGTGTGTGTGCATGCAAAGAGATGAGGTTAGCCCTCCTATCTGAAGGGGTCGTGGCGCCTGGCAATAAAAAGATGTCGCCGTGACGACAGCGAAGCAATGAGAATTTCCAGCATAGTTGTAAATGTTCAATCACTCTGCCTCCTCTTTGTCGAGCCGCTGCCCGTCTCCGGCCAAATCAGCGGAGAGAGAGGGGGGCGAGGGTGGTCTGCGAGAGGTGAAAGCAAAAGAAATAAACTCAATTAATGGGACTGGCGGAAGGAGGAGCGGAAAAACAAATGCAGAGCGATGGAAGGGGGAGAGAGTAAGGAGTTGAGGGCGAGTCAGTGAAACGGGAGAAGTGATTGCGCCCACAGCGAGGACATCTTGGTGTTTAACACCACTCCTAACCCTGGACAGATGGCCCTGAGCGGGTAACAGAGAGGAGTGACCAGAATGCGTTCTCCCTCTCTCTTTGTGTGTGTGTGTGTGTGTGCGTGGTCTGGGCTGTAGTCTTATAACTGCGATTATAATAGTTATGTCCGTATGCCAGGACGGTTAACAGCAATTACATTTTTACTACTGTTGTTACAACTGATACTCGAACTTTCACTATACTGTACCATAGCTGCTGCTGCTGCCTCTCGTACCACATCTATTACTGCCACTAAAGCCGCAACCACTGCCACTGCCTCTGCTCTACTAACATTTTCCACCAATGCTTCTGATAGTAACTACCCTAATGTGTCACCGTGAGGAAAGCACACCCTTCCGCATTTATCAGACTCTCTCCCTCGAATCATGCGTGCCCCTGCAGTGGCTTCTCCCTGCGTCTGCTGCATTGCCCGGACGGAGGTGAACCAGCTGAGGATTGAGTTATCTGTTTGTCTGCGAGACAGACGGCCTCCCCTGCATCATTCCGTGTAAGCGGCAGACTCAATCACAATAAAAGCCTGCGCCGCTGGCACGACGCGCTCGCAGTGCCGCCCGCTCCAAGGGAATCATGTGATGGGGGGAGAGGAGGAGCTCCTCTCTCACTCTCTCTTTCTCCCTTCTCACCTCTTCTGTCTTCCTCTCTCTCGGGATAATGAATCAGACATAGAGAGCAGGGTTTCACAGAATGTGGCCAATGCATAAATAACGCCCGCAGGATAGAGGCCCTATTATAGTGTTTCTGCATGAATCCGTGTCTCTCTCTCTCTCTCTCTCTCTCCCCCACACACACACGTGCACCCACACACACACACTTCTAACAGAGAATAGATGGTATTGTACCATAACAACGTCTGCAGTCATAAAAAGCTTTCAGACAAATGGAAATCTGTCAATTATCATAAATTAGGTGACATGAACAGGGAGGGAGGTGTGTGTTTGCGTGTGTGTGCGTGTGTGTGTGTGTGTGTGTGTGTGTGAAAAAAAAGCGAGAAATGGTGATTTCCCAGCACTTTCTAGGTTATCACAACTGATACAGCATTTTTGCATACAGATCCCAGTGGACAGCCCTACTGTGTAACTGCACAGCGGAAGAAATCTTACAAAATTCTCTATTTCTACCATCCATCGATATCTCGCTGAGAAATCTCCCCTCATGAATCTTTAATTCGGATTCATGATTCTGTTTCTTCCTGTCCTTTCATTTCTTTTCTGTTCATCTCCCTTTTAAGTCACCATTATTCCCCGATCTATCCCTCTCTCTCTCTCTCTCTCTCTCCCTCTCTCCAATTGCTGTATACGCCGCGCATCTCCTCATCTCTGTGGGGAATACATACAGCAAACACCGCGCTCTGACTTTTCTTTTGTACCGCCATTTTCGTTCTTTCTGTCATTTATCCTTCAACTAATCAGCGCAGAAAAAAAAGACCAGCATCTCTCCTTAAAAGGCAGGCCTCAAAACAACATGAAACGGAGAGCAGAAATGAACACAAAGCATCCCGGTCACACGTTCCAGCAGTCAAACCGATTGCAAGACATTAAAATAACATGGATTTTTTATTTTATATCCGACTCTTTGTGTCAGTCTCGCCTTCTGTCTCTGCTGTTGTCTCACACTGACTCTCCATCTCGAAGTGTGCAGGGAGAAGAGTGACATCCCTTCTTTGCTCTTTGTGGAAAACTTAATAATTTAGCAGCGCATATGCAGAGCACACAATGTGGTGTGTGTGTGTGTGTGTGTGTGTGTGTACACTGTGTGTTTGTCTTTTAGCATTGCAGCCTCTGTGGTTTTCACCATGGCAATGCAGTCATCCTCCAAGTGCATTCAAAGATGATTCGCCTCTCTCACATTTCGCCACAGCCTTTTGCCAAATAACGTTGTTTCCTCCCTCATCAGTCTACACTCAATGTGAAGATTTATTCTGAGGCTCTGTCATTTCGGACAGGGGCTGTCAGCCGGCGGATAACCACTTTTCTGATTCTGCAGAGATGTTCTACTGGGTTCAAGTGAGGCGTCTTGCTGGGACACTCGGGGACATCCACGGAGCCGATGCCCAAGCCACTCCTGTGGCTGTCTCGGCTGTGAGCTCGGGGCAGCCAGCTCTGTGAAGAGCTCCGGATGCTACCAACTTCTTGGGAGCCCTCACTGCTGCAGAATTCATCCGTAGCCCTTCCCCAGATCTGTGCCTCAACATAATCTTTCCCCTGGACTTTGCAGGCAGCTCCTTGCACCTTGTGGACTGTCTGTTACTCTAATGTGCTGTGAAACACTACATCGATGGCTGTATGCCTTCCATGATCATGTCCAATCAATTTGAAGTCGCAGCAATGACGTAGACACATCTCAAAGGCACCTGAGTTCAATTTCAAGAGTCAATGTGACCTTTCCTTTTTCTTTTCTTCTGAATAAATCAGTAGAAAGACGAAGTCTAGTTTTCGCTTCAGTGTTACAGGGTAATGAATGTAGAATGATCAAGGACAAAATAATTTTGAATAGTTTTAGCATAAGGCTTCAACATAACAAAGTGTGTGTGTGTGTGTGGGGGGGGGGGTCGTATCAATTTTTGCTACAATAAAGTCAATACACAAATATTAATCACCCAAAAATAACATTGATTCGATTACCTATACAATTACCCCTCTGAAAAAAACTGTATATATGAATCAGTTTACAAAAGGTAAAGTATTACAAAGTATTAGTACTGGGTAATAATAATATATGTATATATATATATATATATATATTTATTTATTTATTTTTTTATTTTTTAAAAATTTTTTAATTCATTGACTTTCACTGTAATCACATTGCAATGGTATAGTCATTATTGGGTTATGTTGTCCAAATATATACTGTAACTCCTGGCAAGGGAGATAAGGCAAGAGAGAGTTTTGTTGAGGTTTTATCCGTGAACACAGGCACACACACACACACACACAACCGCCTGCAATCACACATCACAAAACCATCTTATTCGGCTGATACCTTCTTGTCCGACCTGTAGCTCTGGTTTTCATGCAGTTCTTCGCAGTGATAGTTCTATATTATCATGACACCTTCTTCGAAGTGATATCCTGAACATTTTCCCAGGCCACGTTTTTTTCTTTCTTTCCCATTTTAAATCTGTGCCAGACCACAAGGTGGCAAAAGTAGGAGGGGTAGGGGGGGGGGGGGGGGGGGGGGGAGTGCTCTGAATGCAGAGAATGAGTCTCCACTGCAGCCCGGTAATATGCTGACAGAGAGGAGTTTCTTATCGGAAATGCATCTCTCTCTTTCTGTCTTTGTCTATTTCCCACAGTCTTATACTTTCCCCTCTGAGGCTTGTGCTGAACAAGCTGCTATGCCTGAAGCAATTAGATAAGGTGTGTGTGTGTGTGTGTGTGTGTGTGTGTGTGTGTGTGTGTGTGTGTGTGTGTGTGTTGGGGGTACTGTTGAGAAGTCGGTCAATGGGCGAATCTATGCACGTGCGTGAGTTTAGCTGTACAGTACTTTGCAGTCGTATGTTCTGCCTCATTAAGGCGCGGTGTATAAACGTGGCTGTGTGTAAATACTGAACAGAGGGAGAGCTATGCCTGCTGAAAAAACACTACATCCAACTTTGCCCCCCCCCCAACTCCCACTGCCCAACTCCCACTGGCTCAGTGTGTACGAGACACAGGAACACCAACCCAGCAGGCCAGCGGATCGTTACTGAACCTCACACATTCATCAGGAACACACACACACACACACACACAAACACACACACACACACACACACACACACACACACACACACACACACCCTCTGGGCGATGCAACAGCAGCCTTTGCCCTGGGGCATGGGACACTCGAACCGACAGAGCAGACTATCAGAGCCTGGTGGATCAGTACTCAGTCACAACACTCACACACACACACACACACACACACACACACACACACACACTGGCAGCTCTGACTAATCTATTGTCAACAACACAGTGAGCCAGACCAACCAGACCAGATGCTTCCAATATCATTCAGTTGCCGAGGAGCTGTGCCAGCAGTTCCAGGGCTGCGGGCCCGGATGTGGCAACATGCACCACCTACATTCAAGTAAAGGAAAAGCAGCTTGACTTTTTAGCCCAGCGGATGTGGGCAGACACAATGCATGCTACGACTAAAACCTAGAAATAATAAACAATTAAGTGCATGACTGTTGCTTCAACAACTCATTATTATGGCCATTTTTTTAGAAACGGACACAAAATAACGGCTCATTATTAAAAGCCTGGCTCGTTTTATATATGCATTTAAATATAGCACTAAAATGATCAGGCTAATTCATGACTGGATTAAGTATTGCACATTTGTGACTTGTGAAGCGTACAGTGTTCGTGAGATATCAGGCACATCAATTCACGGAGCCAAAAAAGTCGAATGAATAACCAAGGACCTATGTCATTGTAATCGTGCTTCTTCACAATGTCAGAACAGCCTGAAATGATCTGGGTGTCAGATAGTCAGATATTAAGAATCATTCCAAAAACCTCCCTCTACCTAAGAACAGCGCTTCAAACCACACAGGAACATTTGTACTGCCTGATTTGTTCCGCAGACATTTGCTGCATTATGAAGTGCTGAGTAGAATCCATAAGCTCTTGTATTGGCAATTAGAGCTGATAGGTGTTTGTGTAATGAGGCTGGTTTAAGACTTAAACCCTCTGACGATGCCGACAGCTTTAATCTATAGCCAACACATAATTAGGCTGGTTTATATAAACCGATAAATATCTCCATGTTTGGCAAAGAATACAGCACCAGCAAACTCGGTGAAATGTGTGTGTCGGGCTGACCATTCCTATACAATGTCAGTGGACAAAGCGTTATAATTTGATAACGAAGTGGTCAAGAGATGGAAGATATCTGACATGAGCAAAGCATAATGTGACAATGTACGTCGCAGACGAACGTCGGCGGCAACAAAACCCGTCGCATGTTGCGCTGCGGCGGCACGGCCGTCTGCTCAATTAGATCTCAAAGTGACCGTTCCTCTGTCGTGTTGTTCAGAAATATATACATGCAGATTTAAGGGGAAGATTTAAAATGTTGTCGACTTGTTTGCTGCGGCGGGTGGAAACTTCCAAACTCAAACAGGCCGAGGTCCATGGCATCTATGAGAGGTTGGAGTAAACAGGCACAGTGGAGAGGCCAATACTGGAAAGGTTTGTCAAACACAGACAAAGAGCTAAGTTCAATAATTCATAATCCTGAAAACAGAAAAAAAAAGTTCACCCATTCTAATGTGAAGATGTGTTTTGATGAATGCATCTGCGTATCAAAAGACAAGGGGCAGCTCAGTCCCACGTTGTACACTTGAAATATTTCGATCATCCTGAAATAAGAAAAAAAAATTGTTTGTGTGCCACTGTGGGTGATACAGAAAATCGGTCCAGTGTGGAACGCCCTTTGTAGCACAAGAGAAAAAATAAAGTATCCAGCTACTTAAAAAAATGGACTAACTAGTTTGTAGGAATTTGTATCATTTCCACACGTAATAGACACATGATTATTATAGGATCAATCCCCCCTGTTGCTCCCTGTGCTTATCTGATCAACCAGTTCACTACATTGTCCTGCTTAAGCTCTTCCTATTTTATTTGCAGTCAGATTAAATTATACCCTCAAGGCTGAGCGAGGACTATAGACTCAGGCATCTGATGCATCTTTATTCCACGGGCCCGAAGCTTCTCCTCCACAGGCACATCTCCGCATTCATATCTCGTCCAGCCGAGGCCGGAGCCTTAAAGGCCGGCAGGCGCTGGGTGGGTCAAACTGGCAGCGCGGCCTGGAGTCACGTTGATAATTCTGTTAGCACAAACCAGCTCACTTATGGGCACTGCATGCACCAAGCTTTCAGAGAGAGACACGGGTCCGAGAGTGGGAGGAGAGAGGAGGAGAGATGACGAGAGGGGAGAGAGGCAACGGAAACATGAGGGAGACTGAATAAAATAAAGAGAGGGAGAGATAAAAGGCCCCTCTGCATTCACTCGGCTCCCATCTTCTCTCCCCCAGCCGGCTGCGATCGCCTCCACTTACTGAAGAACAAGGGCCATCGGTGGATTGGCTGATGGCTTGGAGAATACATGGGCAGGGCAAGAAGGGAAGGGAAGGGAAGGAGGAGGAAAAGAGGGAAAGAGGGAGGACGTAGAGGAGTGAACTGGGGGAAAGCGAGGAGGAGCTCTAGCCTCCGTTTAAAAAAAGCCCTGCATATTTAACGCGCACGCCACACAATAGTCTAACTCGAGCGCTCTGGCCGCTGCAGCGTGGTGACCTTACGACCGTCGCACGCCAAGGTCAAACAGCACAGCCAGACGGCGGATTGAAACAGGAAGGAAGAGGCGCATGAAGGAATCTCTAAATCTCTATTAAGGCCAGTCACTCTGGCTCCTATTAGCTCGCCCGCATTCAGTGATAAGCCCAACGGGCTTTGTGGCTATTCTGCGCGTTTGTAGCCTGAAAGCTTTTTTTTTTTTTTTTTTTTTTTTTTTACCCTCAAGAACCCAACATGAAGCAGACTGATGGAATTTCATTTAAATGCATGAGGTGAAATATGTTATCGGTGATGTCAGGAATATGGTGGGGGGGAGGGGAAAGAGAAAAATAGGAAAAAACACAGCACCGACACTGTTGCTAAGAATCACAGCATGAATAAAAGTATTTTCAAGTGCATCCTGCTGCTTGTGACAAACTGTTGAATTGTAACACCCTGCCTTGAACCTGGTATAAAAATGTAATCTGACATCCCTTTTTTTTTTTTTTTTTTACTTTTTTTTCCTCTATTTTGAAAAGAATACCTAGATAGGAGGATAACAGGAAAAGACTGGTGTTAGGATAGTGTCAAACTGACGTTCTTACACGGTACAATTCAGCTCAGCGTCCTGAATACAGCCCACAATGTGTTATTCCAATAATACAGCGCGTCCCTGGACACATGCCTAGAAGACCTCATCAAAAAAAAGTTTTACCTGACGTCACATTCGTGATACATTGCTGCTGTTATGTGTGACTATATCTAGCCAAACATGCCAGAAGCAAAAAATGCGAGTGAGCATTTCTATGAGCTTTTTTTTGCTTTTTCTCCCCCGTGACTTCCAAGCTGTTTCGCCAGACACAGTGCACGGGGCACAAAAACAAATGGTTCTCGTCTTTTTTGAGTTAAGTCCAGTCTCCCTTTTGCCAGAAATAGAAATAAAAGTTCATGATTACAGATTATTTATATGAGAGAGTCACTGTTGTACTCACATTTGCAGGTGTAATTTCTAAATTTCAATGTGGCACTGAAATACAACACTCAGCAGCTGCGGCTGCTTACGCATAACCATAACTCAAATCATGGTTTATTTTGCTATGAAGACAGTATTGGAAAAAGAGGGTTATTTAAAGTACAGGAAGAACAAAATATATGCCACCGTTGCTCTGTAAAATAGAACTAGAAATAGAGACGAGACACTAAATACGAGGGAGGATTGTTGCTCTCGCATCGGCTGGGGAAACCGACTCAAAGGAGGGAACCGAATGCCGACTCACAGGCTGAGCTTTCACTACTCAGTGATTTCATTAAGAAAACAAAAGGGACTTTCACCTTCAAGTCAGAAGAGCCGAGCGAGCATTCCCAACAGACAGAGCCAGTTTGTCCACGAGAAGAGTGGGGTGGATTAGGATTGACCTTCCTATCGTCTTTTCCTTCTTTACCATTCCTTGACCTCAATTGAAGACGCCATGAGGTCAAGGAAGGGTCTAAAGGAGGATTTATAGGACTTAGGAAAAGGCGAATCTGACTCCACCTACACTATACTACATCATCATGCAATGGCGGACGTTATTGACGTGAGTCTGCCGTGGTGAAAACATAACATTTCCAGATTGGAGGACAAAAAAAGGCAGCGGCTCCGTCCGGCATTTTTCAGTGTGTTTTACCGCCGTGTGACATCAGATGTAAATGCTTCATAGGCAGCGGTAACTTACACGATGACTTGCGTCCCTTCTGGGTCAAATTCATACTGGATTTATTCATCTACGTTCGTGCATGGCCCGTCAGGTTAAATATTGCTTAAGCAATAAATTGGGGGGCGTCTATTTCTCCTTTCCTTTCGCATAGGGAAGTCCTGTGTACCCTATTAAGGAGATAGGAAAGGAAGCATTGAGGCACCTTTCCTATGCTAAAGGAGATGGGAAAGGAAGCATTGAAGCAGCTTTCCTAAGCATTTAGAGAATCTGAACAGATCCTATCATGGCTGCCAAAATACTTGATGAGGTAATACTTCATTTCCAGATTTAGGAAACTTCCCAAGCAAATTTGACAATTCAACATGATGATTATGACTTTTTTGCTGACGTTTTTCATCTCCGTTCATTCTTCATTCTCTTGTTCATTTTTTTAATTCATGATAAGTTTAGATGCCGTCATTTTATTCACATGCAGTTTGTCTTAGAAGTGTTATGATATTTCAGAAGAAAAAGGCTGACATCACCAATGGACTCCTCTTCTTCCTCTGTCATCATCGCAACAGGACGTAACAAGTGATACAATTGCTTCTCAGATATCGCGCTACGCTGTGAGCATTTGTTGTATCCATGTTGCTGCTGCCCCCGTGGCCGCGCTCTCGGGACTCTACCACGTCGAGCGAACGAGATGGGGAAGCACAAGAATAGAAAATACCCTGAAGACCATTTGGCCAACAAGACACAGGTGCAACAGAAAACACATGTCAACGGGGTGTCAAATCACAACAATGATTTCAACATTTCAAAACAGTAACCACAATAGGAATCCGAGCAAGAAGTTTGCCACGTGGAGGGGAATTATGATACTTTTGTGTCTTTTGATTAGGGTTACATATGCGAACAGTAATGCACCTACATTAATAATTGCTGGCGGGAGAAAAACAAAAGCTCAAAGCTTTTGGTATTTAAAAAAAAAAAGCGTTAGTGGTTTTAAGTTAGATTAAGTCGGGAGAATAGTGGTAAAAACACGAACCACTCCACTGACTTTAAACAAAGGACAGACAAAGCTGTTTTGAGCGAGAAGCTAGACATTATCAGCCTCCCCCCGTGGAAGAGCAGCCGTTTGCGGATGAATCGAGGGACCTTGGTTTAAAGTTAATTGGATCAACCGGCAGAGCACCTTCGCAGTCACCGGGGGTCGCGTGGGACTTTTTCATATCCATGTAATTAAGTATTGCACGAATGTGTTATTGTCAGCCAGCCCTCTCCGGCCTGAACTCGGCACAGAGTGCAAGAAGGGGTTACACTTGCCTGCAGCCGTCGGAGCCTAGAGAGCAAACAACGTGCAATATTATCATAACGCACTTTAATTGAAGGGAAAAGAAGAAAGGAAAAAAAACACACACTATCTGGTAAAAAATCGTAGTCTGTGCGTTTATATCACATGAACTGTTGAAAGGGAAAACACAGTTAATATCATTATCATACCAAAACACAAATTGGTATGCAGAATATTTTCCAAAGAAATGATTATTTTCCTTCTCTCTGACTGTTCCATCATCTGCTCACCTGCAGTACTCAGCTTCACTCTCTTCCTCTCACACTGTTGTCATTGTTCACTAACACACACACACACACACACACGCACACACGCACCTTTTGCCGTGCGAGACTCTGGCTTCTGTGCCGGTGAATAAAAACCCCATTATTCAGCTAATTAATAACTTAATTAAAGCTCGCTGGCACGTCAGCCGTGCTTGATTACATCATTATTAGGAGTAATTGGGGATTTCTTTAATGGCACCTTGAGAGAAGGAGGGAGAGAGAGTGAAAGAGATAGAAAGCAAAAGAGAGAGAGAGAGAAAGAGAGATTTTTTATAAAGCTACTTAGTGCTTGGTTTTCCTCAAACGCTCATATTAACATTTTGACAAACATCTGCGTAATAAAACAGCAGGGATATTCAATTTGACTCAGTTTAATCCTCAACTATCGGCTAAGTGTTCTATGCATAATTTTGGCATCAGTGAGACGCTGATAAATCAGCCGGCAGCTGCTGGCCCCTATCCTGCATTTTCCATTTGGTGACTTCGGTTGGAAAATATATAATTCCTCATTCAAGAAAACACACATCATTCTGTGATGGCACCAATTTAGCTCTGCTGCACTAACTGAAAAGTTATTGGAATCACTTCAACATTTTCACATATTTCTTCGGACCCTGTTGCCAGACAGACGGAACATTGATACTAGGCAGATTTGCAAAAAAGCCAGCATCCTGTTCAATGTCATCGCTCATGGAATAATCCCTCTGCGGTATCCATGCATGGAAACCACTGCATGTTCAACGTAGGAGACTGTAGCTATGATTAATTAATAGGAGGCCATAAACTGCAGATCCTTAACAGCACACAAGCTCTGGTCACGCTCCGGGGCCGTTCGACACCCTGACGTCCACTCCCTTTGCTTCCCCACTTGCTACATGAAGGACGCAGTGCTTCTTGCAGTCGACAGTGGATGTAAATCGTGAGGCGCAGAATGAACCAGGGAATGTTAGCTAATGAGTTTCACTTGGAAGCTAAAAAAATGGCAGCATGTGATGAGTTGCACTAAAATTCACGACAGCATATGTTGCTAATGGGATTTCAGTATTCACAAATCACCAAGAGCGTTTGAGGCTGTGATGAAACTTTGTGCAAATACAAAACTTCTAAAAGATTATGACTTTCATTCAAAAATTGTGCCAAAGCAATTGACAAAAACTGTAATTAATTCTATAATTTGGGTTGGTATTAATATTTTATTTCATTTTATTTCAAATGTTACTGACACTTTTTCCCCCTGGCCGCTTAACTATCACTCTACTTTCAGCATGGATGCTTTCTTTCGGGGACAAATCACTTTTCTACACGTTAAAGAAAGCAGTCGAATTATCTCTAGTTAACCAAACGACACCGCTTCAGCCATGGTCTCATTAATGCATGCATCACTAATAATTTCACACGGGCCATATCTGTGTGTAAAAATAGCACACATTGTACCTTTAACTGTGAAGAACACACACGCATCACTGGACCCCTCCCAGCCACCATTACACAAACTATATATCAGCTGTTATCTGAGCGCCGGGCAGTCATCTGGACTATTCTCCCCCATCTGAGAACGTCCTATTTATCTGTGAATACAATGACTGGGGACAGGAAGACGCTAATGAAATTAGTCCAGACAAACCATTTCCATTCTCTTATGCCTCATTAGAGGCTGGTGTCGAATTACTGCAAACTATCCAGCAGCACACGGCCCTGCCCCCCAATGGGAACCATTCAAAACCTGGAAATATTTCACCTCTGTTACTCTTAACTGCTGGGTGAACAAATTAGAAAGAAAGGAACATTAGCTGGTAGACAGAAGAATGCAGTCTATTTGTTTTGTCTATGTCTGTGGTTGATAATCAATATGATTTTGAAAGAAATCACTTCATCATTCAATAATCCAGAAGGGGTATATATAAATACTGTGTTTTGCTGCTTAGGACTTGTGTGATTACATTTTTAACATGGCGAGTCCTGTCCAGTATCTTTTTGTCTTTCAACTTAATTATGTGCCGAGTGAAAGAGCTGGTTTCAAGTGTTCAGGGACATGTCGGAGCCAAGTCTTGTAGGCTTGTCAAAAGCCTAAAGGTTAACTTTTAAGTCTCACTTCAAATCCACAGTAAAAACCAGTCTCCAGCCTGAAGTTCAGTTCAAATATTAGGGGATACATTGTCAAAGTCTCAAGTCAAAGCGAATCAGGCCTGCATTAAGTGCAAATTGAACATCAGGTAGAGTCATGAGTTTTTAGAAGTTTAGTCCAGGACAAGTCAAATCCATTTTTTTTTTTTATCTCATTGGTGGCATTTCAAAGTCAAGTAAGTCTTGTCAAAACCAAGTCAAGTCCAGGTCAGTTCTCTGTCAAATGAAGTCACAGTTCTTAATTCTCCGTCTGTTTTCACCTCCAATTCTCAAAAGACTAACGTGTGGCTGTTTTTCCTTAATGTCAATAAATCCCATGAAAAAGCCCAAAACCAACAACGAATTGATCCTGCTAACAACCGAGGCCTGTGCAAACAAGTGTAGCTCACTCGTACAGTATGTGCAGCGGAGCTCCATTGTTGTCCAAGAACTATCAAAACACATCTGTGAGACAAACCAGCCAATACCTGACACATTCTTTTTTTCTTCCTTTCTTCTCAAACACAAGTAGAGGACATTTCTGTTAATTTACAGCGACAGTAGTAACTTGTTATTTGTTTAAACAGCACTTAACTGTTAATACAAATGACAATCTGTAAAATAACACTATATTGATGTGTTTTTTTACAGCACAATGCTGTGTGACATCATAGATGGATTAGGCAGCTATAGCTAGAGTTTCATAGACTGCTTAGCCAGACAATATAAGCTAATTTTAATGTCTAAGTTACCTGGTGAACACATATTTTGCCAGTGAATGAAGCATGACAGTCTTGACAGTGTAAACCAATAAAAACCACTACATCAGTTGAAGTAACATGAAGGCTTCCATTCATGCTGTTATTCAGTGGAAGAAGGTTCGCAAAACAGTCAAGAGTCTCAAGAAACACTATAGTTTTTCAGGCACTTCACTGGAATAAACCCTGAGACAGGCACCAAGGCTGGACCCGGGGAAAGTCAACCAACAAGGAGACAACAAGATTCAATCCACGTGTCCACTCAGCTGAGGAGACTTGTCGATTTTTATTGGGACCTCATCGAAGATGGTGAGCTAATTCACTTACATTTGTGAAAACACCAGATTGTCTTAACTCTCCTAAATCTCTTTCTTTCTCTCTCTTACACAGAGTCAGAGGGCAACAAAGTTGGATTGTCTGGTTTGAGAGGACCAGAAGTCAGTCACTCCTCTGCCATCGTTCAACTTGTGGACTTCTGCACTTACACTTAAGTACATTGTCAGAGCCTGAATGTACAGTTCGTATTTGGAAATGATGTAATGGTGGTGTTCATCCATCCATCCATCATCTACCGCTTTATCCATTTAAGGGTGGCGGGGGGGCTGGAGCCAATCCCAGCTGACATTGGACAGGTCACCAGCCAATCACAGGGCCACATACAGAGACAAACAACCATTCACTCTCACACCTACGGTCAATTTAGAGTCTCCAATGAACCTAACCCCATTCTGCATGTCTTTGGACTGTGGGAGGAAGCCGGAGAACCCAGAGAGAACCCACGCATACACAGGGAGAACATGCAAACTCCGCACAGAAAAGCCCTGGTTGGTTTGAACCGGGATTTGAACCCAGGACCTTTTCGCTATGAGGCGAAAGTGCTGACCACCTTTCCCAGTACTAATATGCAATTGCTCTGCACATGCAGTTTCCAACTTTTTATTAAATTAAAAAGTAAAAAGGAATCGGTGGTTGTGATTTTATTATCTCACATTGTAATTATATGCTTGAAAAATCTGTGATTTAGCATTTTTCATGGTGCGTGCTCTGTGCTTGTAGCCAGATTCTGGGAGGACTTACAACCAGTGAGGTCTATTTCAGTATTTTTCTTAACAAAAGATCTCATACTCATATGTAGTGTAACTTTTCATGTGTATTTAACCTATTAAATCTTGATTCATTCAGGTAAAAAAAGAATTGTATTAAAAAAAAGTAAATGGTCAGTCAATCCACTGTAAGGTACTGCGAAATAAAAAAAATAAAAAACCGCCAGCCAGTCAGTTGACTAAAATACTTTGATAATAATCAAAAAATAAGTTCACACTGTATTTTTGAATAACAGTACAAACTGTATATTTTAGTGACAATAGATAAATGTTACTTTAAAAGTAACATAATGGAAATTTACAGGGAAAACATTTAACAGTCAGTCATGTCCTTTGAGACTCACGTCAATTAAGTCAAAGTTAACAACTTAGTCTGACTCAAGTCTCCGTATGAAGTAAATATATGGGGAAATGAAAAGAAAAGTAAGCAAGTTGAATAATAAGTAGATACTAAACTTGTCAGGGGCTTTTGTAAATGACTAGCTGAGCTATAATAATTGTGTTCAGATGGTCTGAGGAGACTGTTGTGTTTGTGCTACGGAGCTATTCTTAAGTGGATTTCATTGTTTCCCTTCTTCTCCTAAATCCCTTTTGTTGTCTTTTTTCCCTTTGCATTAGTAGATCAAGAATAATCACCAAGGAACAAGGGCAGGGTATTTCATTTACGAAGCACACTTACGCAGATGTTCATCCTAACCTGTGAGAATTTAAGGAGCCGACTGCATCTTTGTTCAAATTTTGCTGATCCACTTCAAATCCTCATTAATTTCATTTTATACACCCGGGCACAGCAGGAGTAGATTGACTATAAGTTTGTTTAGAGACACGATTTTCAGCTTGGTCTGCGCACACGAAGAGGCAAAGTGAGGGATAAACAACTGCATTAACCGTCGCTGCCTGAGTCACTTGCAGTGTTTCATTTCTCCTCTATCATTTCAGGGAATACATGTTAAATCTGTTTTGGAGTACTCATGTGAAATAAATATTTGAAACCATTTTTATACCATTTTTTTTTTTTATACTTTACTTTCATGTTGTACATAGTCCATGCCCTGACACAACCAAGTACTTATTTAACTTTACCTCCTGCTGTAATTTTTTCAATTGACAATTGCTCTCCTGGGGTGAGCGCAAGCAACAGCAGTGCAATTGAGTCTGCATCATGACACTGAGCGGCAGATTATTGGGCTACACAGGGGAAAAAAGCAAGGAAGAAAAAGAAAAAAAACACTTTAAATGTTAATCAAACAAGATAAAAGTGAGTGGTTGTTTTATTTTTTGGGATGAAAAACCTATCTCCTGATCCTGGGCCTCAGCTCACACTGGCACCAACACACGGCAGGATGTCTTCAACCTCGTGAGTTCTTATTAACTGAGTGAGGCCATTCAAACAGACCCTCACAAAGACCCTTGTTGTGCTTTTACTCTCAAATAGAGATTAGTTTTATGTCTTGGTTAGTTCTTTTTATTATCTGTGCCAAAGTGTTTAATCAGGTTGATTTAACCTAGTTGTCTGCCCCTTTAGTTGTCTTGCCAACACAGTCTTTCGGAGACCCTCCTCAGTCATTAGCCGTTTCACTGCTCTGCAGTCTGCATCCTTAAGGTAGCTGCAGTACTTTTAACCCTGGGACCGTATCTGCCAAAACCAAATCGGTTAGGGTATTCTGGATTAAGGGCTTGCTGAATTACCACGGGTGTGCACCAATATTTTTTAAAAGATATAGTGTTGTCTACTGGCAAGTGAAAGCCTTTATGTGTATATGAACTGCCGATCATATATGGAATATTTTATCCTCAGTAACTGAGATTTTGTACATTATAAGGCCAGATTTAGGAAGATAGTGGATGGCAAAAATATGATATAAAGTATCTCCTGAAGAGTAAAAAGGAGGTATTGCGTGAGCACTTATACTGTGCGAGCTCGCCTTTCAGGATTTCGAGCTGATGAAAAATTCAGAAATATACCTGATGCTGCCTTTTGGGGCTGACACGGTTCGGAAGTTTCCAAATGCAGCTTTAATCAGAGCTGAACTCCTGCCACTGATGCTGGTGAAGGATCAGTATTTGTGCCCGCTGTTGTTTCTGAAAATATGATGAACATGGAGTCCTCTAACTCACAGACTCAGCTCTTTCTCTCTCTCTTATAAAAGCCTGCATTTGTCTGTCCACCTACCACCATAACATTTTATTTATTTTTTTTGCCACATGTGAACATATCCTGTCATATCAGCGCTAGCTGCCAGCCTGACACTGGCTGATCATCACACACACAGGCAGTCTGGGAGAATATTTGCAAGTGTGCGTGCAAGTGTGAGGGTTGAGTAATGCTCTCAGCAAATCAAAAAAATAATAAAAAGCAATCCAGACTGCTGTTCATACAAATAATGAAATAAGCCTCGCCTGACCATTTTTGTAGGAAAAATGAAATTTGTGGCACTCCGTTTAATTGACTTTATTGCAGCCATAAATCAATGTGCGATGCAAATGTGCCGGAATATGCCAGCAGATAAAGTCTTCACATGTGGAAACAGATGGGAGCTGTTGCTGTAATTTCCCATTCTGGATCAAAACCACGTGAATGCACATATTTGTGCTCTGATGCCGTCCGGCAGAAGGCTGAGGCAAATAACAATTTCTCTGATAACCGCATGCCTCTTCAGATACAGACCATGGTCATCTCTCCACCGGCGCACAGCTGCCTGCTGGCGCAAATCAAGCGCATCCAAATTTAATCAGCTGCAGATGAAAGCAGACCGATCCTCAGGGGGAAAAAAGGGTGAATTTGTGTTTTCTATTTCCTGCAAATATGGCCCTTTTAATCCCTTAGTTGTTTTTTATTCAATTGTGTCTTTTTTTTAATATTGTTTTTGCTTTCTCCCTTTGTTTCAGTTGAGTTTTGGGTGAGGGATTGAGAATGTGGAAGAGGGAAAAAAGGAGCACCTTCTTAAAGATGCTTTTATTTCAAATGCACAGTATTATGAAGTATTTAAACTCTGCCCCTCTTCCCGGGGACTACTTGGGCCCAATGATCCCCGAGGAGTCCCAACGCCCACTCTGAGAAGCGGTGGTCCATATATCCTCCTCTCTCGGCGAGTACAGAGATGCAGCTCTGGCCTACATTTTACAACTCATTGACTATATGAGGACTGGCTGCGCAAAATACACGGACAGAGAGCATGACTGTGTTGTCTCCAGGCCCATCCCCGAGAGGTAGCACGTGTGCGGCACGCAAGAGGCGAGGGAAGCAGCATGCAGGCACGCAGAGGTCAAAGACGGTAGGCTTGGGCCCTCCTGAAAAATATACATATGCATATGTTCTGCAAGCTCAGATGGATATAATTAAGTATAACTTTGATTGGGAGGCATCCCAAACATCTTGGTTGTGAAGCATTTCAATGATGTTAAAGGAGAAAGGGACTGGTACGTCACATTTATTACTTTAACTTTTTAGGTGTAAATCCTCCTGGATTAAAGTTGATGGGTACGTCAGAAAACCGTTAAGAAATAGTGGAGCAAAATTGAAAACATGGAAATAATAGCTGCGTTGGGTATGTGAAGTTCAAAACCTGGGGCCAACGTGGGGTTATGCATATACATACACATATCTTCCCTGTCTTTCCTGATCTGTTGATGTCAATGCTTTCCGACTTCATTGTCCTTTCATTTGTTTCATTTTTCTTGTTATATTCCATTACAGTTATGTATTTCTTATATACATACAAAATTATGTCACTCTTTGATAATGACTGCATCAAGGGAAATGCTAAAGATTCAGTGGCTAGAGCTTTTCAGATATAAGAGGTATTTGATTTTCTATCATGTTCTATTAATTGTGCTACACTTTCAGAACAAAACAATCAAACAGTAACAGTGTACTAAAACATTACTGAAGTTTAAACGTTTACAAAACGGTTGTGTTAAGCAAGCTATGCACACCCTGCATATAATTCACATCGAGGTGATCAAACACGCTGTAACCTCAGTGTTCAACACACGTTTTCCCTCAGTTTGTGACTTAAAGCACAGTTTTACTCTTCAGAGCGGCCTAGTCTCTTCCGGGTGTCACTGCCCCATCATTAGCTGATTAATGTCGCCCTGCTGAGAATGTTAATTGACATAATCTATTCTCCATTAGCTCTGCCCCTCTGCAGACAGAGTAAATGTGTTCCTTCACCCCTCATTTCACCCAAGGTGGTCTTGCCCTTCACCCCGCGCTAATGGTGGGCCGAACCAAGTCAAGGTCTCCGCAGGGGTGCTATGGGGGGGGGAAATTCCAAGTCGCATTACTGGTACGGATGTGGTATAACTTCAGAAGCTATGTGAAGTGGATGAGACGCGTGGTGAGAGGAGCAGTGTGAGGGGATGATTCCTTAAAAAACAGCTCCACTTAGAATCACTAACAAAGAACTGGTGATATGAGCTGTGTTTAAGAGCTCTGGAACCGGGGCAAAGAAATGCATATATATATATATATATATATATATATATATATATATATATATTAACAAGGTAAACATATGATTGAGCATTGATTTCCTATTTAGAAAGTTCCTTCATAGAAGAGTCAAGAAAATCAAAACATTGTATAGTCAAAGAAACCAAGCAGGGACAGGCTGATTTATCGGCGTATATTTAGACTGACGCCCGCACAGAAAGTTGGGAAGAAAAAAAGGTGAGGGGGAGCAGATATGGAGAGAGATAGAGAGTCAAAGGAAGTCATGGCAGATGGAAGGGATTCATTTTCTCTGACATTTCCCACTGAAAAAGTACTGAAATTGTCACAGAGAGTTGGGGGGAAAAAATGAAAGAAAGAAGCATATCTAATACATACACCAGCTCCCCTATCCGTTTCTTAGCAACAGCCTGCAACCTAGGTGAGAAAGACGAGATGTGGAGATGGTGTGATAGCGAGAGATAGCGGCAGAACCAAAGGGAGACAGAGAGAAAGACAGAGATGTTGGAGTGTGTGCTTGACAAAGAGTTTGATTGAGGCTTTGCTCCATATTGACTTAAGCTCATATTTGAAAAAATGAAATCAAAATCAAAAAAAACACCAACGTCTGATGTTACGTGGATTTCCTGAGCATTTTTGAAAATCTACCTTATAAAACACAGTTTGTTCACATATCTCCAACTTCTATTGGTCTTCAGTCAATGTTTGTCTCTTTGTTAAAATCACAATCTATCAAATCCACAGAGTTGCTGCCCAACTCAAAAACATGGACTACTTAAGTCACAACTCTGTTTCCAGACTCAGGGATCAGCTGTTTTGGCAAAAAAAAAAGCAGACAAAGTTGCTTAGGTGCAGGTGGAGACCAAAACAGAGTTAAAAAAGAGAGTAAATATTGGGCTTCCATTCATCGGGTGGCCAGGGACACAACTCCAAATCAATGCTAATATTGTTTTGTTCTTTTCTTTCTGCCTTGCCGTCACCACTTCATGATCTGATACTGTAACATGTCAACAGTGTGTTATTATCTTGTTATACTGCCTCCAAATGGCCAGTAAAACCTTTTGCAGCTTTTTCATCTAATCGCATGCATGTCATGATTACCTCTAATGGATAGTCATTGTGACTGGTCCCACTCTGGACACCAACACCGACAGTGTGCGTGCGTGTGTGTGTGTGTGTGTGTGTGTGTGGTCATCAGCCGAATAAGACTATTTGACCTTGATGCCAGCATGACAGACAGACAACTGTAGCCACCAGATGGCTGGTGACCCGTTGACTACAGCTGCTGTGCACAGGGTGCAAACACACTTCCACTCTTGAAAACACACACACACACACACACACACCGCCATTCACAATGAAAATCCATTAGAGGTAATGCGTGATGAGATGAAAAAAACATGTTAAAGAAACAGAGACACATATAAAGACAATGCAAATGAGACCTGAAGACTATGGTGATAACTGTCGGGCATCTGCGTCTCAGGAGGTAGAGACAGTCATCTACTAACCAGAAGGTCGGAAGTGTTTTTGGGGCTCTTAACCCTGAACCTTGAGCTACCACATTTTTTTCCTTCTTCATCTCCAGCACGGAGGTTTGTGTCTGTGTGCGAGACAGTGAAACCGAGAGCCAGTCTATTTGGGACAGTGATGGCAGCTAAAGATAGAAGTCAAGTTTGAGAGGCGAGCGGCGGAAACACGGCTTGTTCCAGAGTTCTAATGTATGATCTGAGCCCGGATCAAGGCAGCAAATAAGTGAGATTATAAATAAGCTATGATTCTCCCTCCCTCCCTCTTTCTTTTCTTCCTTGTTTAGGTCTCCCTCAACTTGTGCTCTACCTTTCTCTCTTCTTTTAGATTTCTCACGATCTCAGTCTCTTCCCTTGTGCAAAACACATTCTCCCCCGAATGCCAGTTTTCTCCCTCGTGTCTCCGCACTGGTTGTCGCCTCTTCCTCTCTAGTAGCCAGCACTACCCACCAAATGTTTCATTGAACAGGGTCATTTTCAAGAGAGCGCCTGGCCCTTCATCCCTCTTTCATCCCTCCCTCTCCTCCTGCGTCCTTTCTGTTCAATACCCGTCGACCTGCTGACAAGTGTGCTCATGTGCACAATCGCTCTTTTATTTTTCAGGTCGCCATTGTATGCCACATGCAGTCCATACACTACAGGTGAGGGTGGTGAGCTGAAGTCAGTGCATATGTACATTATTAAACCCAACTGCTGAGCGAACCTTTCCCTTTTTTGAAAGGTCTATTTTTGCATTTCACATTCAAACATTTCACATTCAAAAAAATGCCGGTGTATATGATAAATATACTTTCACCCCTGTCTTGTTTCTTTATTTTCAAGGCTTTGGTAGTTGCTATTGCTTGAGACAGATCCATCCAATATTTGGATGTTGTCTTTTCACTGTGATTATGAGACTGTAACACTTATCAATACGACACTGGTTGTGAGTGTGCAGCACTCAATCTGACTCGCCCACAGTTTCCTGAAGGAGGGATGCAGTCTGCTGATTGCAGCATGTGCACCTGATCAAATCTCGAATAACGCATCCCTGTGTCCGCATTGATTTCAGGAGCTGATGGGGTTTAAATAGTGATCTCAGTCGATTTTAACTCCTCGGTGTGTTAAAAAGCTGGGAAGGCAAGGCTGCCCCATTGGGCTGTTTAATTTGAGTTTGAGGCGGCGGAAATATGAGAAAGCAAAGCGTCCCAATACCGCGATGACGGAAGTGAAAAGAAAGCATTAAGTCTGCAACCTGTCAGTTTGCAGAATGAGAGTGGAAGTGGTGTTGTCGTGCTGACTACCCCCCCTCCCCGCTTTGCCAAACCACAAGCTAATGTTAATAAGAATTCATATAAAAGGTGCACTAGTGAAATCAAATATTGCCATGCATGAGCGATCATAAAACCAATCAAACTGAAGATGACAGGAGTGACAGCCAGAGTTTTTTGTTTTTTTTTCCCTCCTTTTTTCAGGTGACTTAACCAGAAAGTTCCTCCTCGTCTGGCAGAGGTGTCACTCATCCGCATGCACCCGCACACATGCACACCACACACACACACACACACACACACACACACAAACAAACAAACATGTTAATGCAGGCATAGTGAGGAAACGGCACTGCAATTCAAATCAACTGGGAAAAAAAGGTCATCACGCTAAGTGCTCTTAATGAGTCACCATGGAAACTCAGCGGAACGTTACTTGGTTTCTTAGCTCTTGTTTGTTTTTTTGTTTTTTTTCTGTTTTTTACTAGTTAGTTGGAACCGAAATCTGCGGTGGCAAGCAGCTCGTTCCACCGCCGAGGAACCAGGACAGATGGGATTCAGTGAACTGCATTTGGCATTTCAACATTAAAGAGCTGCACTGATACCTGCTCTTTGCGCAGTTGCCGTCTTGGCAGCAGTGACCACGTCTCATGTTGTACCTTATGCGCCAGGTCGTTACATTCAAATAAACTATTAGTTAAAGATCAAATGCTCTATAGCTTTTATTGCGTTTAAAATACTTTTTTGATGAATTAGACGCAGATTATTGGCGAAAAAAATCTGTAATTGCCAATGTTAGAAGGAACAAAGTGCACTTCACAAACAGCACATGATCAGTAGGATACTACACTGCCATATTCTAGACCAAACCCCATCCTGCACGTGTGCTGTGGCATTTTTAACTGTCAATCAAAAACAAAAAAGTATCTCATTCAGGAAATGCTTTGTCTTAAGTTACAAACCAAAAAACAATCTACTGAGCACTTTATGAATCACTCTATCATTCTCTGTTCTTGACACCAGACAGTCAGAAACATTGGGGTTGCTGCCAAGTCGTATCCACCATCTTACAGCTCAGGTTAAGAGTCTTCAGTGAGATCTGAATGTAGTATTAGTCCAGTGTTTTTTTTAATTTTTTATAACTGGGTGTGGAAATGATTTGATATTGCTCTGTATGTTGAGATTCTTTAGTGTTTTATCTCAGGCCTTAGTGCAGAATTGCACCATGTCTCAGTGGCGATAAACCCCTTTAGAGGCGCAGGGCAGCCCGATATTTTATCTCAGTACCATCACAGAAGGCAGGTGGAACTGATTGGAAAGAAATTATGAAAGGGGAGCTAAAAAAAAAAAGGGGGGGGGGGCACACAGCATCTGCAGAGCCTGGCTGGCGCCACTGGAGGGAAGATTGAATACAGGTTATCAAATCTGAACCCAAAATAAATCTCTTTCATCAAGCGCTCTGTCTCATTCTTTCTCAGACACATTTTTTTTCTGAGCTGCCTGTATACTCTGTATAACCAGATCAAGCCTGCAATGAACCGCTGACTCAGTCAAGGCTCTGGCTCCAAAACTCAGATGCACAGAATTATCACCACCACTAAATCCTGAAAGGGAAGTTAAAGACCCATTCTGCTGGAGTCTTTTGTAAGTTTGAAATATATTGCATCGGGTGTCGAGCCGTTAATTAAAAAGAAAAAAGTCCAAGATTGCAGACTATCAGTTGAAACAGTCGTAACAATGCAGTTGGACCTGTGTTTCCAAAAAGATTCGTAGCAAACTATGACATAAGATTGGGTGCGAAGACAGCCATTTGCATTATCAGTTAATATGTTTAATGATTTTTGTATGAATTATTGAATTTTTGCTCATAACAACAACAACAAAAATCACATTTAAGAGCTTGATTGTGTCTGAAAATGAAGGATAAATCTCCCAAACAGAACAGTATTCATCATCATCTGACTGCTGCTGGATCACCAACAATTAACAATTAACGGCTCTGTTTACTTTCATTCTTGCCTATCTTTACTCTGGATTCAGTGTTCATTATAGGTCATGTATTTAAGCTTTTCCAGTGTTTGATTTCAAGTTAGAGAAGAAGAAAATGTATTTGGGTTGGTTTGATTCTTGTCTCTAAGGCCTCTCTCTGGAGCTATGGCAAGATCAGGTCTGACAGCCAATCAGAAGAGATGCTAGCATGCTGACAACTTAGTAGAAGTAGTTCATTATTAATACTAATGTAACAGGTCAGGCACGCAAATAATATTCCTAACAAGAATACATTTTGGGCAGCAGAGGAATCTGTTTTATTATCAGGAGGTCTGGTATGTGATTCCTCAGATTATAAGGTGTTGTCAAGCCCTGCCCCTCCCAGACCAGACACCGCCGATCCCACCAGAAACCTGTTCCACAGGTATGATGTGGCCTAATCAATCTCCTCCTGCCCTCCGCACTACCTCCCAGTCCCGACTTCGATGTCTGCCATGAAGACTTTGGTGTCAAGGGAATCAGCTGTAGTCTTTAGGTAGCAGACCTGCTCGGTACCATTAACCCTTGACCTGGTCTTAGCTGCGATAAAGATCATCCTGGTCGAGGTTAACAATTGGCTCAAGGCCTTGGAGGATCCATCTGCAGCCAGCCCTGATGGTTAGCTGCCAAACAACAGAATCAGTCCAGGGGTGTCTACACTCCACCTCCACAGAACACCCGAGGCCAACAATGAATCAATGAAATGGTGAATCCTATGGTTATCCCCTTCTCTGATCTTGATTGTGGCATTCCAAAGGATTATCCCCGAACGAAGCAGCTGTTAAAATCCAAAATGGCATCCCTGATTTGGCTCAGTGCATTTTCAAGTAACAGTTTGACATTTTCAGTCTAAAGTAATGCAATTCTTTACTGTGACAACCCCAGCCACACCTACTGTTACGAGTCAAAATGTCTTCTATGAAAAAAAACCTGCTGATCTGAAGGCATCGGTAAGGTCCAGCCATAGAACAGCCAGACCTCCTCATGAGCTACTAAACACCCTCTATCCCCACTGCTTTGCCACCTTTACTCTTCTCCCGACGACTTTGAAGGATCCCTCCATTCAAGTGTAAGAGACCATGATACCTCTTAAAGGCCACGTAGGGTGCTCACCACGGACAATGTATCAAGCTTGCTCTTTCTTACTAAACTGGACTGTGGGTTCATGTGGTCATATCATGGCACCAACTTACTTTATCTGTAATCCTGACTACCTCCTATTTGGGGCAAGCAAGATGACTGATCACTGAGTGGCTTCCTGGTTAATCTATAGTGAATTTTGATTAAGACAATGCTCTCCCTGGCCATTACCATTGCCCAACGGTGGATGATTAGATTTTGCCTTACGATTTCCCTCCTCCCTTTCCCTACTGTACTGCCACCTTAGTGACACCCACATTAGCGACTTTTTTTTTTGCAGTCTGTTTTTCATTTGCACATGATTTAGTCAAGGTAAACACGTTGAGCGGCCACGCGTAATGGCATTGCGCTCTGGAACTGAAGGGGAAGTGCTTCACACAGCATGTGGCCAGCTTATACTGGAATAGTCTTATATGTTAACAGATCAATAAACAGTGTTTTATAGGCATCCCTGATTTTTTTAATTTAAGCTAAATTTTGATGCTGATGGATTACACACAACTATGGTTTGATAGCTGATAATGACACTGGTTAATTACAATTCAAGCATTCTTGTTGGCATTGCTGCTTATTTACTGCAAGTAGAGTTTGCTCTTGTTGATATAATCACTGCTGTGCAAGAAACAGACTTGGTATTGAGCCATCTATTCTCAGTACAACAATCAACACACATTTTTCACCAGATTACCAACAACTGACTTTGCACTGCCTCATCTGAATAAACCTTCCACCTGTTTGCACCTCTCCTCCTGCCAGTTCACCATGCGTTATGCATTTGGCTGCAAACTGCCACATGAATGAGCAAAGCAAATTTCAAGGTTGGAATTCCACTTGTGCTGCTCCTTGCATTGCAATGTGAAAATCCGAAGACACATCCAATTCTGTGATTCAAATCACATACGTTGTTTGCTTTTTGAGGTATTTTTTTGCAATTGTTAAAGACGACTTCATATACAAACTAATGCAGCAAGGCCAATCTCAGTCGCATCTTTGATTAGTATTCTGCAGATAGTGTGTTATACTGTATGTGGCAGACAGGTCATGGCGGGTCTCTGTGGGCTGTCTGAAATGAGACATATTCAGGCCAGCACAATTAACACACTCCTACATGCACGCTCTTCGTGCAGACAGCTGCATGCGACAAAGTCATACTGTACACATACAGACAGGCAAACACATGCAGACAAAGGGCAGAGTAGCGGCATTGGAATCTTTGGTAATTGCAGTGTGCTGTGACAGTTGCCTTAATGAGATAACGAGAGAAGGATGCGAGTCAGAGTCACCTTCCTTCACAGAGTGGGAGACAGAGGACCGAGCAAGACAGACAAGGAAATGGATGGATGATGCAAGAGGAACGAGATAGAGATACATGAGAAAACATTGTAAAGCAAAAGATATTTTTTTTTAAATGAAGAGGAGGAGGAATAATAAGAAATGGTGGAGGAACACAGAGGATGATGGAAGGAAAAAAAATGTTCAAGAGCTGAGAGAAAAAGGGCACAGAGAATGGAGTAGGAGGAGAGGTTGCGGTGGGACATGAGGGTAATAAAGACAATGGACTTGCACATGCAGGGGTTATGATCTTGATTCCCCTGATTTGCCCCGAGTGCGAGGGGCAGTATTGATTGAAGGCCAGCTGGTCGCTTGCCAGGCAAAAATGAAACAACGGCAAAACGGGCCGGGCTAGTGGAAACAGTGAGCCACGGAAACGAGCCGCCGCAACATGGGTTGCTGCTCCTTTTTATTCAGCATGCTGCTGCTTAGTCAACCCCTCTAATTCACTTCGAAGCGCATCCACGAACCCACACACTAACCCACGAAAATTCTTTTGTCAATCATGTTGTATGTTGTATTTTACTGTAGCGCTAAATAAAAGAGTCAGTGCTGTAAATGCTTACAAAACAGCTGGCTGGGAGATCAACTATTACAAGACATGTAACTGCCAGTCATAATATGCACCACCTTAAAACCAAATACATTAACATTTAAAAGTATTCAATGTAAAAAAAGAAGAAGCATCATCTGTATTCAACCTTCACTCTGTGTGATTCATGCGTAGCTGTCACTCCTGCCTCCGGATGTTATATCCCATGACAAAACACTTGACTGATTGTTACTTCCCTGAATCCCAGACTTTGTCTTGCAGAGTGCAGTGTGTACACATGCCCGGTGCACTTCGCTGGCCGGGATTTGTCGTGCGGCAAAACCAAAGACGCCCCTATGTCTCCATCCAAGCACTCTTGATCTTTTTCCTTGACACCGCTAACACTCCAAACAACACAGTCCCATCTCACTCATCAGAGTCACTTTCTTTTGTGCCAAAATGCTTCTACTCTGTAAATCCAGCCACCAGGATATACAGTATATATATACCAATTTATTATAATTTTTTCACAGGAGGTTACTTGTGTGGAGTGATCCCCCTAATTTCTAGGACTCGCTGTTCTTTAAGGACACACACAGATGCGCAGATAAACACATATGCGCACACTCAAAGTGGAGGTCTGATGGGCACATCTGTGGCCAACCGGCATGTCATAGACCAGGTGATGAAGTTCTCCTGTGCTTGTGTGTATGTGTGTGTGTGTGTGGGGGTGTTTTCGCACAAAAACATGTCTCTTTGTGTGCAATTTGAAAACAAAAGCATGGATTATTTTTCTTGTGTGAAATTGTGTGGCATCGCATTCTGTTCACTGTAGGTGTTATCTTTAAAGAAAATAAGGAAATGGGCCAACAACACATATACACCACTGACTCTATCCTGCCAACTGAGCACCAGGCATTATCTGGCGGAGCAGTATAGGAAAAAGAAACACTTGTTTTCTCAGAAAGCATCAGCAGAGGTTTTTTTTTGTTTTTGTTTGCTGTAAATCAAAAAAAGAGAAAAAGTAACACAGCCTCCAGATACAATCTATTCATTCCGAGGTGACTGTTATGACCACCATTTAGGGATCTGGACACGCAGAATTATGCTTTACTGAAAACTATTTCAATATCACCTACCACCAATTTGATCACATACCCAACCCCCACCCCCCACCCCAATGTAGAATTTAAAATTTCCACTTTTATGGCAAATTTAAATCACTTAGGCCCTATCACACCAATTTTGACAGCACGGTTTACATATTTCCATAGTTGTGTGTGGTCCCCCCACACACAGATCCTGAAACACACACACACGCACGCACATGCGCACACACACACACACACACACACCCATGCTGTCCTGACGCAGTAGTGTGGCATCTCCTGTCGGGTTTCCTGGAAGTGACGGTGAAACTGATGGTGATTTATGGCAGGCAGGGAATGGCTGCCTAAAGATGGATGCAGCGCACGCACTGTTTTAATATATCAAACACATACCACACGGGCACAAACACACACACACACACACACACACACACATACATACACACGCATATGCGCACGCACAATGCTGTAATATATCACACACACGGACACTTGCGCACACAGTTTTAATTCATCATAGCTGACTGACCCATATATTGCTACTAAAAACAGTGTGATTGAAGCAAAACAGGGGAAGGACACGAAAGTAAAACAATGGATAGAGGGTGGAGGGTAATGATGTGATCTGATTACATATAATATAATATGATACCTAACAGTAAAGTCACAGATCAGACAAAGAGCATGCAGAGAACCTGCAGATACCATTTAATCAGCATACTGAGCTTGTTGATTAAAGCTGCCTCATCCCGTCTGTGATTTACCTCATTATCTGTTAATGCAATATGCCCATGAGTAAAAACTTACTAACCAATGAAGACTAATGGCTGAAAATTAAAAAAAAAAAATGCATATACATGCTTTGAGAGATGCAATTTGCTTCATTCCCTAAAACAAAAAGATCATAAACTGTCCTAAATTTGGAAGACTAAGAGCTGAAATGCGTCTCTCACAGCAACAACAACTTTAACCTTGGGCTGATGATTCAGGGGCATACGGTATACGTCCTGTATTTACTGATCATAGATACAGGACGTGAGAAAAACCATGTATGTTTTGAATGAAAAAAACATCTACTTAATACCGTTAAACTCATGCCATTATTATCCCCCACTACCGTCAGTGTCGGACTGATTCATGTAATGCCACTTTTATATCATAACCGGGTAAAAAAAATGATCTAGGCAGTTGCTTGTATGGCTGATGCAGGAGGCCAGAAGAACACAAATGCGCTCTCTGTGCAATGTTTCTCTCAAATTTCCAATCTGTTTCTCAGTGCTATGCCGTCCCTGTGTCTGTTTTGTTATCATAAAGTAAATACAAAACGGAAATTTTAATACATGTAATATCTGCACAATGTTATGCACTCCATGCAGTAGAAGAAAGACTGAAAAACATAAGGAAAAAAACCCCTGTTTTGATGAATCATGCATTCCCACAGAAAAAAAGCAGCAATAACAACACTCCTTCCTGTTACCAAAACTGTGCTTTTAACATATTTCTTTTTTTCATCTCTCTTATCGATCTTCAAGATACAACTCTCCCTCTGCCTCTATCTCTCTTCCTCGGCCTCTGCAGACAGTGCACAGATTACATCTGCGCTTTCATTACACAGCTTTATTTTCCTTTCGCTGCAGCTGAAATTGTGTCTTGCTGTTCGCCATCATTCGGCTTTATTACTGAAGCAGCCAATCGGCGTCAACAGGCCGCTCCGTCTGATCCATGCCGCTCTCCTGGTTGTTAGGCTGTCATCTCACGGAAGCTTGTTGACTTGGGATTCCGGGGCAGCCATCACAGATATTAAATATCAAAATACTGCAAGTAGAGCTTGAAATTAACACTAACCACCGGCCTGCGGTAATCGTTTTATAAGTCTTTAAGGATTTTATGTCTGTCAGTTACATTGGCTGCCTTGGCAGGCAAAAAGCCTCAGTTTTGCCACTATTTTCTGTCCCATATATGAAGCTAAAAACTCCAAATAACTAAAAAGGTCTGAATCTGCCAACATGTCATTATTTAAAACTAGAATGGCACTCAGAGGAGCACATACGGTAACCCCGTCAAGGCCAAACACTCCCTTTAAAATGAATCAAGCCGCACCAAATTGCACGCAGACAGATTTTTTTGGAATCAAGGTCCATGCATTGTTCCTTGATGGGAAATCTGTGAAAATGTAAAAAAAAAAAAGGCAGTATCTGTCAGTTAAACAAATTGATTGAATAAAAATTCTAGATCCGCCCCTTCGTCCACATTCGCACCACCTTCGGGCGGCTGTGGCTCAGTAGGTGGAGAGGTCCTCCGCTCGTTTTACTTATTGTTATGTCACATGTATGTTTGTGCAGGTTGACATGTAAATATATTAAGGCTTTTTTTTCTCTGCTGAAGGGGGACAGTTTCGTGTGCTTACTTGGACATGATTTTTTCAAATCATTTAAAAAAGGTTGGTCATATGAATTGATTCTGGGTGTTTTTTGAATGGAGGTACAAGGTATGGATGTACAATAAACATTTTCAACCTAAATATATGTATATATATCACATCATATGTAATTTTTTTAACCAAAGCAGACTATGTTTTAATGTCTTTGACTAAAAACGTTTACTTTTAATCACTGCTCTTTGGCCAATAATATGTACTTATATATAAAATGTTTGAATTTTCAAAATGGGGATCACACTGCAGTAATTTCCCAAATTAACTCATTTTGATGGACCAGCAGGTTGAAACCCAAACATAGTCAATGTATGAAAATAAAATGTTTTATTTAAAAAAGCAGGAACTTGCAAATGCTTGATATCTTATATTTGTATGTAATACATCATCTTTTGTTAAATCTGCAGTTTTTTTGAATGTATAAATGGAGGAAAAGGTAGGGGTGCTACACACACACACACACACACACACACACACACACACGCACACAATGACCTGTGTCACAGCTAGACATTTTCACCCATCAAGGACAGATCCATCTTTCAGGCATTTGAGGATATAACAATCTCTCTGCTTATCAAAAAGCAACTGGCCAATGTCCTGGCACAATGGGGAGCCGGATGCATGTGACTCATGCACACATGCGCGCGCGCGCGCACACACACACACACACACACACACACACACACACACTGCTGGTGGACAGAGTGATAACAATGGTGTCTGAGATCACAATGTCAGCGACAGCACTCTTTTTTAAATGAAACAGGAATAAGAGCAGGAGTTCAGAGAAATGAGTCAAGGTTTTACTTATACTACTCTCCTCTCTCTCTCTCTCTCCGAGTCACACCCCAGCTCTTCTTTCAGACAAACTGTGTTTGCTGCGAGGAAATGACATCCCACTATAGAATATCTTTGACTTTATTAGTAGTCATAATGCAACCCCGTCCTTCACCTTAATGCCATGTGCTGATAAGGCTTTTATAACAAAGTGTAGAACTCACGGCTTCTGGAGAGGTGCAGAAGACCCAGTGGTTATAATGGATGATTCAATATAGTATGAATATATATTCCACTGTATTATAAGGGTAATACATACTAAACAGTATGATATGTTGTCTGCTGTGAGGTGTCTGATGTGTGTATTGTTATTTGTGCATGAGTGACTTAACTGTTTTGTTTCATTTCTCTTTGTGTATTATTAAAGCTATTTATCAGTTGTAATTTTCTAGATTCAAATAATGATTGTTGCCTGATATGTTCATTTCCATTCTATGGTGAGAGCTCCACAAATAAAGTGTTCAGAAAAAAATCAATGAATGATTTATTTATTTTTCAAATAGGGGAGTAATATAGTTTTGCTTGCTTGTCCTCAATGAGGACAGTTTGTCCAGAATGTGTGACATTCTGATCTACTTTTTTTTTTTTTTACTGGAGGCAAATCAAAATTTGAGGTTAAATTATGACCTCTCTATTATATATACAATCCCAAAGTCTCCGCACAGTGCTGACTTGAATGTGGCAGTGGGGTGTGCACTCTCAGCGTTATTATCCATCTTGACCTAATCAAAGAAGCCTTTTTGCCGAAACGTAACTTTTGCCGTTAACATGATAATTTCATCATGATTGGCCGAAAAACAGTCATTTGACGCACGTGGTAAAATACATGGGATGTGTAATCTTTGCAAAATATACAGCTTTTCCTAACTTGAAAGAGAGAGACAATGACATTCATTAGTATGAGTGAAAAAGTTCCATTAGTTAGTTAATGAGGGCTCAACATTTACATAGCAGGTTGTAGTCTTGTGGTTCCGTTAGCCTGTATGGCAGTACGATATTGTGTCATATATATATGTATATATATATCAGCCCGTTCCCACTTCTCACCTCTTCACCTCCTCTCAGTCCCACACTCTCTGCTTCCTCCCTTCCTCCTTCGTGGCCCATTGAACGAGAAAGATTGTTGAACACTGGTGCAAAAATATCCAATGTTGATTTCTATAATGGCATTCAAACAAAAGCCCATACATTAATGTGTCTCTTCTCCATTGTTTTTATAGCTGCTTGCGCAACAAAAGGAAGAGGCCGGGACCAGAGCAGAGGGTTTTTATTTACAGTACACTGTCTAGACTGTAGGCAGCTGAAGCACTTTAGTGTCTTCGGGGTCGCTAGCGCTCAAATTATGCAATGATTTTTTAATTATTATTATTATAATAGTTTTTTTTAGAGGGTATAATATACAGGTCAAGTTTGCAAGTGGTTTATCAAGAAAATGAAATATATACTTCTGTGAAATCTGTATAGCATTTCAAAAACACTATGAGCAAATGTTAAACTTGTAAAGACCAGAACATCGTGTTCACCGACTAAACTCGTGTTGGCCTGCGTCTAACCCCGGTTATAACCCTCTCTCAGCTGTTTGCTCCTCCCTCTCCCTCCCTCCGTGTTTCACTCTCCGCCCTCTTCTTTCAGCAGGAAAACCATCACACCAGCATTTTGAACTCAGAGTTTCTTTATTGCTTCTCCTCCTCGGTCTCTACTCCTCCTTACTCCCACCTCATACCTGCCCCCAATTTCAAGCAGCCTTCCTCCTCTCGATTCTCCGCTCAGTTGATACTTTCTTCTCTCTCTCTCTATTTGTATTTATTACTGCACTTTCTGTGTGTCTACCCCACATTTGTCACATTACTTGTGTCATTTCTTTTACAGCTACTTTTCTCTCTGCGATTTACTGTAAAAGCACATTGGGCTTGCATTTCTCTAATATTAAACTCAAGATGGTGTAAACAGACCAAATCATGACTGAGGAGACAAGCGCTCTCTCTTGGTTTGTGTGACACATTGTACAGAGCAGGGTATCGTTTTCATGAAGTTTTTAAAAAATTACGTCATACAGTGTATTAATGCATCATCTTTTGCCACCAATAACATGAGAAACAATCTGCATATCATTTAGAATAACCAATTATTAATCACGGTATACATTATGTCATAATTACATCATTATGGAATGGCATTTAAATGTAAAACAAGTCACTTTTCCTGTTTTATGGGGTATATACATCCCCTCTAATAATAATAATTCATAATTTCTAAAGTTTTTCTCACCAGTGTTTACCTTTTGTAAATTCAGAATTATCTTAGCTCTGCATGTGTCTCTTCCAAACCCCTGGTAAATATTTGATCTTCAGTAGACTAAAAAAAGGGAAAAACAAAAAAATTGTTTGCCCACATCCAGCCTACAGGAGGACACCAGAAAAACTGGACAGGAAGTGATTAGGTTTTTAACACTAGACTGATTTAAGTGCAACACTACCGCTGTTTCATTTCGCTTTCACTAATTACTGTATATCAAGGTGGCAAGGTTTCTTTCTATTCCTTTCAAATATGTACCAGCGTTGTCTCCGCTCCCTTGTCGTCTTTTCTGCTTTCTGTCAGTCCCATTCTTCATCTGACATCGTGCTTGGATGGTTTGTCAGCTTTGGCATTTTGCATGCTGATAACACGGAAAGTCCTTTCACTGTGACCCCAGCCTCATCACATCACACACTCCATTGCCACACTGATAAGCGCCCTCAAAAGCACACACACACACACACACACACACACAAACACACACACACACGCACACGCGAAGATACAAACACCCACTGAGCCAGTTAAGGCCTGCAGCCTCCAGCAGTGCGGAGACAAAGCCGGCTGTCTCTTTGATACCAGCCATACTGCTAAATAGGAACCAAATTAATTCCTAATCCCTTCTGTCTGTGACTAATGTGCTCCTGTTTTAACTGACATACATATTTGTGTATGTATTGTATATCCGTAAAGTATATAATGATTTATGTACAGTATATGTTTACATGTGCACGAGCATACACACCTCCCGGCAAGTGTTATTGTGCATGTTTAGGTGTGTAGGTATGTCCAAGCATCTGTATGCATATGTGTGAAGGTGTGTGTTTTTTTTTGGGGGTTGTCTAAGTGAAATGTCCCTAGCTGGTGGCATTGAGCCCTGTGAAGCAGCACAGCTATCCACTAATTGGCCAGGGTTTGCCAGAGCTTCCTGCTGGGTCGGCAAATAAAGCGATCCCGTTTTGCCACTGTTCCCCTCTTCACGGATGCTTTGTTCAAAATGGAGGAATGAAGGGAAAAAAAAACAGATGAATAAAAATGGTTATGAGCCTGTGCCAAATTGACCATCTCGAAAAACAAAAAGGGGGAAACAGAAAGGAGACGCTCATGCTATGAAAGAAAATGATGGGTAAAATTCATGGATCTAAAAAAAGCTGCTTGTGGCTTTCTCAGATAGATGGAGAGGGAAATCTGTGATTGATTCATTTTGCAAAGATGACAAAGCGAGCATACCTCTCGCCCTATCGCTATGCCTGTGTCTTCTCGTAGCTTGGCCTCTTCCAGGACACAGACACACACACACACACACACACACACACACATTTAACCATTTAACCTAATGAATATCTGTAGATGATTGGATGAATCTGTTGCGCGTAGTCAATTTGAAATAAAATAAAAACTAGTAACTCAGTAGAGCGAAAACCACTGAAGAGGCCCAACCAACAGTTGCCTTTTGAAACCACATGTAATTCCGCTACATTCCCGAGGAAATCTGTCTCCATTTGTGCTGGATGTGTAAGCTGCTTTTAATAAGTCACCCTTAGTCACCATGTTTGGAATATCAGCTTCATAGGTTGATACTGTGTGACAGTGATCAACTGTCCCAACGTCGCCAAACAATGGTCAATGCAGATTTGAGCAACAGCCTGCGGTGTTAAGTAACCTTTCACTTATGGTACAGGTCGGTGGCAGGACTGGATGTGGTAACTACCCACAGCGGTGGAGCTGCACCTGCTGCCACCAATTCAAGATCATCAAGCATCAGCAAATATTACAGCAGAAACAGTGGCAGCATCTCGCTGTGTGAAAGACGCATAGTCCGTCTCTCTCTGCTTACTCTACTGCCTCACACTGTTTCACTCGGATCATCTCTCTCCCTATGTCACAGGACAAGCGGACAGGAGAAAACTGTTGAGTTATAAAAGCAAAGGCCATAGGTTGTGGGCAGCAAAAGGTAGCTGTTAATGTCCTTTTTGAAATCAATAGTCATCATCGTGTGTTTTATCTATGGCATTTAACCTTTAACCTTTATTATTGTAACCGTGATGAAGAGAGTCCTTGCTTTATTTAACCCATACCACTATACCATATACTATATAACGTATAACCTTGTGCCTGTACCTGACCTAAGCAATTCAAGACTGCTCAATAAGCTTTAACACTTGTCTTTTATTGAAACCAACAAAGCTGTTGGTGTGGCAAAACTGAAAAACACTCTGAGCTATCTACTGCCATCAGTTACGACAAATGCCCTCCCTCAGATGCCTCAGAATAGTGCTGAAAAACTCAGCATCTGCAGTCTGACCCTGGGGGACAAATTCAAAGTGCACAACCCTGCAAATGTCAAAGACTATGACAATCATTCAGTCGGTTGCTCTCCTGATGCAATGCACCTATTTGGGTCTTGGAGACTTTGGGCTATTTTACTGCTCTTTGGTCTCTGGGTTGTAGCTGCAGACCCAACTCTTTTCAGTAGTGATGACACTCAACATGAGTTGGATGCGGAGTGCAACATTTGTTGTTTGCTCTCTGCTCAAGGTTGAGGTAGCATACATGGTGAAACCAGAATTGTGCGCGTGCACTGTTCCCGTAAATACGTATCACAGGTCCTGATGTTGATCACGTGACACAATGCCAAATACTGACAGTTTGGGCTTGCACTTTCTGCATGCACATCCACTCAGACAGGAGCAGTCTTGAAACCACCTCGTAAGGTTGTTCAGGTTGTAGGATGTGTTGGACGGTGTCAAAGTACATGGAGTGTACTCTCGTGTCTGCTCTGCAGTGATGCCATGTAGCTAGTTGGCCCTTCAGTGAACCAGTGAGTGTTCTTCATAGCTCTTCGCACAAACACCCACGTGCAGGCGACACTCACAAGGCTCTTGCTGCATTCTTCTCGGGTGTTCCACTTTGTCGCAGTGTTTCTGACGTTCAGCTGTAATGAAAATGAGTCAGGAATAGCTGGCCCACATTCAGTTCAAACCCTCTAACGGCACAAAAAAAAAAGCGCCAGGTTTTTTCCCATGCTTCAGGGTGACAGACGTGTCATGATTTTAAACACAGAGTTGAACGGTGTGTCGAAGTTGGGGGAGCAACATGTGATGTTAACAAGTTTAACTGTTTTTAGGATTTTAGTAAGTTGTACATTTCCATCACTAATACGAGTAGAACCCAACACCTAGCAGACAGCAGTCAGATTTATGGAACAAAGCTTGATTCAACCTCTGTTCTGAAGAACGCTGGCAACACCATTCAGATTTTAGTCTATTGACTGTTGTAAATTGGAGCGTGTAAACATGTTTCTTTAAGTCAGATCTGTACTTGAATGCTTTGACTGTTACTAGGGGAAATATAGGGAATAGGGGAATAGCTATGGGGTAATGGGAGCTGATTTGATGTGACAGTCGAAGTCCGAGGTCATGAGAAACAAGATTGACTTGGTTTCTGGTTATTAAAGATCAATATGAGCCCAGGCCTTTCTTTTTTTGCAACTAAGACAAGTAATTCAGTTTTGCAGAGTCAGTGACATCAGAAGCTTGCAGTTAGTGGGAAAAGGGGAGGCACATCCATGATGGATTCCTGAATGGGAATACCGGGCACATGCCCACGGGGTCAGAGGCCTCTAGAACAAAGGCTCTGTTTGTAGTCACCACAGAGAGATGCAGAATGACTGCAAAGACACATAAAATAACAACAAAGAGGACACAAAGAGATGCAAAAACAAAATGCCCACTAATTTTTTTTTGTGTGTTAGGGTGCATTAGCCTAAGGTTGGGGACCCTTTTAATCTCCTACGTGTTAGGGGCCCACAATTTCACGAAGTGTAGGTGATGATTACAAAGTCGCATATTTAGTTTGATCAGCCATCCAATATGACCACTTCTGGGTTTTTTTTTCCCCTCACTCTCTGCCTTTGTTGCCGGGGAAAGTACATTCATTGTTCCCACAAGTGCAAGAGAACTCTTGGGAGAATGGAATCATAAAGAGAGGTCACTTAAGGTCTTTGTACAGATGACCCGCACTCTCAGGTGAAAATGGTCTAATCTGAACAGCATAGGAGTACTGCATTCAGATAACTTAAGTCATGGAGTTGAATCTGCAGGTGAAGAAAGTCAAACCTTAATTCTCACTGTTAGCAACACAGTATGAAGGTGCTCTCTAAATAGAGGTCCAGACCAACTGAAATTGTCTGATGTGAATACAAGCCGGTGATTGCAGTGAATTCTTACTTTTAAACCTCAAACACAGAACAACAAATACCTTGAACTTTCTTGCTTTGGATGTTTCCATCCTTTGCAGTCTGTTTTATCTTGTCTACCTGAGGTTGTGTACTGCATTTGATTGAATCGGAAATAGTTTTCATTTTGGAAAGTAACTTGCACAACCCACCTCTTATCTGCACTGTGTTTTAATTGAACAAATGATCAAATGCTCATACTATTTTGGAAACATGAGCTCGCAGGACCGCACTGCTTCATGAAACAGTTGATGGCTGGGTGCGTTTGTGCAAAAATATACCTTGCATTGTACTAAATTCTACTGCACGCTCGCAGATGCTCTTTGCTCATGTGAAATATTTTCATTGGAATGTCTCTCTTGAGTGTTTTAGTGTTTTCACTGGCTTTAAGTGTTGACTCTTATTCCATCATGTAAGAACTTTTATCTCAAGTGAAGGCTCTTGGTGGTTATTTAACAATTCCTGAAGCAGCTCTCGCGGACTCAGATTCAGCATCTTTCGAAATCATGAGGAGAACAGTGGTCAAGTAATGTTTGAGCTGGGAAGAAGAGCTCTGTACAGTACATGTGTAGTTAATAACACAGGCAATGACAGAAAGTGCAATTTTTTTTTCTTGCCTATATGCAAATGTCAAAGTTGTGCTTCTTGTTCTCCTCCCAGGGAGGAGGAGCACAATTCTTCTCAGCAGCAATGACGCCAAGGAGCTCTCCGCCAAGCGGACCAAGTCAATGATAACAACTCCCTCTGGAACCACATGTACTATTTGACCAACCAGCTGCAAAGAAGTAACATCTGGGCACTGCAGCTGAGAAAACTGTTCCACATAGAGAGAGGAGCAAACCTTGAGAAAGAAACAAGGCAAACAAACTGGTGGAAATGAACAGACAAAGTTGGTTCACCTGAAGCACCGTGAAAGTTGTTTGGGAAGCAAGGACAAGGAAGCGATGACTCAGCTGGAAACAATCAGTTTCATACAATGGGATACATTGAAGGTATGAAAACCGACCCAAGAAAGAAAGAGTTGCCGACAACAACTTGTTTCACTGACTGTAATAGCGGTGCAGTGAAGTGCACTTGATAAAAAGAGACAACAGAAATTTACCTGACTCGAATAAAGATTTATAATGCAGATAATAATCAGAATACAGTAGTTGTGATGAGATTATAGTAACCTAATTAAAACAACTTTTTTTTGTTGTTTTTTTAACAAGTAATAGCTACTGACATGGGGTCTACTGCCAAAGTTTGACTCAACCAAACTGTGAACATAATTCTGCAATTAAGCATTTTAATCACAACGTTACTGTGGTAACAAATTAAAATTATTTCACCACGTCACATCTAAAACAGTGATCCTCGGAATGACAAAAGAACAAAAGAAACGTATTAATCTGGGGATATCGACCAGGACTAAACAGGAGTTGTGGGGGGTTATTTGTTGTTGTTGTTGTTGTTGTTTCAATGCGATGCCACAGAAAGTATCGCAGGCAGTGTTTCCTTGGGCCAGGCACACTCACCTCCAGCCTAAAACTGTGGTTCCTCTCTGAGGCCATTAGAATGCATCAACACGTCTTGGCCCTGGTAATCAGCCAATTTAGGGATTAGATGAGCACAATGAGCGGCAAGTGAAATATTGTTTCAGCGCAGCATGACCGGACAAATACAATCAGACACAAATTCAAATTTACAACGCGTGCATAAGCACACATGCATGCATGCATGCCCGTGTTGGGAGCCTGATTTTTTATACCTTGTCAACACCCTGGAGTGTCCACCAACCTAAATAAGTCTTAAAGTGTTGGGTTGCACAATAACATTTGGGTATGTATTCGTATATAGCAGCCACATACGAATGTGCATGTGTGTCTATCCAACAGGCTAACACTCCACTTCACTGTATGTTGCAGTTGCAGCTCGACCAGACTCATTTAGACAAACTGGCTCTCCAAACAGAGGATGAATAATTCTCTTTGAGCCTCCTCCTGCCTCCTTCTACCCATACCCTTCCCGGTTTCCTCCTCTGGAGAGTTTATATGTATATATATATATTTAATTTTTTTTAAAGGATAAGACAATTTTTGTTGGAGAGAAGCATTAGCCTTGAGATGCTCTTCCTCCAGGCTGAGATGGATTTATGATGCGCTGTCAACTTGTGGAGGGAGCGGGAGAGAGAATGAGAAAGCATAGTAAACATGTTTTCGTCCTTCCTACCATAATTTGAGGGGAGGAGGGGAGGAAAAAGGGAGCGCAGTTGGGCGCGCTTTCATAATCCTTCTCATTGAAAACCATGACATGAAAACACACTCATGCAAAAGGAGAGGTGAGACGGGTGCAGACATTTCCTTCACCGATCTTGGAAGGATACAAATAGAAGAGAGTGTACTGTGTGTATGTACTGACCGACCCGGGTTGAACTTGCTGGCAGGGATTTTGTGAAGAGAAAAACACACATAAGCCTTGCTACTCCGCTTTTTTATTTACCAAAAGGAAGTTTCCAAGACCGGTCTTCCGACCTTTTGGCTCGGGACTCTAGAATGTGACCGATTCAAACAATTGTCTTTTTTTTTTCTCCTATCTCTCCTGTTTTCTTATGTTATAATTTTAAATTGTTTGGAGACCACAAGAGGCAAAAACAAAGAGTTTCTCAACAACAACAACAAAAAAACTTTGCCAGATGACATTAATCTAACTGGTTTTCCTGATTTGCCTTTTGACTCATTATTTGTTCATAATACTGTGTGATGGGCCTCCACTGTTGTACCACCATTGTAGGTGTGCAGCAGATTGTTTTGAGAATAGAATTCATTAGAAAAAGATATCTGGATTTTAGTGATGTCTTCTTAATGAAAGTACATTTACAGCACTTGTTTATTAATTTCATTACATACAGTACATAACCGCATTTGATTTGCACACTAGTTAAAATATCCCATTGTAAAATCTTGACATAGATAAGATTGGATAAATATATTGTGCACTGCTTGACATTTAGTTGAAATCGGTCCTATAGATGCAGGGCAACAACATTGACATGTAAGCTGTCAGTTGTTTGACTAAATTTGTATGCTGGCTATGCAATAATGCTACCAGCTTCAAAATGTATTATGTTTTGCTGCTAACTAACATGCAAAGAGCGAGAGCCTTAAAGATGAAAGCAGCACACCCCATTACACATCAAATGTAAATGTAAATGACCGCCCTTCTCTCATATGTCCTGACGTTTTGAAGCTTGCTCAATACACTGCTGAGTAGAGCTGTAAGTGACAGCTTTTGTCATTTTCACAAAGCCACGCTCAGAGGATGCATGACGCATGGGAAATGGAAATTCACATTGATGCAATAATTGCCTCAAAGCCGCGGCACACAGCAGCCAGTTTTTTTTTTTTTTTTCCCACACTGCCACCACTTGGCCAGTAAATCAGAGATTTCCTCGCCCCTTGCAAATTTTCACTGGCCCCATTTCACTGGCATTATAAGACATTTACATCATTAAAGAGGTACATTTAAAATAAAAGTAAAGTGCATTAAAGGGATGCCATCATCATCACTATTAATGTGTTATGTGTTATTGATCTGTTATCCATCCTATCACACTCCTTACCTAACTGTGACACTGGATATACGTTAACTGCTGCATTTGAACCTTTATATAGATATGAAGTGTGGCTCTACAATATGTCATCTCTGTTTGGCTGTATACTGTGTGTACATATATTTCACAGTTCTTCTCGGCACTTCATTACCTGTATGGCTGTGAAACCTTAATTCACACCGCTATGCTTTAGCACTCGAATAGGGTTGATCCTTACTCTGAAGTACAAATTGACAGTGCACAGCATTATACTCAACTCATACACATTCTCCCAATACTCCCATCTGACACTGACAAGGTTACTGAAGTCCTTTGTTATATAGTTCTGAGTCGAGTGCCAACCTTGAAGCTTCAAAAGCTGAACAATTGCTAAAAATGAATTTTCAGTCAAGGTATTTGACCTCAGTTAATGTTACATCCCCCTTTGTAGATAGTCGTCACGTAGCTGTAGTGTTTTTCACTCGAAAGGTCAGAGAGGTTATGTTTTCCAAGGCCATTATCTTCATCATTGATGTGCAAAAACCAATTCCATACTTTTGGTAAATTTCACTATAACCTCCTACTAAGGCATTCCTAAGGCATTTCACACTAGTACTTTGTGTGAGTACTTTTTCATACGTCTTAAGGCGAACTGAGTTGCATTGAACTACGCTATACACAAGCAGGTGGAATAATCTCGCTGAAATGCTTGACTTTCTTCCTCACCTACCTCCGCGGTAAAGGCTGAATTTGAAGCCCCCAAATTTTTGACTAAAACATTATTAAAGCAACAAGACCTTTTCTTTCTCCCTCTCCTCTCTGATGCCAACAGGATAAAGTCACAAGCCCCTTCAAGTTGAGAAAAAAAAGAAAGAAAAAGAGGAGAAAGATGCCACTCCAGTGTCCCATGATGAAAGCTGGTTCCTATAGCAACAAGGGCAACATTATATTAGCCCGTATGGCGACGAAGATTCTGCTCGCTCACCTGTCCTGGCTGGCTCACACTTTTCTGGCTCTCCATCATTTCCCCACAATCTCCATGTAGAGTCATTTACATGACTGATTATCCAAAAACAATACTGCTATTGCACATTTTTTGATGCATTAATTTTACCTTTGCTTTTGAAACGTGGACATCCGTGACACGTGGTCACAAATTCATGTAAACACCAGTGAGGACACGTGGGTCACAGCGGTGACCACTCGCGTCCCTGCCTTGGCAACAGCCTCCAGTTTGGCTTATTATTTCTGTTCATACAAAAGCGGCGCTTTGGAGCTCAGAGGCATCCACGGGAGTAGCCTCCCCCAAACTTGTAAACCCTCCAGCTAATTTAATTAAAGCTTTTGTGTCCACAAGGCTTTCCCAGTATTAGTCAACCAAAGGAACAATTGGGCAATTGAGGCGACTATGGCTTTGGCTTTCGTACAGCTCCCCACACACTGGAACACACATAAATGACACGAACGATCGCAAGTTCAAGAACTTTCTTGAAAACAGGGTGTCTCAATTGAGTAAAAACTACATACTACAACACAGCACACGGTCTATTCAGATACAAAGCAGACACTCCACAACAATGCAGGCAGTGACGCAGACATTGCTGTAAAATTAACTAGAATGATATGTTATCAAAACCATGTAATACCAAAAATTACATACAATAAATATATATATATATATATATATATCGAAAAGCAGCCCCTGGACCTTGTACAAGTCTATACATAAATACCTTCACATTTTTTATATATGATTACTGATTTTAAATTGTAAATGCATGTGCAGATTCAGAAATATGTGCTGCGTTTGGAAAACTGGGACATCTGGGCTTTTCGGTGTATTTGTGTGAGAAAGACATTTTTTTCGAAATGGACAGAATAGCTTGTCAACCCCTCGATTAGGAAACACTATATCAAATACATGGTAGTATAAATGCATGGTGAATCAATTATATTCCGTACATGATTATATAGCAAAAGGCAGATCTACTGTAGAGGGCTGGAACTGCTTGTTCCACAAGTGCAACTCCAGTCAGAGAGTGAATGCCGACAGTTCTCATTTCTAAATGTAAAATTAGCAAATGAGCAGCAACACAGATGAATCTTAAGAATGACAATCTGACATATGCATTTATGAGTCTCCAACATTATATTTAACTGAACTGTAAATGTGATAACTCTTCATGTATCCTGCAGACCATGTAGAGCAACCATATTGCTGTTCACTAGCCTGTGTATGCTAACCCACAATTAAAGCAATGTCCCATCCATATTTGTTTGTTCCCAATAATGCTGCTGATAGCACTCTCGGTTAGAGTCATGTTACAAGGTTCTGTGACTGAAAAAAAGTTATGTGTTAAGAGATTTGTCGTATTTACCCGAATTATGTTACTGCAGAAATTATCGGTTTCAATCAGTTATCGGCCTCTTAGATTATTAATAATCAATATCCGTATCGGCCCTGAAAAAGCCATATCGGTCGACCCTTGATAGATAGGTATAGATATACTTTTGTTTTGAGTTATTTGGTGACACGGGTCTGTTACTACATGTTTGATGGCGACACAGAAGCCGTTTGCAGGATGAGCTGATACTTCACTCTGTACTTCTGGCTGCAGCCACTCTCCTGGCATCGGCTACCGAGAGCACGCTACGCTTCACGATCACCTTGAGGTCATTGTTTGACTGCTGCGTTCAGGATGCTTACAGCGTGTCAGAGCATCACCTCAATTAGCATATAAAGTATGAGGGAGAGCTCTGTGTGTTTTCTCAGTCATCTGTCGCTCTCCTAATATTTCTCCTCCTGTCCCTGCACTGGCTCCTCGCCTCCATTTCTTTTTTGGGTTTTCTGCTGCTTTCCTTTGTGTGTTTGTGTGTGTGTTTGTGTGTGTGTGTGTGAGAGAGATAGAGAGAGAGACACACACTGAGAGAACTGCAGGCAGAGGAGACAACAGAGCTGAGTTAAAATGGAACAGGAACAGATAATGAAGGAGCAGTGTGCATACAAACATGCTCAGCCAGCACAGATTTGCTAGTTACCACAAATTCATATGGACCAATTCTAGAATGTGTCTAAATTAAATATATATTACAAAAGTCAATCACATTCAAGGAAATGTTTGACGGGGAAGAGTGTAGTAATTTTGTATAGTAATAGGGAACTTCAATAAATCAAATCAAACTGCTCTTACGATCCACCTGGCAGGATTACTCAGAAAGAACATTATCAAGTTTAATACCAGTTCTTGTGCAACCGTGCAACTAGTGAGTCCTCATGATAAAGAAAACTTTCACCTTTCTGTTGCAATGTATATTGTCCCATTAATCATGGCGTTAAACAATAGTATCGTCATTTTAAGAAAAAGATTTTGATACTGAATCATGTGAGCTTGCTGTAAAGGCCAATTGGTCTTTGCGTGTGTAAGTCCTACGCGATTTGTGTTGCTGCTGAGAAAAATGCTATCCAAAGTTTAGACTTGCGTTAAGGCCTCAGACAAATCCACTAATTTGAAGACATGGTGCCTTTAGAAAATTAATAAGAAATCCATATTTTCTGACATTTTATTGACCAAATGAGTAATTGATTACTCATATGACGAGAACATATTAGGTTAGAGGATAGAAGCAGCGAGACTTGCTGGACTGTTGTTGACATTCATTCTTATGTTAACTAACACACATGAAGACACATTGGCTTTATTGAGGTCAATACAAATGATTGAGTTGATATTCATGTATCGTACGATACGTCAATAATGTAATTATTGTGACAGGCCTATTTTCACCATATGGTTCCATTAAAACTCAGCAATTCTATCTGCCTGATTAAGACCATGTAATACGGTCAAATAGGAAAAATACATCCGAGAATAGTCGCTACACTTAGGTCATTGGTAAGACCAGACAAACGGAAATCCTAAATTACAGTTATCAGCTAAATGTCACAGCTACTTGAGACATTGACCCACCACTATTTAAAAACAAAGTGAGACACTTTGCTCTGGAACACTGACATGCTCACACCCCCATGTAAGCACATCCATCGTCTACTGATTTATCCATTTAAGGGTCATGGGGGGGCTGGAGCCAATCCCAGCTAACATTAGGTGAGAGGCGGAGTTCACCCTGGACAGGTCGCCAGCCTATCACAGGGCCACATACAGAGCAGACAACCATTCACTCTCACATTCACAACCTACGGTCAATTTAGAGTCTCCAATGAACCTGACCCCATTCTGCATGTCTTTGGACTGTGGGAGGATGAAGGAGAACCCAGAGAGAACCCACACATACACGGGGAGAACATGCAAACTCAGCACAGAAAGGCCCCGGTTGGTTTGAACTTGGATTTGAACCCTGAACCTTCTTGCCGTGAGGCGAAAGTGCTAACCACTACACCACCGTGCAGCCCCGTATGGTTTATGTTTATGTCCTACTGCTGTAGAATTGTGCATGAATTCACCACAGAAAACAGTCCCCGACACGTGCTTTATTCCCTCCTATTTGCTCCTGCTAAAAGTGTGATGACTGGCTGCTTTATGGCACAATTATGGAGCCATTTGAAATAAATAAATAGATGAAAAAAACTTGGCATTTCAGACTTGCTTTCAAAGATTAGGGAAGGGTGCCACAGTGCCACAGTCGGGGCACGGACAGGTTTAGTGCCTTGTTTCAGGGCACATCCTGGCAGAAGCTGCTTAGGGAGCACATAGTGTTTTTGTTTTTTTTCCCTCCCACACTGACCAGGATTTGCATCTGATTCAGCCATTCGAATCAATGAGCTGCCACTCATGCGCCTGATACACACAGCCATTACAAGCTCCCCTCCCCTGCTTTGCTATTGTTAGACAAGAGTGGAAATGGCATGGTAAAATGAAGTGGGTTCATGTTCGGGGCATAATTTGTGAATGATGTCGCCTTTCCCTTGTTTTATTGAAAACAGTGGCAGGTGCGAATTGAGCCGACGCCTGCCAAGGTTATCAATTTCATAATAGTTATTAGTCCCCAAACTCCTCTGCCGGGCCTTTCGATCAACGCAGACTCCATTACACTGATGTCTGAGCTGTCAGCACACACAAATGCACACACGCACACACACAACATTAGTTTCCGCTTCCAGCAACTGGTGTCTGCTGCCACATTAAGTGGCGCGCCATAAAGCCCGAATCTGTCCATCCATTTTCTGCTCCTTCTGCGACAACAATAACGCCGGTCATTTTCAAAGCACAGTTACACGGAAGTGCTCTCAGGCAGACGGGCTGATGGGACGTTAGCACAAATGCTCCACAACTTATGTACATATGCAGTATGTCTGAGCAATCTGAGAGTCCCTTGACCAGTGTGTGTGTGTGTGTGTGTGTGTGTGTGTGAGTGAAGTTTATTTTTTTTTTCCTTTCTTTTAGAGTGAAGATAGCTGATCTGATAGTTGACATGAAAAGCTAATGAATGTGTTTTGTGTGTTTGTGGTGACAAATGCATTTCCTCCAAATAGTTTATTCTGTTTTAGCTGGATTATTCATGAAGATATCAGATATCAAATCTGGCACGCTGCCTCTCAAGGTTATTTGAATTGTGTCTCTATTTTATGAACAATATTGTGAAGGAGAAGACGTGGAAATTGAACTATTTCTGTTTCAGTTCAAAGTCAAATTGAAATTAAAGATCTGTTTATGTATCATCTGCACTTGTTTTGAATTCACGCCCATACTCGACGGTCCCCATGCTTATACCGTGGCAGTCATCCAGAAAAGCCCAGTGGGAGCTCAGTGATGCAGAAAACTGAATTGTTGTCGACCAGTTATTCTCAAACTTGAGAGTGTTCAGGGGTAAAAGTCACCCTGAGGGCCGCTGGGTTGCAGTGCGTTTCATTGCTCTGAAGAGGAGATGCTCTTACTGCAAACATGTCGAGCTCAACTCGCCCCTCTGCCGCCACATTACCCCTTATCTGCACGAGGGCGTGTGCGCACACACACGCCTCCTCCTCAGCCATCGCAACACTGGACAATGGCCGTTTAATAGGTTCCTTCATTTCAAAAAAGGAAGTGACCTTCTCAACACAAGTGTTAATCACACATACTGAGGCCTGTTGTTTAATATGGAGTAAACACACAAGATGTAGTCATCGTTTGTAGATAAATAGCTTTGGTGTGAAAAAGTCGGTGCTTCTGTGGGATTTGAGCATCGGGTAATGTAGTAGCATGTTATAAAAGGCCATAATTCATAGTAACAGCTTCTTCTTTTCTTTTCTTTTTTTTTTGCATGAATGCCCTTAGCAAATTTACATCTATATTTTTCTTGACACAAAAATGTGTTACACAAAAACAACAAATGACCCCCTTGAGCTTGTCAGTTTGCTTCAGCATTGTAGATGATTCAGATTTGGTCTTTTCCCCGGCACCTGGAGTTGAAGCCTTCCTCTTGGGGGTTATTGGGAGGCTTTTAGCACGTGATCTGTGCACTGCGCGCTGCGTCTCCTGTCAAGGGCTGCAGGCGATGCCGGAGGAGGTGTTTATGTACTCTTAGCTCTTCTTGAATGGGATAGGCCCCCCGGGCCATCCCGAGGTCACCTCACCTTGCTATCAACAGAGACAGGAAACATACCTGGGGGATGAAGAGAACACCAGGCAAGCTCCGTCAACTACAATTACAATGACACCTGAACGAGGGGCTGGATTTTAGCAAATTTGTAGATTGCGCCATTGAGCCATTCCGCCACGCTCATGCTGAAGTTTAGTTTTACGCAAATTACAACACATTTCTGGCAATGTTGCAAATTTCAGGGACTTTTCATGCACGTTTGCGACAGTGAAAAATTTGGGCCTGCTGGTCGACGCCCAGGCCCTAAAAACTACTACAATTCGAATTGTTTAATACAACTATTTATTGATAATCATTACAGAAACTTTCAACAGTTTGGGGAATGAAAAATAATGATAAATTATGAAACAACCGGGTGTTTTGAAGAACGGTTGCGAAGCGCGGAGAGCAATAAAAGGCGAGAACATACGGCATCTGCATTTGCATGAAACAGCAATTAGCTCATGATTAAACTGAACGCCACAAGTAGCATATTGCATCAGTCGCTTCTCTATTCAGTCAGTGTTCCAGCGTTTTCAGCGAGGAATAAAAAAAAACCCACCCGATATTATTCCTGAATGAGAATGAGCTTTTTGATTAAATCTCTGATTCGCCATGTGCGACTTGCCTGTCATCTCACTACCCGAGGTGGAGTTCATTTTCTTACCGGAAACGAGACGAGGCACAAAGGGGGACAAATGGCCGCCTCAACCCATGGAGCTTCCACAGTGTCACATCAGTCCTGAAAGCGAAAATCCCGAAGCATGCAAAATAGATTTTGCAAGGGGTCCCCACAAAAAGGGCATAATGAGAAGTGCTGAGGGGGCGAACAAAAAGGAGAGAAGGAAGGAGGCTTTGACTTTGGCATGAAGGAGGCTTTGAAGGCCACAACAATCCTGATGATTTACTGAGGCTGACATAATTATTTTTTTTGCCAGGCTCTATTTTTGAATCGGAACTTTTCCACTGTAAAAGAAAGAAAATCTGATCCTGTAACACAATGGCAGACAAGTAACGTGATAACTAATGTTAATGTCAGCTAAGCTAACACCAGCCGCTTTAAAACTTAGACTCAAAATTCATATAAACCAAAAATATATTTTTTTATTATGTCCACTGCCAACTGCTTCTACCATTTCATGAAGTGCTACTCACACAAGCATTACTGTCCAACACTGCTGTAACATCACATTTTCCGATAATTTTCACATAACACGTGCGTCTCAAATGAAAGCCATTTAAGATGCAATCTGTATTTTATTTTATTCTTTACCTGAGAAATGCAATAAGCACGGGTCTCTCTTAGTGGACGCTCTTCGCCCCTACTTAATTGAACAGATTCTTCACCACAGGAGTTTTTACGCTCTCTACTTGCAGTTAAAAAATCCTGATGAAACAAGCACTCGATGGAGCAGCAAAACTCTTTGGTGGGTTCACAGCTCCTTAAACCGGGGCGAGGCAGCGTTCACCGATTCATTTACGACCTGGTGCCATCCACGCTGCTGAGCGAAAAAAACAACAACATCCCTGCCTCTTTCTTATTGGCACGGGACAGGATGGACCCGGAATTTTAATAAAAGGGCAATAGCAGGCAGATAAAAGCAGTACAGACAGAAGGTGACAACCATTAAAGAAAAGAAGAAAAAAAGAAACGGGAAAGCACAATCTACTGTTTTTAATAAATTGGCAGAGGAGCAAACATTGTGAGAGGCAGCAGCCAGACTAACATGATTTCTTACACTGTGTTGGCCATGTGTGTGTGTGTTTGTGTGTGTGTGTGTGTGTGTGTGTGTGTGTGTGTATGTGGAAAAGTTTGATGAATCTAAATTGATCTCTGCTTTCGTTCCTCAACTTCCTTTCCCTCTCACTTTGAGTCTGCCCTCATGCCTCTTGCTCACATGACCTATGCCCCTTTTTCCTCCAACCTTTGGAGCTCACAGGAGACATCAATAATTAAACCCCAAGTCATTATTTCAAATTTTTAAAAAAAGGAAGTTGACTTTTTGACAGCATCCAAAAGAGGGGAAAAGGAAGAAAAAGCACTTACACTTTCACCTACAAAATATAAAAAGGCAACTATGTTGTCAATTCTGCAATCCACATATATTTTTCGTAACTTAGCTATAATCTTTCTCTAATGTGATGGCTCTGTTTCCAATCAACAATATTCTAATCACGTTAATACTGTACCTTGTCTTAATGCTTGATTATTATAGTCTGTGTAAAAGTCTGAGCACATTGACTGTGTCAATTTTGCAAAGTTTCCTTTACTCTTACCTCAAATAACCCAGCTCATTGTTGCCCATTATTCCCGCTGCACCTTCATCCCCATCCATTTTTTTCTCTGTATAGACAAAAGAGCAATGTTTATTACCCCGGCGTCTCCAATAGAGCTCTACTGTGTAAAATCATTAGTGGAAAAAAGCCTGTCATCGTGTAATTATTATTGATTTGACAACAAGCAGTTTCAGCCGTTGAATACGCTGAAAGCAGCAGCGGCGGTAACAACTCTACAAGTTATTAGCGTTGTTTTTAAAGAGCGACGCCAATGTGAGCGATCGAAGAAACACGGGTTTTCGGACTTGTTCCTTCTAACTATTATGGCATGGTTGCAAAGAAAAAAACACAGGGAAGGCAGCACTGAGAGAGTAGCGCAGACTTCATTTAACAGGTCAGTTTCAGGGGAAACGTTCTTAGTTTCACTTTCTTAGTTGTGGCACCTATTACCACAACAGTTGAAATAAACTTGTCCTCTGAATCCTGCAAGTAGATAATTGGCCAAGGACGGCAAAAGGTCCAGCTGGCCTCGCCCGCAATTTTCTCTGCACCAGTTACTTCAAATTTATGTTCAGAACCAGGTGAGACAATCAACAGAGGCTTAATGCAGACTCCTCTAAGTCAATATTGTATTAAACCAAAGACCAGATGACATGCATTGATCTAACTAACTCCAGCATAACTGTACCATTGTAAGGACCACTGCTGTGAAGGAGCTGAACCGGAGGGCAACGCTTTGGATTTACCAGTTGATCCATGTTCTGACCCTCACCTATAGTCATGAGTTTTGTGGGTAGTGACCAAAAGAATGACGTGGCAGAAGAGTGGATGGAATTTGTTCTCTCTGAACAGTGGCTGGGCTCAGTCTTAGATACAGGGTGAGGAGTTCTGACAACTGGAGGGAGCTCGGAGTAGAGCTTCTGCTCCTTCCCGTTTAAAGGAAGCCTCCTGGGCACCTTCCATTGGTGTTTTTTTCGGGCACATCCAGCTGGGAGGAGGCCCCGGGGTCGACCAAAAACTCGCTGCAGGGATTTTATATCCCATCTGGTCTGGGAATGCCTCGGAATCCCCTAAGAGGAGCTGGAAAACGCTCCTGGGGAGAGGAACGTCTGGAACTACCAGCTTAGCTTGCTTAGCCACCACAACTCAACCTCAGATAAGTTCAAGAAAATGGATCAACCATGAACTGTTTGGGGCAACATGAGATCCAGGGCCCCAAGACAGTTCCCTGCTTTGTTCTGCTGGTAATCCAGCCCTTACTGTACACTTAATTAATGTAGTGTGGTTGTGGTGCCGACAAATTTAAACCTGCGCAAAATATAAAAACGGGTCCGCCAAGCTACTGAATTATGAAGCAAGAATATTTAAATAAATCCACAGGGAGGGCAAAAATCAACATGCACACTATAATTCAAAGAAGCCACAACTATTGTTAGCATAATACAATTGGTTCACGCTAATTATAATCACAGAATAAACAGATTTATATAATTGCAACTTGAGGGAGGAGCAGGTTTTCCCCCAGATCCATAGTCATGGTTAACCTCCTGCAGCCCAGCTGGTAATCTGACTGATAAGCCTACTTAAAAGACTCCCTTTGAAAAATATCTATGTTAATCCAACTCTGACCCTTTTCCTCCTCATCAATTTCTTCACCTTGATCTCATCCCTTTTCTCACTCACCCATTTTCTTCCTCTGTAGTGACGCCTTATTGCGGGAGACTGAGATTTACACCTCTCAAAATCTAGGTTCGAGTTCATCATGTATCTATCCATATGCCCCACGTTGCTTGTGCGGCCTCTGGACCTGTCATCTCTCCCGCAGAGATGATATCACTCTGTCTCTCATCCCAGCCCACGGATTCTGACCTTCGACAATACACCCACCCGGGACGCACTGGCACCTAAAATAAACCACGGTGACCTTTGCCCACTCTTCTCACTCACAGGACTCCCTGCACGGATGTACATGTATACGAGACATTCATTACAACGGATGATTTACGCAAACAGGTATGCCCGTGCTCATTAACAGCTACACAAGCCGTTTAATCTCTTGCACGGAGCGCACAAATCAACCAAAATGAGGCGACAGACCTTGTGCATTCACACGAAACAAAACCTAGCAGTTGGAATAAATACATCAATGGAATGGTAGGTGTCTCGTGTACCTTTTGCGAATGAATCGCATAGATATTTATCTCTTGCCCTCAAATTAACCTAAACAAGGGATGATGTTTATCTTGTGCAAATAAATTAACTCAAACCAGGGGATCGATGTGTATTAAAGCAAATGTCCTTTGCATCCAAATTAATAAGTTACAAAAACACAATAAAGTAATGAGTTCCACGCTGGGAAATGAAACAAAAGTCTGTAATGACTCTGCGGGTGATTAAACAGTAGTTGCTATTACTGCATATGCCAAAGTGTTGATCTTTGTAACAAAATCAAGTCAAAAAAAAAAGATGTCTGTAACCTCCGCACAATAATAATCTAAATAACTTGTACCATCACCTCTATTCCTGTTTAGTTCTTAAGCAGCTGAGTGCTCCATTATGTTCTGCCGCTCGGCGCTTACTTTGTCCGTCTGCTGTGGCTGAGTTCTACAGCTTTTATTCTGGGGAAAAAAACCCCACTTACTGCTTTACATGAAAATGAAAGCTAAACATTGAGCTGATACTCATTGCTGAAGTGGAGCTGAAGGAAGCTAATAAGGCCAAAAGTATGTGGACAAACCCATGGTGTGCTTTTCTGGTCTGCGACTGTTTCATGGTTTGGGTTATCTTAATTATAGATGAAAGACAACACTGGTCGACCTCTTTAATGTTCTTCTGAGTGGATCAGAGCAACTTCTCCTTGGTTGTAGCAATGGGGCTTTAAGACTCAAAACCTGTCACGTATTCCAATGATGTGACCGTGAAAGTCTTTGGTGCAAAGTAAGTAAACTAAAGTAAACCACTGTTTTGTAGTCACCTTCCCAAGTTTGGCCCAGTAACTCTTGAAGTTATTGGCATGTGCACGCACTTTCCTTAAATGGAATGGCGGGGAATCCCCGTTACTAGATTCCAGAAAGAATTGCCAAAATTCCACCCTAAGGTTGTAGCAGCATGTACAAAAGTCCTATGTAGCATTGGTTCAATTAGAAGAAAAGAACAGAAAATCAGAGACAGATAATGGTCACTTTTATGCACCTTTTTCTGTATCATATCCAGACACTTTTTTTTCTATCATCCGTAATTACTGTGAAAGACTTTCCATCTTTTTTCGGGTTTATTTCTCTTCCTCCTTTAAGCTCTCTTCCTCTTTCTCCGTCTTATTTGTTCAACTGGCAAACAATCCGCGTTCAAAGCCATTTTCTCTCACTCTCCTCCTCTATGCTCGCTCCCCTTTAAATTTTCCCCTCAGCCTCTCTTTATCCTATAGAATTACATCTCTGAATTGCTTTGAACAATCGCATTGACTAACAGCTTCTTCTTCTTTTTTTCTTCTTCCACAAAACAATAAAACACAGCATGTCTCGGGCAGATTGTGACTGCGGGGTTTGCCCGCTGTAGTTTTCATGTAGGCCAAATTCCCCATGAAGAATCTAGTTGCCAGCAAACTGTCCCGGAGTGCAGATTATCCAACATTAGAATGGGTCGATAACCCTATCTTTTCCTCGGTTGTGTGTGTGTGTGTGTGTGTGTGTGTGAGAGAGAGAGAGAGAGAGAGAGAGAGAGAGAGAGAGAGTGAGAATAACGATAACTCTCAGCTTTGCAACGATAACCCTAATCTGACACAGGAAATAATTCCCTGTCTTCTTCCAACAACAGCTGGATTTGCCACCGTGGCTGCGGGCTGATAGTGTCATGGGAGAAGAAAAAGGGGCTTCTGTCCCCACAGTGCAGGGATTACGCTAAAACAATGGGCCTCTGTGTATTGGCTTTCTGTTTATCTGAGCTATTATATTAAATTATACTACACAGATGTGTACTGTAACTGTTTAGTGGATTGGTAATCACAGAGCTACACGGTGGAAAAACGGGGTTTCTCAGACTGAATTTGGGAAGACGTGGCTCAGTCTGTTACTGGAGGATTCGTCCAACTGTAGCTCGACAGCTCCCAAACAGACAAACACACAAAAACCACGGGATTACTCATGTGGAAATGCGAGTTCACTTTCCTCCATTGTAGTGTATAAGTATGTGTTATGTGTACGTATGTATAAGTGTGTGTGTGTGTGTGTGTGTGTGTGTGTGTGTGTGTGTGTGTGTGTGTGTGTGTGTGTGTGTGTGGCTGCTAGGGTGCATTGATTGTTTGCGGACAACATTTTTTTACCATTTTATGACATTTTTTGGACCAAACAACTAATGGATTATGAAAATAAGCGTTAGTTGCAGCCTGAGTAGAGACCCCTCGTGTCGTGCTAATCCAGGGAAAGGGAGGCCAAGCAGGGCAGGCTGGACAGAGGCAGAGGTGCAACGTGGGAGCAGCATGTTGAGGTCAATGTAGCGCCATCTGTGTGTTACATAACTTGGACTGGCATGAAGAAAATCAGCCACATTAGACTGTAGCATGACATAATAGTGAAGCTGTCTGCTTCTTAACATTTGGTGATTACCAAGGGTCTGATTTCTTCCATCGACTAAAATATCCAAATCTTTTTTTTTTTTTATCACCCTTCACTTTTTATAGACGCATTTTGATTCACTCAATAACAGTGCCCATGTTATGCGACAGCAGCCAAAATTGAGATTAGAGGGAAAAGGGGGAAAAAAAGTGGATAAATACCTGATGTGCTTGGGTTCAAATATTACAGTGCAGTGACAACCGAGCTGTGGCCAACACAAAATAATAGTTCTGGCAAAATATCATGCAGAGCTGCAATGTCGTGGGTTTGACTCCGGCAGGGGACCGGATCTATTGTAGGGCAGCATGGTGGAGCAGTGGTTACCACTGTCGCCTCACAGCAACCTTTAAATTCTGGTGTTGAAATCTAAAGGTCTTTCTCTGTGGAGTTTGCATGTTCTCCCCCATCTGTGTGGGTTTCCCCTGGGTACGCCATGTTTCCTCCCAGAATCCAAAGCCATGCAGCCTAGGTTAACGTAAAACTCTAAATTGCCCATAGGTGTGAATGTGAATTGGCTGTCACTATATGTGATCCCTGCAAGACGCTGTCGACCTGCTCAGGGAGCACCCTGCTTCGTTCTCAATGTCAGCTGGGATTGACTCCACGTCCCCCACGACCCTGGAAGGATCAGCAGTCTGGATGGATCTAATGTAAAACTGGCAGAGAAGATGAAATGATAAAATGATAAAATGAATTGATGCCAAGGGAAAAAAGTTGCACACCAAGCTATGTTCTTGTGTTATATTTGCATAAATATATATATTTTTTTTTAATTAACAGTAAATAATAACAACAGTGTCTGATGAAGTCCCAATCTGTTTTTAGTTGGTGTTCCATGACACCAAGGCCGATCTCACAAGTACATTTTGACATGAATGTAAATGGCACAACGTGGCAGTGTTTTTTAACGTGGATAAAAAGAGGAGGACGGCGTCCTCCAGAAACAGCTCCTTCCTGTTTGCTGGCTGCGGTCCCGTCACTGGCAGTCAAACAAGGATACATGTTTTCTCCTCTGCATGTCACGTCACCGTGCTTCATCATGTCTGTATGTTTTCCGTTCCCCTGTCACCACTGCAAACGCACAAACTCATTTGTGGTGCGCACACGTTGGCACGTACAAGTGCAAACACTTGCCAGGCCTGCAGGCACACAGCGAAATCCATGCACACACACACACACACACACACACACACACACACACACACACACACACACACAGACAAAAGAGTACAGGCATACTTACACTCACTTCGGGGCCAGGGGGATGGGGGGGGGGGGGGGGGTGATGGTCAAGGAAGACAGCCTTGACTTTGCCGAAGGGAGTGAGGACAGTGGGGTGGGGGGGGGGCTACAGCGATTAATGATCAGAAACTCTTCGTCTCTCCCGAGTGTGTGTCTGTGTGTGTGAACATGTGTGTGTCTGTGTGCGCGATGTGTTTGGGGACATTAGAGGGAAGCTCTACTTCTGAAGGATGGTCTCGTTCGACAGTGAAAGGCTATTTCCACTGTGACTAGGGGTGGAGGCGATTAGACTCTCACACACACACACACACGCACACAGACATCCGTTGACACTGTAAGCAGTGCTACTGGCGCAATGTGGGGTGTCACAAAAAGTCAGCTTTTACCAGAACCACTGAAACCCATTGAGTGACATATCAACCTGGTAGCCACACACACACACCCACACACACACACACACGCAGGCGGATCACATCAGTCTATACCCTCCGCATGTAAACCAAGGCAGGATGCCAGTATGGTGAGATTACTAAGGCTCCTGGCTGAAAACGCTGCCTACACAGATACAGACAAATAAACACACATGCACGTATACACAAACACACACACACACACACACACACATTACTGCATACACGGAGGGCACGGCAAAGCAGGTGTGCTGCATAATCAACACAGAGGAGGCAGAAATTACATGAATTAAAGATTGATTGACATTTAGCTTGGGCTCCCCTGCCAGGTTAGTATGTTTCTGTGGTTTGTTTGACATCATGCAGATCCTCTCATTTGAATTTGGCCTCCAGTTTTGATCCAATAATCTGTCACTGCTGTGTTGTTTGCTATGTCCCCTCTTTTTCTTTTGATGCATGAATAAAGAAAGGAAGTGCAGATTTAAAAAAAAAAAAAAACCTCATTTTAAAACTCTCTGCATAATCCTGTTTATGGAACGTGGGTGGGCAACGCCTCGAGAGGCAGCCCCCTGCTGCAGAGGTCACTAACTCAACCTGGAACAGCAGGGAAACTCTGTGGGCGGGGTGGTGGGAGATGCAGCAGCGAGGATGCCTACTGTGACCTCAGCACTGATCAATTTAGGATTCCTGCGGCTGAGTAAGTGGTAATCACGGTAACAGAAGTAATGTATCCCCGCACTGTGAATTCAGGCACTGAAGGAGAGACGCTACTACGCGGCGACACTGAATTGATTGTAACCGAAGGTTTGATGGACCATTCATGAAGCGGATACTTAGGGGAAATGGTTATTGTTGAAGCGGCTGCGTATGGCTGCTCAGTTTGATAATTACATTGTGTGACATACAGTGAATCACACGAGGCTGCTTTGGCCTATTCAGAATGAAGAATTGAATCAGAATTAAATCCAAACAAATGCAGGTTTTCTGAAAGATTTCAATTTTATGGTAAGAATCAAACAGACATGATGCGACATCACGTTTTGCTCTTGATTAACACAGGTTTATGATCATGTCCTGTGGGTTTGAAACATAAAAGATAGGTGTTGTGACCATCGGCTGCTATGGTGGGGGTTTTTTTTAAGAAAACTGATCTCTGTCCAGATGCAGGTAAATAGGAATTAAAGGGTTTGTAAATTTACAGTAAAGCATTTATTTTTTAATATCGCAAAATAAATGAAGCATCATCACTCCGGCTCTTGCTCTTTTGTTTGTGACGCGTGAATAATGAGGTAACTTAATATGAAATTGACGACATTAATACCTCTGCCTTAAATGTTCCCTTTGCAAAAGGATGGAATATGAGCTTTTTCTTCATATTTGAGCAAAGAGAAATCCATCAGGCTGAAATGTCTGTGGCATACAGAGTGGCTGTCAGGTGATTTTTTTTTTCTTCTTCTGTGCACCTCTGAGGCTCTGATTAGAATGTAATCATCCAAATGTTCCTTTGGAAGCCAAAGGGGAGCTCAGACCATATTTTTTGCAGATCTGCACGACAACCTCTGATCAGGGCAATGACCCTGGGCTTTTACTCTGTTCGTAGAATTAAAAGAAAGCAGCCACTGTATTTGTCTATAAACCGACCATTAATCTGGCAGATTAAAACTCAGAGCGAGTGGCGAGCCCAAACACTCCTACACATCTGTCTAGCTCTTATAATAGAAGCATGAAAGTAGTCAGTGTGCACAAAATTATACAAACTCGTAGATGTCAACACCACAAGTCTCTGATTTTCTACATCAACATCCAAAAAGCTATTTCCTTGAATTGATGAATATGCCATATCTAGCAATGTTAAGGAAAGTTTTTGAAAATATGTTTTTTTATCTGGATGCACACCACCGTTGAATTGGCACAGTTTGGTGCCAAACTCCTGCTGTTAAACAAAGAGACTAACAAACAGACGCAGGTAGAAAAAAAAAGCACGACTTCCTGGGCTGAGTTAATAAGGGAGAAAAATAAATAACGAAATGTCATGAATATTTATCACATGGATTTTTAACAGCATTGGACACTTGTTTTCTTGTTTTCTCCTCCGCAGACTGGCTGAGATCTGTGCCTAATGTGGGGCATTGTGATGAGTTCCTCCCTCATCACGACACTAGACAAAGAGCAGGACAGCCCCGGGCTCACGACGTAGCGAGGGTTTTCCACTGGTCAGATGGTGGGTGGTTCAATTCCCGACTCGTCCCCACTCCCCAGGGACACTTGGGCAACACTGCACCCCAAATTCCCCCTTGACAACTGTGCCAGCCGTCGTGACTGACAGTCTGGATTACTGTTTGTGTGTGTTGCTTGTGTTTTCACATCTTGTCTCGGTCTGTGCGCTCCTGTGACTCATGAGCCCTGAGTATACTGACACCCTCGTGTTTGCACGTTTTAATTGCAGAGTGTGATGCATGTTGTCACACAGTCCTGTTTTCTCCTCGTTTGCATGTTTTTGGGACTGAACTTAGATTTGATTGGACACTACACCGTCACTTTCTGGATTTTTGCCTGCTCCCTTCGGATCTAATTTAGCCTGTTTGGACTTGTCTCTGTGGTTTCCGACTTTTCGCTTGCCTCACCTGCCATTGTTGTTGTTAAAACCCTAAAGCTGACCGACTCTGCCTCAACGTCTGCTTTCGGGTCTTCCCTTTTTATGTTTCTATTGCAACATCTGTAATGACAAGAGCCTGCTCTACCAAGAGGGATTTGCAGTTGTCGAAGTATCTTCAGGTGAAATAAAATTATAATTAATATTAATAATATTAAATATTAAATATATTATTAAATAATATTAAATAAAATATTAAAGTTTAATTTGAAAGGTGATGCTTTGAGTCTTATCACTGCAGCTTCAACTGAAATAAAAAACTAACCATATTCCCTTCATTAGAAAATAAAAATATCCACACACTATGATTTCCCATGATTATAAATGAATATTTCATTCCGATTGACCTCATCAGATGCTTGTCTCCTCTCCTCTCTGCTTTATGGAGCTAAGTTCGGGCGGAAGGTTTATTAATTCGAATAACATGTTTGAAACCAAAAGTTTCAAGTTTTGATCTTGAACTCTGAAAAATAAAACTGTGTTTTTTAAAAATGAAAAAAGCACCAAAAAAAATATGCTCTTGGAAATTGTTGTGAAGATGATGGGTACATTTTGTTACATGAGGATATTCATAGAGGTAAAAATACCTGTTAAGGTATGGAGAACATCAAACAGCATCACCGTGCAATCATCTTCTACATGCCACTGTGTGAAGCTGATAGGGAAACAATAGTATGACATTTGGGGGAAAAAAATTAATAATGAATGAATAACAATGAAAATAAATAGATAAAAGCTTGCTAACCTATCTCTATTACAGCCGCTCTGTCACTTCTGACTGAAACCCACTTGACAGAGACAAAAGCACTGAGGAACAAATATATACAAAACACACACATACTGCCACATGGCATTTGGGAAATATCACAAGAGATCATGTTGAATCCCGATGTGGCTGAATAAACACACTTATAAGGTGGTGAGGCTCAGAGGAGGATGGAGGGCAGGAAGAGAACAAGGTGTCGGAAAACCAGTAAGGGGACAAAAAGAAAAAAAAAATTCCCACATGGAAACATTGGGCGGGGGGGGAAGAGAAGGTGGAGAGTGGTAGAAATAGAGAGATAGAGAGAGAGCGCTCTCCAGCAGATGAAATCCATCTCCATAAAAATCCAATCCTCTTACTCTGCAATATGCTCCAAATGGACGGATTGACATAAGGGGTCGCAACCCTGACCGCAACCCTGGCAACCATTCCACTTCCCGTCCCAACCCTCACACCCCTCTCCCCATATCCCTTTTGGCTCTCGCAGCTCGCCCTTCACTGTTCTTACCTCCTCACATCTCCGACGCTCTACCCTCCACTTCCACACATTTACAGTGGTGTGAAAAAGTGTTAGCCCCCTTCCTGGTTTCTTATTTTTTTGCATGTTTGTCACACCTAAATGTTTCAGATCATCAAACTAATTTAAATATTAGACAAAGATAACACATGTAAACACAAAATGCAGTTTTTAAATGAAGGTTTTTATTATTAAGGGGGAAAAATAATCCATCCTACATGGCCCTGTGGGAAAAAGTGATTGCCCCATATCCCTAATAACTGGTTGGGCCACCCTTAGCAGCAACAACTGCAATCAAGCGTTTGCGATAACTTGCAATGAGTCTTTTACAGCGCTGTGGAGGAATTTTGGCCCACTCATCTTTGCAGAATTGTTGTAATTCAGCCACATTGGAGGGTTTTCGAGCATGAACCGCCTTTTTAAGGTCATGCCACAGCATCTCAATAGGATTCAGGTCAGGACTTTGACCAGGCCACTCCAAAGTCTTCATTTTGTTTTTCTTCAGCCATTCAGAGGTGGACTTGCTGGTGTGTTTTGGATCATTGTCCTGCTGCAGAACCCAAGTTCGCTTCAGCTTGAGGTCACGAACAGATGGCCCGACATTCTCCTTCAGGATGTTTTTGGTAGACAGCAGAATTCTAGTTCCATTTATCACAGCAAGTCTTCCGGGTCCTGAAGCAGCAAAACAGCCCCAGACCATCACACTACCACCACCATATTTTACTGTTGGTATGATGTTCTTTTTCTGAAATGCGGTGTTACTTTTACGCCAGATGTAATGGGACACACACCTTCCAAAAAGTTCAACTTTTGTCTCGTCAGTCCACAGAGTATTTTCCCAAAAGTCTTGGGGATCACCAAGATGTTTTCTGGCAAAAATGAGACGAGTCTTAATGTTCTTTTTGCTCAGCAGTGGTTTTCGTCTTGGAAATCTGTTATGCAGGCCATTTTTGCCCAGTCTCTTTCTTATGGTGGAGTCATGAACACTGACCTTAACTGAGGCAAGTGAGGCCTGCAGTTCTTTGGATGTTGTTCTGGGGTCTTTTGTGACCTCTTGGATGAGTCGTCGCTGCGCTCTTGGGGTAATTTTGGTCGGCCCGCCACTCCTGGGACGGTTCACCACTGTTCCATGTTTTCGCCATTTGTGGATAATGGCTCTCACTGTGGTTCGCTGGAGTCCCAAAGCTTATGAAGTGGCTTTATAACCTTTTCCAGACTGGGTGTGGCTAGATAAATTGAACTCAGGTGTGATAAACCACAGTTAAGTTATGTTTTAACGGGGGGCAATCTCTTTTTCACACAGGGCCATGTAGGTTTGGATTGTTTTCCCCCTTAATAATAAAAAAAAATTTGGTGTTTACCTTTGTTATTTTTGTTTTATATTTAAATTAGTTTGATGATCTGAACATTTAGGTGTGAGAAACATGGAAAAAAAATAAGAAATCAGGAAGGGGGCAAACACTTTTTCACACCACTGTATATGAAAACCTACACACAACTCAAACTGACATGTGCCGATTGTGTTGTGTATATTAAAACACGTGCAGACCCTAACCGTGTGTGGATTTCCCACTGCTGAGCAACTGAAGTCCTGCTTTCAGAATTCAGCAGACGTATTAGTCATTTTGGAGATCTGCAACCAATTAGGGAACAAGTATAGCTGCAGCCGACAAAGCATTATCAGAGTGGCTCTGTGTTGTGTACTGATTGTACGAGTGGCCAAAAGTCTCGAACACTTTATATCTACGGCCTGTATGATGACCAGACATTTGAACGAACACAAAAAAGTGTGTAGTTTTGCGCCTCACATTGCTCAAATTTACAGTACAGCCACAGTGTCCATGGAGAGACCACCTGCATCCACGGCCGTTACGTAAACTTGCACTTCAGAGGGTAGTACCTGAAGGCCTCAAAAATCAAGCTTAGCATTAATATTCAAAAAGCTTTTGAATAATTCAAGATTGATAGCGACAAACTTTAGTTGTGTCTGAACTGTGTGATTCTCCAATTTTTTCGGTCACTTGAAAGACGACTTCACAACAACCAGGGGCCAATTTACTAGGGTCCCCTAGTCCATCACTTCAAGAACTTTTGGGTCATCTTCCTTTAAAATCTATATATTAAAAAAAACCAAAAACAGTTATAACACACTTGAGGAAAGGGAAAACTAAAATAAAAGATTAGTTACTAGCTTTAATGTTATGTTTTTATGTTAAATTAAAGAATCAAAGTATTTAACACTTGCACATCCCAGCACTATCACACACTGTATACACATTGTTTACAGGCCTGCTCTGACTCAGTACAGCTAATCACTATTAAGAGTTGATTGATGTCTATCTGCATCTATAATTGCCAACAACAACAACAAAAAAAACCCAAAAAAATAATATATATATATATATATATATATATATATATATATATATATATATATATATATATATATACATAATGTTTTGTTTTTTCTATAAAAACATTCTTACATTTTACACAACCTGTAAAAAAACATTGGCTTGATGGCTTACTACTGCACTACAGTATATACTACACAGAAGCTGATGCGTGTAATGATGTGGACTTACCAAGGATTGCGCTGTAATTAATCACAATGTCTCACTATATGACAAACAGAGTTGTACGAATCCTGACCTAGTCTATGTTTTGGAAAAATTTTGTTTGTGCTGATTTTAACACGCTCAATCAAACGATGTCCCTTTTTCAACACCAAAACGATGCCTGTGACATATTAACTCAATAAAAACACCCCTAGAGATGTAGAAGAATGTAAGATGACACTTTTTAATTATCGTCCGGCTCTGTTCAAAAATTTGGTAAGAGTCCACAGATTCTCTGATATACCTATACCTCTGAGTCTGGCAGGTTAAGGACGAGTGTGGTGAGTCTCAGGGTGAAGGTTTCTTCAATCTAATAATTGTTGGGTGCTCCCATGTCAGGTCTGCAGCCCCACCACACAAAAAATAGAGCACCGTGCGTCCACACAGGCAACACAAGCGCAATTCTCCAAGACATGTACTGATTGGGTGAATATATACAGGCCATCACCTCTAGCCCTTGTTATGGGGTTGAGGGGGGCAGGAGTGAGGCACTGATGCAGAGAGTACTTGGGGGGAAAGATGGAGTGCAAAAGACTGAGCAAAGGAGATCTAAGGTCAAAGAACAGTGGCTGAGGAAAGGAGTGGGGATAAAAAGAAACTAACACTGTAGAGCTGGACAAAAATCAATTGTGAAAAATGATTTTTCTACCAGTTATTCCTGTGAGTCCGATGCGGATTGACATTACACTGGTTCACACTGCCTCCAGGAAATAGACATATGCGTACACTCTTTTCCATCAAAAGCTTTCCCATGCCTACTCCATTTTAATATGTTACCAAGCTACTGCCAAGCCGTATAAATGGAAGCATTTAAAAGCTTAAAGCGTTACAAACTACTGGTAGTTTACTGCGTGATAAAGTTAAGCTTTCAAGCATGGGGTGACTGACTGAATTCAAGTTTTCTTGGTCGTTTTATGTTTTTCTTTCTTTCTTATTATTATTATTACTGCTGCTGTTTTCATGATAAAACATACACCAGTCAGCCACATTATGAAAGGAGACCATATTCATGTTCATAATTTTAATTTGTGTTTGTTTTTTTTTGAAGAGGTTTACATGCTCTAATGTTCAGTAAACACATCAGTTTCCCTCAGACTGTCCATCCCTGCAGCTCCTCTTTTGCTTTTAGCTCCTGTCTCTTTAAGGTCCCCCGCCCCAAGAGCCGTTTAATGAGAGTCACAACAAATCCGTTCACTCCAATGGATCCTGGAGCCTCTCAATAGTTCCCGGAAGTGCGCAGCAGCACATTAGGGTAGCAGAAGAATGGAGTCAAAACCGCTCTGGGCCGGACTAATGACGAGGCGTTCCAGGAGTTTTCTGTCGGGGAGAAGAGGTCCCTTTATTTCCGCAACCTTAAAAACACAAAAACTGATTCAACTGCATCAATTCTTCCATAACAGTGACCTCCACCCTGCAGACCAGAAAGCCCACTGACTTCAGCCCGCTTCCTCTCACGTCCAGCTTCAAGTGCTTCAACAACATTTCTCATGTTGCAAATTATATCCACTACATTGAAATCAAGATCTTCGGTTAAAAAAAACATTACAAAGTGAAAAATCTACACATTGACAAGTCCCATGACTTTTCATGTTTCTTTGACTTCCATGAAGAATAAAATAAGATCTGACACTCGACTGATGTTTCTTTTAAACAGAGAGAGAGCTGAAATCAAAAGCTGCCATGAGAACTCACACTGATTCCCACTGGGAACACGAGCACGGAATCCTGACAATTCTGCAAATCCAAGATGAAAGTGGAGCAGACATAAATTATATATTTCTCCGCGCGTGTGGTGTAACTAAAGACTACATGCAAATAACGTGTCACAGCATGTGCTGTTTTTGTTGATTATTTCAGTGATTTATTTTGAATATACATTCAATATTACCTAAAATATTAATATTACCCACAGCTAATCAGATGGGGAAAAAAAGGAGGACAACAGGGGCTTTGCTTTTTTTTTTTTACATTTAAACTTAATAAATGTTTTATAATTATTTCTTTCATGAAGCCTTAAATAGAGACAACAGATGGAAATTAGCCATTCCAAAAAAACAAACTATCAAATAATTTATGAATCGCTTTATCAATGAGAAAATTTGATGTTAATGCCCGTTACCCACAATCACCTGTTGATGTAGGCTACGCCGACCTTGGGCTGAGGCTGTTTTGCTTTGACACACTGTGCCATTCAAATGTCCAACACAGTCTCTGTGAATGGTAAATGGTATACAGCGTATATCTAGTCTAAGTGACCACTCAAATTGTCACACTGACCCATTCACACAGAAAGCGCTGCTGTCAAATTCATACACTGCTGGTGGAACCGTCGGAGGCTATTTAGGGTCAAAGGGGCAGCAAGACATTTCGAAGGGAGCTTGTTTCTGTCTTTGTTGTTCTTGTGATTTTACTGTTCTGGCCGGGCCACGAACCCGCGACCTCGGGTGTGGGAGTCCGACGCACTACCCACTAGGCCCCCAAGCGCGGAGTTGCAGCACTGCCCGCTAGCACGTTCCTTACGGTGTCGACCAGTGATGTTTGCAAACTGCACACACGGTGTTGTGTGGTGCGATCGCACCATTTTTTTTGTTTTCGATTGACAGAGCCAGGGCTGAGCCTAAAACCCAGAATCTTCAGCACTTCTCTCAGCGCACACACAAACGCGACAGCAACGGACGGTGGGGAAATATTTGCGGATTTTTACTTTTAGAATCGCTCACTGCACCTTAAAGTGTCTTCCACATTGATCGAACTGTCGACCTTCACACTCACACACACATTCACACACACACACATTCACACACACTCTTCATGTTCATTTCACCTGGCTGCATTCAGGTCTTGTCCCCTCCTGTAAATTGATGTACATACATTTATTTATTTATTTCATTTTTTGTAGTGTGATGGTAGCTGGTGCAGGAATCAGTGTCAACTTTCTTTTATGCAGTTTACCAGCTTCAGCTATTTGACCACACATTTAGGTGTACCCTGTCATTACCACTGGCGAGGGTGTTATGTGAGTCATTTGGTTTGTCTTTGGTTTGTTTGGTTGGATTTGCATACATTTTTTTATCAAGGATGGGTCTCGGTCATGGTAGAAGTTGATTCCTCTTTGGGAGGGAGCCAGATCCTGATATCGATTCATGAATACATAACGTTTCAAAAAATAGGTATGTGAGATGGAAATGGAAATATTTTAAAGTGAATCAAGGGGGGTTGCTCAGCGGTGGTGGCGGTCGGCACTCTCTGAGTGCTCGTGTTTGAGACTGATCTCACCTGAGAATTCTTGTAGAAACAAATAAATCTACGCACGACATTTTCCTGAGCGAGTGTCTATCTGCTGAGCTGCACAGTCTGCACGGACGCATCAGGCCCCAGTCGACGTGTTCCTGTCTCGTTTTTGGGCGGGGGATTCGTGGAAAGACCGGGGACTGATACAGTTTGACAGCAGAGCCTGCAGAACAGAAGACACCGCTGCCTCTGTGCAGGGAGAGCTACAGAGATTTCAGAGACTCTGAAATCTCCAACTACAACCACTTCAAAGATAAAAGACCCTGTTATTATTTATATATTTATCTAAATATTTATTTATTGAGTTTTTCTCTTCAGGTTTTGCGAAAAAATATCAGTCAAGTCAGTCTGACAGACAGACGGGCCGGCAGCTTGTCCCTGGCTGCAACCGTGCAGAGTGTCACAGCAATACATGCTTATTTATTTATATTTCTTTTTTCCCCCCTGACATGCTTTGTACTGTTCTATTTTAGCCTCTTGAAACACTGCGAGACATCTCTCTATAGAGATGAACCAACCAGGAGAGTCTGCCATGGCACCAGGAATTATGCAGCAAGTTACGGGAGCAATGTTTCTAATATTCTCTGCTGTACACACACACACACACACACACACACACACACACACGAGCAAGCCGAAAAAAAAGGAAGCACGGCTCATTTTAAACAAGAAGGAGAAGAAGACTGACATGGACATTCATCACAGACACACACTGGGCGGGTAAACATGAGCCCGCTGTGCGATGGATTATACAGGCTAGATCCGTAGGTACTGCAGCCATTCTGATTTTTAAACATCTTCCTCTAGCTGCAATTCAACGCCTCCATCGCATCAAGTTAAGCTTTGATGCAGAGTCCTCCTCCTCCTCCTCCTCACTCTCTCTCTCCACTGCCACTTCATCTGCAAACCAGAAGATGGAGGAGCGGTTGGACGAGGAGTGGAAACGATTGAATGTCTTTGGTCATTACTGATTCCGCCATCAAGCGAATATTGACGTGATATTCGAGGCTGACTTCACTGCTTTGCCCGTGCGGCGCAGTCATGGTCAATCAAAAATCAGGTGGGAAATTAAAAGAACTGTATGTGTGGTAGCCATGGTCACTTTCTTTTATTTTTCTCCAATCCATGTGGATCTAGTGGAGCTAGCCAAGCGGTTTCTCAACGGATCCACTCCAGCACCCCTAGACAGCACATTCAGTTCAGCAGCCTCACCGTCATCTCATCAACACCTAATACCATTGTGATGTTTCGTTGGGGTTTTTTCTTCCCTTTTTTGGGGGGCGGGGGGGGGGGGGGGTTTCATACGAAGACAAATGAATTAGGGAAACAAACTAGTTTTGAAACCAAAAACTGCTCTAAATGTCTCACTATGTGACAAGCTGTTTATTTTGCCTTGTAATATTTGGTTTTGGAGGCAGCCATGAAGTCTAATGTGCAGCCCATGGTTGTGACAAGTTTTCATGACAGATGTGACACATTTCAATTATATTGGCAGTTGAATGGAAAATAGAAAAATATACATATATGCCAAGCCCAACTTATTCATTAATTTGTAGTTTCTTGGTTCCATTCCACTCCAGGTTGCACTGTCAAAGGTTTTAAAAAGTCAAACTTTGAGAGCTGTACATACAGTGCAGCCTGCAATTCGCTCTGCCTTCAATTTTGCTGGAAGATTGTGGAGCACATTAGGATTGGTGGGAAGAGATGATGCCCCCACCTGTGAGACACTGGTACTGCATTTCAGCTCAGTGCCAAAGTCTTAATGAATGGCGGATAAGTCAGGACAGCGCGACACACTGACGTCCGCAGGTGAAAAATGACCACAGTGCCTTGTCTTTAAGACCAACGCCAGCCACAATCACTCACTGGAATAGGTTCAAGTGCGCATCAATCAGCCTCCCATCCAATCAAAGAAGCACAGATGGCGGGACTCGCCATCAGCAGAGTTGTGATTGGGTTAGAAGGGGGCACAGTGCTGAGAGTCTGTTGGTGCATTATCGGCTTCAATCACAGTAATGCACCATGCTCCCACAGTGACCTCTGGGGTGTCCGTGTGGACAATTCATCATCACTGTCCATTTTGCTGGACCTGCAGACCAACATGCACGCATACACACACACACACACACACACACACACACACACACACACACACACACAGGCACGCACTGTCTCACCACGTATGGATGTACTGAAGGTGCAGACAAACAGGCAAGAAAACATGCATGAAATAGCTCATACAGACTATTTCGGAGCATGAACACGCCCCAAAGTACTGTATCACAGAGCAAGCGATGGGGGGGGGGGGACAGGATTACGGCGGTGGTTCGCAGAGACCCGCAGCGCAGACGCAGCGCTCCAATCACCGTCTACAAGCGCTCACGGAGACGGAGCGGCAGGCGGAGAGAGGCTGAGATGAAAAGGGGGATTCTCTCCTCTTTCAAATCAGTCCCTCCCACTGCTCTTTATCTAACCCTTGACTTAGAAGAATCCTGTTATGGTGTGACGTGAACCTGCGGCGGCGGGGAGACAGAGACAGACAGAGGAAAATGCAGTTACATGCAGCAGAGGCACAGTGTGGACGCAGCCGACACAGACACACACAGACACACACACGCACACGGCAATATCATGGTCAAGCAGACGCGTCAGCCACTTAGCTGACCACACTGAAGAGACTGCGTCGTGAGCTCGTACGTATGTGACTCGAGTTTCAAAACCACAACAACGTCGCAAAAAAAATCTACAACAAGTTTCTGCCCCACGGGCGCAAACTTGTTGATTAAAAGGTTACACATTTAGCATTTTATGCAATGTTTAGCAGGCTGTTACACGACAGCTGCAATTATGTTCCCAGACACTGTGAAACCTGTGTGGCAATGCTGAAGAAAGGATCAATATAATTCAACATTAACTTGATATTATGCTAACATTAATTCTTGAACTATGGCACATTGGCTCCCCACATCATGCCTAGGGTTAGTTTTTTTTATTTCCATCACTCTCAACGCAATGAGGTACCAAAATGTTCATATCAACTGTGTGAGCCTTTTTACTCCATAGGTGTTTATCTGAGTGTTATATATTTAAAACTTACACTGGGCTAAGCAAAAACACAGCCAGTTTTATGTCTGACAGAGAGTAAAAGTGTCTCCTCCAAAGGAACTTTCATTCTCTTCAAATATATTCTGACAGCAGGATCAAATTAACACTGTGTGTGTGTTTGTCCTTTTGCAAAATCTCTTCTCTTCTCAGAAAAGGTGCAACATCGACAATGTGTTGAGTAGCCGTCCTGATAAAAAATACATTTACAGGTTTATTTTTTTAAACTTTATAGAAAACTATTTTAAATTTAAGTCAAGAAAAAGTTCAAGGTGTTGGAATGACATTTTCTATGGTACAAGCCAATTTTAGTTTAATATTAAATATCAATATTAAAGATATTCTTTATGTACCTTTTGTGTTGATCAAATAAAAATGGTTTGTCCAATTTATTACGTACAGTGTGTTCTTTGGAATGCTTTCATACATGCCTTGGCTTACCACTGTCAACGTAAACGTGTGGGTACATTTGGTGAAGGTGCAGCTGTCAAACACCCAGAGGACCAGGTTAATGATCTCTTAGGCGAGTGGGAGCAGTTAAGTTTGCAGTGGGACGTCCTGCCCACTGCGCACTATGAAGAAAACTTGTCCAGTATACCTTGAACATTGAAACAGTTAAAACCTCCCACTTATTTCAAGTCATTCATTTGAGGATAATGGAAGAATATTTTGTTGTGTGTGTGTGTGTGTGTGTGTGTGTGTAAGTATGCTTGTGTATGCGTGTGTGTGTGTGCGTGTGTGCACGTCTCCTTCTGTCAAGTCTATTTAACAGTCACTTGAGCACCAAGGAAGTGACTGAGGAAATCAGAAGTAGGAAGGAGCAGAGTCAGTCAAGTAGAGCATCATCCCGGCCTGTTCCATTTAGATTGATTTTCCCCGAGCAAAGGCTCTGCAATTATTGCCTGAGAAATCTCTTCAAGTCAAGAGCCCAAAATTAGAGTGGAATCACACTTCTCCTCCCCATCCTCTTCTTCTTCTCTTCTCCTCCGGCTATAGACTGGCTCAACGGTGAAGAGGATATGCAGCCTGGCACCGAGCAGCGAACTAATAAATGCAGCAAAGCCACGGAGCGAGCTCCACTAGAAGGCAAACAACATCTACCCGGGGTATTCTGGGACAGCTAAGACTGAAATGTGCTCAGGCCACGGCAGCCATTACATTGCACACAGCACTGTGCCGTCTGATCACAGAGCTCCCACGGGTCTTTGCCATTTCTGGAACATGAAGGCGTTTTTTTCATTCTTGTAGAGGTCAGGAAGTGCTGTTTTTCTTTTTCTTTTTTCAAAGTGTGCAACGCCACCCCGCAGATGAAGTGATTAATCAGAATCATTTAAGTTTAAGCTGAGGTGTTACTCACTCTGATTGTGCACATTAATTCATTCCTCAGGCAGTGAACATTTTAAAGATCTATGTGCGGACTTAATCTACATGCTGAGTTCATAAATGATATGTACAGTCATGTCATTTTACGGTTAGCTGATCCGGGTAAACAGAAATTGTATTTTTTTTTTGGACTAAATCCAATTAATTTGTCCACTACATACAAAAAAAATATCTTTGGTATCTATATGTAAATATCTTTGGCATGGTATCAGTATGATGTGATGTTAGCCCTTTTGCCCAGTGAGGAACTGGTTGAAATGTTGCCACTTTAAACCCATTTTTGACATTATGTTTCTTGAAAGTAGAACATATCTTCATCAATACTCTGACAGTAAGTTTTTCCATATAGTTTTTCCAACTATACAGTCCAGCCCAAAAAAGTCACTTCATATTGATTGCTCTGGAATTGTCTTGTAACACTGAGTTCCAATCCAGCATTTATGCTTTCCAAGGAAATATTTCTGCAGAGTTCAAATGTAGCCCAAGATCCACAGGTAGCCTGAAGGAGGTGTCTCTGCACATGTGCATGAATTTATACGGTTTTCTCTGTGAATGTTTGTGCATATACAACTCTGCATACACTGCATTGTATATCACGTGGTTAGCGTGAATGTGCATTTGCATGTTGCATTTGTGTGTGTGTGTGTATGTGTGTGTGTGTGTGCGTGTGTGCGCATGTGAGCCATCAATCCTCTAAGCCTAACTAGATGTAAGCAGAAGGGCCAGTGTAATCCAATGGATGCCCCTGTAAATAGGATAGACAACTATATAGATCAGCTAGAAGGAGTCATAACTCTAACTCTAATCAGATAAAAAGAGAGACCCAATTGACCGCAGGAGGGAAAGGAGAGGAACGGACGGAAGAGGAGCGTAGTATGTGAAGTGAAAAAAAGGAAACGGAGGGTAGACTATAAAAAAGTGTGATAAGTCAAAGCTCCTGGAAGTTAAGGATTCTAATGGTCAATTTTTGAGAGAATGGCAGATGAATGTCTGTAAATGATAGAGAGGGAAAGAGTGTGACACACAAACACACACACACAAACAGGGAGAGGTGGCGACTGGATGTGTGAACTGTTTCTATCTCATCCTCCCCAACTGTACCACTTCGGGTGAAAACCCAAAAAAGAGGGTTATTCTTATTATAGACCCCATGGAGTGAAGACATTTCGGGATTTCGGGGGAGTGGGACCATTAGGGCTTGTCCTCACGTCCTCAAAAGGTTGTATGAGAGTCGAGACTTGGTTTTATGGTTCTGGTTTGAATTGGGTTTAGCTTAGGTATAAGGAATGCAATATGTCAAGGAGTACAAAAATTTGCGCGTGCGTGCGTGTGTCTACACTCCTCTCCATACCAAGCATTTTCCTTTCCAAAGTAACCTGATGTGTATTCAAGCTTTTCAAAACTAAAAAAATGCATCCCTTCAAAATCAAGATCACTTCTTCACCTGTCACCGCCCCCCCCCAACTAAAACACACACACACACACACACACATACACACAGACACACACACACACACACACACACACAGAAACACACACACACACACACACACACCATTTCTCTGTCAGTAGTGATGGATGTTGCTTGTGCTTCAGACTGAAATGGGAATAGACTGTTCTCTCTGTGCGTTTCACAGCAATCTGGAGCTGTCAATACAGACACACACACACACACACACACAACCGCGTGAAGCTGTCATGTCTCTATCAAACAACCTGCCTCACACATCAATGACAGCGAGCATAACACCTGGAGAACACACAGACGGCAACAACAACGAAAAGTTTGTCCAAGCGGCAAACAAGTTGCATTTTGTGCACAAACTGTTTTGTTGGGGAAAAACTTCTAGTTTTTTCTAATGTCAGATCTCCTACTGTGTCTCTGTGTTTCCACCCAGAGACACATGTCACAGGACATGATCAAAGTGGACAAGTGGTAACAGTGGCAGAATGAGGGTCAGGCCCAACATCATCTCTACTAAATCCCCATCAGCTCAAGGGCTGCTGATCTGTACCTGACCCTGACATTTGACCCCCCCGGCAGAGAAGGACACAGAAAGGAAACTATTGTTACTATTGTTAGGCCTATTTGAATCTGTCTTTTAAAGAAATGTGGCAAAACACAGACATGATCAAGACTGTAAATGGTGAGATGGCCCCTTTTTTGATATTCCTTCCTGGACATATGTCTTGCCTGCAATAAGAATAAACAACCACTGTGACAGGCACAACAAGAACGCTCAGACTGCTGCTTCCGTTCCTCGCAGGGGTAACAATGTAGGATCCACTTTGACTTTCTCCAATGCACAGAATGTTTACAGATTGTTTAACCTGCCTTGGCAAGGACAACGCATCTGGTGGAGCATTTCCAAATATGGCTAAATGAAGTGCTGCACCAATATTTAATCTGGCCTAGACCTCATCTCAATGATCCAGTGAGTTAGGAGTCCAGGCAACTTGTGTTCATAAAGAAGGAGTATAGTTTCCTCTGGATTCTATGATCATTACCATGTCCATGAAGACAATCAGGAGCACTGTCAAAGGAAGCAATTAAATTTTTTTTAGGCACATTATTATACATTTTTTTAACACAAATTATTTGGCCTGAATGGAGAAGGGAAAAAAAACAGGGTCTGTTTTCTGGGTGTGTTAAAATTGGACAAGTGTAACAAATTAAAACTAGAATGACAATAGTGCACATACCGCCAACAAGGTCCACAAGTCCCCTCAACTTCAATCAAGCTGCACTAGATTTCGCAGACTCATAGATATCAGTCCCCTTAATAGACCAAATAATTTTCATCAAGGTCCATGCATTACCTCCTGCGATGACTATGAAAATGGCCCCCGAAAAATGCCCCATCTCGCAAGGATCCCTTTCTGGATCTGCCCCATGGTCTGGATCTGGACCCAAATGTAATAAGCTGTTTCTTTACCCATGTCCCATCATTCCACCAAGTTTAGTGGTAACCCATCGGTGGAGGTAACTAAGATAAACAGGATTTAACCAAATGTACCACAGCAAAAGCATGTCTGTCCCAAGCCGGGGCGGTTCTGTCATGAATCGATTTAAGGTTTAGGTTTTTAGTTTGAGGTTTGAGGTTTCAGGGTTTGCCAAACCGGAAACCTCTGTTCTATTCTTGGAACGCCAGTCAACTAATCTAATGTCCGGCATGTTGTGTAGGGTGACGAGAAATAAATAGTGTTATGTAGACAGGGGTTTTACAATGACGTGTGACTACTGTATGATTTTAACCCACACAAAAGACAATCAAAGTGTAATCTGCTTCTTTTGTTCTCCAGTGGGCAGCAGATTTCCCTAAATTCCTCATAACACTGCGGAGACACACTTGCCTCTTTTGAATGCAAATATTTTAATTTGATCTCTGCCTTAAAATCAAACTGCTGCAGCAGCCAGTGACTCCATCCTTTGCCCTGTGCCGTACCTCCCTTCCCCTCTCGTCTGTCTCTTCATCTGCCAGTGGCTGGGGCTGTTATGAACCTAGCGTGGCCCGTGATGCTCGAGATGTGAAATTGAAAAAGCCAGTCAGCTGTTTAAATATCCCATTTATTGTCACTCGCTAATGAAAACAATCACTCACTGTTAAATTTGAATTGCATTTAAAAAAAAACATAAAGCAAGAAAGCCTGACAAATGTGAGATGATAGGCGAGAGGCAGAGATCAGAGGGGACTGGGTCGTGTAGACAAGTACAGAAAGAAAGAGCTGGCACACTGCTCATTATGGAGGCTCTACAATCACCCCGGCTTGAAATATGTATAAACAAAAGACAGATCACCCTGAACCCAAATGAAATTCCTGTGCTCTTTTTATTCTCCTACATCTCCCTATGTCACTTTATAGCCCCAGGAGTGTCCGATCCCTGTAAACCCAATTAGTTTATATCAGTTCAAATATGCCTGGTTGCTGGGGTGTGTATGCCTTTTCACCTTCTGCCTAGTGGCTCTCCCTTGCATCTAACCATTGCCTTTTAAACTACAAAAAGAGGAAGGCTGATGGTACTGGTTATCAGCATATTTTAAACAACACTAGCTGTGCTACCTGTGGCAATATACAATATATAAATCCACTTTTGCCATGTCTCATAAAGATCTTAAATTGAACAGTTGTTAAGCAGAATTACAACCAAAAGTTAGATTCCTTAGTGCATGTAAACACAGCGACATCCGCATCACGCTATAGAAGGAGAGACTAAAAGAGCACATGTAAAATGAAACGTTAAACACAGGCCCATGAAACACACCATGAATTGCTGATAATTACTCATAAAACAAGTATTTTGGACAATGAATTTTTTTTTATTGTTGAATAAGCATATTAAACCTTTCAAGAGAGGCCAACCATATGATGGATACAAATTGAAAACAGGCACATTGACCTTACAGATACACTGGTGTCAATGCTCAGAACAACAGTCAGCTCACTTGTGAAATCAATATGTTAGGATGGAGGGCTGTGATCCATTCCAATGCTGTGTGATTCGTTCCAAAGTCACAATCTGTTCTGATCAACTCCCCAGGTTGTATGTTCAAGGACCTAAAACAGTTGCTTACCTTAGAAACCCTTCAAAACCCTACAATCTTTGAAACCTCAAACTAAAGAGTGTATCTTCCTGAAACCTAAACTTACTAGTTGTTTCATACCTGTGATGTCTTATCCACAACCGAACTGTAACAGTGTGCCAAACTTGGCCCAAAATAGGAAAAAAAAAACAGAGGTGTGTTATCTTAGATCTACTGATTCAACCACAGACAGATAATGCTACAGCACAGGTCACACTATGTCACTGCATCAGCCTCATGAAGGCTTCGGCTGCATTGTCAGGTACAAACCGCTTGATAAGAGATCAATACCAGTGGTCGGATGAGGTTGCATAGGTCTCTGCTCTGGGAAACCAAGCCCATGTTTAGCAAGAGGAAAGAAAATACAAAAACAGGAATGAAATTTGGTTTGGGCCAATTGGGAAACTACCCAATGGCGGAAAGTTTAACACCAAAAACCGCAATGCCATTATCAATGTGTTTTGCTGCATACTTCACTGCTCTACAAGTATCTGTACTATACCATCAACACTACATTGGGAAAAAGGCAAGATATAGTTTTGGTTGAAATAAGAAGCAAAAGCAGTCAGCAGGTCCGTTACTTTTTCCAAATCTAAGAGGAGTTCAAATGATAGACTTTCTTTAGCTAAGGGTGGTCAGAACAATTACATAGGCGTTTGAATGCTATTGCACTTAAAACGTAATACTTTTATCCGTTTTCCTACTTGAGAGACAATGAACCACGAAAAATCAGGAGTTCATGGTCAAATTAAAGGGGTGGGCTTTGAATCTGGAGTCTGCATTAGGATTTTGAAAGAACTATGCAGTTCATTCAGGTGTTTTTTGTAAATTATATGATTCACAATGAAAGGATATGAAGCTGTGTACTGTAGAGGGATCAAAAAACGTCATTGTGCAGATGCTGTGTAATGCTAACCACAGTTGCTTAGGTTATTTCAGGCGCCCATCTAACCATGTCTGGTAAACTGTCATTGTTCTGTTATTTTCTTTCATCTAGCCAAATCTGCTGTTCCTCATTATCTTGCTCTCCAAACCACTGATATCAGAGAAGCACTCCATATCCAGCATCAAGCTGCTAAATCAATTCCCCTCAAGCCAGGCCAACCACAATCACTTGAGTGTGATTGGAGGTCTCACAGCAAGACTGCATATTGCCAAAGCCCCTTCCACTGCTCACCTACTGTCACTACTGTCTACAGGGCCTGTAATACGCCTAAAAAAAATGATCTCGTGTTTCAGTGTTGCCTTGTGCTTTCACAGCCCTTTGAAATTCAAATGCATAATGTATGAAACCTACTAATAAGAGATCAGCACTTTGGGCTTAATTTTATCTTCCAGACTACTTTGGACAGTGTCAAGTAATATCACAGTTTAAAATAATTTCCCCCCAGTGCCAAATTAGTTGTTTCGCATAAAATGCAGATTACACCTGGCCCATTGCATGTCTGAGGCATGGAAGCACACATCACGCATCAGGTATAATTCAATCATTAGTGTCTTGAGTTTTGATTTCACCTAGTTGAGCGTTTAAGTGTCCTGACACATTTATTACAGCAGGTTGAGTTTGACTCCGCATCAGAAAAAAAGGACATCTGACCAAACTCAAGTTGGGTCAGATTTTGAGGGAGTTGCATCTGTCTGACACCATCTAGAACACAGTCAGCTTCATCAATAGCAAGCAAACTTTAACAACTGAGACAGAAGGCCAGCCCAGAATCCCAGAGGGCTGATAGCTGTGGCTGTAACCAGTCAGATTTTCTTGCTGGAGACCAGAGTCAACAAGTCCTCCAATTTAGATGAACATTTAGGTCGATTGTGCCTGCCGTCAGACACAACAAGTAGCAGTCGTACCAAACTTTTGTTATCATGATGAAAATAACATGACCTGTAGAAGCAGCAGGTGTACTCAGGGCCATGGGAAGAGGTTTTAAGTTGGGGGTACATTTTTACCCGAACGTACACGAATCATCATCGCTAAGTTGGCATAATAATTGAAGCCAGGAAAAAAGTCAAGAACTAACATTTAGGACGTTGCACACAGCAGACAACATAGTAGGTCTATTAAAGGTCTATTAAAACTGCGCACAGCGGACAATAATGTATCCAAATGCGCACAGTATACTTCAACAGGGCCGAGATCGAAAAGCCCAACTTGTACAACGCACAACATGTAATATTTATCAGTGTTTTATTACTGTTTTGAGATAATGTTAAACTGCTCGACGGCAGCTTATAATAAACCAAACACTTTACCTTTAGCAGGGTGCGTGCTCCACTTAGACAGCCCAAAATGTGGCTTTGCGCTCAGTGGTTGAGGAGATGAAGTCCTTCATGAGTACATTAATGTTAAAACTGTTTAAAATGTCGGTGTACACATTCATCAGGGACAGGTGTATGAGTCTCTCGTCATTTTAAACGCTGCAAGTTTGAGAAGCTTCGCTCTGATGAGGCCACATCCGCAGCATAGTAAAAATCACTGTAGCTGCAATCTGCACCACTGCATCTGGTTCAGTGGTTTGGCGAAGGCGACCGGGGATTATGCTAACTCTTGCGGTGGTGTTAGCGTTACTTTAATAACTTGTATTTATTTAGCATTACCAATTATTTTTCAATACTTACCCAAGCCTTCATTTTTAGGTAAATAGCAGGAGGATTATATTTAGAACCTTTTATTTTTTGTCTTTGGCAAAAAGTTATGTTATGTAGGCCTTCCAACAAGGGGCACCATGAAGAACCCCCATCACCCCTACTTCCCACAGCCATGGGTGTAGTGGACCTCGTTGTCATGATAACAACACACAACGGATATAATTTGGTTAGGTTTAGGCAAAAAAAAAAAGAACCCTTCTTGGTCAAGTCAAATAAGTAGGCTCATTGGATGGGTTAATAAACCTTTAGTATCATAGTTACAAAATAAGCACATGGTCAAGGATGTGAGACAGATATAGATAATAGAAAGATGCCTACTTTCCGATTCAACCAGGAAAGGATCAGAGAAAGGTAACATAACAATAAAACATAACTTGTGGTCCTAATAACCTGTCTGCACAGACGACATATGGGTTTGTTCATTATATTCTGTCTCAATCTGCTAATAAGATCATTCTTAATACAGTGGTATGGCAAAATAATCTTGACATTCACTTACTTGCTTGGTCCCTGAGCTTCGGTCCACAGCTAAAAACAATAAACATAATTATCTTTCAGCCATTTGTTAAGGAACTTGCCCAACCATAACAATACCTTAGCCACACTTCAACTAAACTACACTCAGTGTAACCACAACTGCTTCCTCACATTAAATTTACCATAACTATGCAATTGATGCTCTGCATAATGTAGAAATTGATCATTTGAATATCACTGATGGTTTTGTGGAGTGGAAAACCACCACTATGTCAACCGTAGGTTTGTGAACTCCCGCTAAGAAGCATATTGAGTTTCGTATTTTGACCAGAGTGATTTTATTTTTTTGGAACCAGACATTGAATTGGGAGTGGGTCTGACTGAAAGCTTGTCCACTGCAAGCCCACCTCCACCTGCAACCATGCAGTGACTGGACGCACCAGCTGTCAATCAAGCTGTAGCCACGCTTAGGTGTTTTGTCATCTACTTTACTCTAAATGAGACCCCAATTTACAAAATGAACATCATGCTGTATTGGAGAAGACTTGAAACTAGAGATTGAGACCATAAACTCCTCATGTTTACTGATGTTATAAGTTAAGTGAGAAGTAGATTCATTTTCTCATAGAATTATATAGAAACAGACTTCTTTTTACAACCATTGAGTCGCCCCCTGCAGGTGATTCCAGAGAATACAGGCTTCAAGCACTTGCTTCATTTTCCCAACACCGGTCGCTACATCTTATTTTGTACAGTCTATAGTATCGACATTATGATGAAGCCAAAGTGGCAAATACTGAACAAACTGCAAATACTAGATTCAAGTGTCCTTGAATGATAATAATTCAATAAATAATGTGTTGTCTCATGATACGGGCAGATGAAGACGTCAACAAGCTGGCCGCCATATTGGCAACTGCTCTTAACACAGTAAGAGCCTCAGGGAGAATCTACCAGCATGTCCGGGGTGGCTCCTGGGATCACACTATATTTAAAACATTCAATTAATTTTCAGTACATCAATTATATAGTGGTTATATGTTTTGTTGGAGTATGATGTTAGGTTGACAAGTAGGCGTGCGGTTATGGTGACCGTTAGCAAGGCGGTCATCTTCCAGCAGTGGATCACTCATTAAAACACAGCAGAGGGTACTGATAAAGAGAATGGGATTACTGTGATTAATACTTAGTGTCACTTGTAATGTCTTTAACGGAATGAATCATGGAGCTGCATACACGCGTCTGTGTGCACACATGCAACCGCACATTTATTCTCAGAATGATTTTGAGTTGGAAAATCTCTGTGCCATTTGTTACAAACAGTCCTTATCACTTTTTCTAACGCTAAGGTCACCTCTCACTGATAGCGCCCCTGGAATTTTTTCCCTGCTTAAACACAAAACTCACGAATGCACACTGCCGCACACACATACATGCACACACGCAGACACACACACTGTGCACACATATACCGACACCCTTGGTGATTAGTCACAGTTTGGTCGCCCTGGGGGCTCTACAAGAAACCAGTCGCCATGTGTTAGTCAGTTCCAAACATAGAAACTCTGCCTCTCTCTCTCGCTGCGCGTGTGTTATAAGCTATTTGGCAAATCCCAAGAGTTCTGCAGTGTGTGTGTGTGTGTGTGTGTGTGTCATTTTTGGGGACCTCACAAAGACGAACATTCATTTCCTGGAGACCACTTATAACCCTAACCTTAATCACTGACCCAAAAATGTACTTTTCCTCCCTTAGCTTTTGTCCCGCTTTCAAAATCTATCGCAAATGAACTGGTCTTTAGAGTTAGATTATTAGAGGACCACCCTACTAACACACACCCACACAGCAAGAGATGTGACAAAAAAGGTGGCGAGGAATAAGTGTGTGTGTGTGTATGTGTGTTGTGTTTGTGTGTGTGTCTGTTTTTGTGTGTGTGTATGCGTGCGTGAGTGTGTTTGTGTGTACATGCATGCGCGCGTGTGTTTGTGTGTGCGTGCGTGCATGTGTGTCTTTGTGTTGTATAGGACAGACCCCTGGCTGAGGCTCTGTTTTGCCCTAAAGCACAACAGATGTTGCTCTATTGCCCAGAACTGCATACACCCACACCCACATACAGTGACTTAAAATAAATCTGTTCATATCAAGAAATTAAGAAATCAATCAACCTGCCGACATACCTTACACATAATACAAGGAAATTCAAAACATTTATTTTAGTTTCTTATTATAGTTGAAACGTCTCTGATACAACACTTCAGCACCATGCTGAGCAGTCTTATGAAATGTAATTATTATGATAATAGTAATTATTCACATTTACATGCTAGAGGTCTCCATCTGTGACTGAGTAGTTCTTTAATCAAAAGAAAAGTCACGCCAGTCTGACCTGCTTACAAAGAGTTTTAAACTCAATGATTGGGAATCTGAAATTTCAGCATCGACGTCTCCTAGACTGAAACTAGGAGGATCATGTTAAATATACCTGAAAGCTACTTCTCACCATCCGAAATAAGAGAAACAAAGGACAGAAAACATGATGAGCCGCGGTCAGTGTGCACAACCCGCTTTTGATTACAACCAAAGAAAAGTCTTATCTTATCGTTCATTACCATTAGAAGCTAGTCAGAGTTTGAGCTTTGTCTCAGAGGCAGTCAAGTTAAAGAGAAGGGCAGCCACAAAAAAGTGAAGGCCAGCACTTGGTTTTTAAATACGGTCAGCAATACAACACTTATACGAGGCTGTAGCAAGAATCATAGTTTCACATATTACTAAACTCGTGTACATATACAATCATGCCTGGCTTCAAATTAAAGATGACTTAAAGACCTCAGGATTCTTCGTCTCATTGAATTCCCTCAATGGACACAATAGGATAATAATGAACACTACAAAATGGCTACCATGAAGCCAATTTTTTTCCCCAATGAACTTTAAATGGAGACCTAAAACAATTAAAATGAAACAATTAAATGAAAAAAAAATTAAATAAGAAGAAAAAATAAGGTTTACTGTTAAATTCACATCGATCTGATTACTGACACAAACATATTCTTACCTGTACCTTGTGGCTACAGTGCTGTTATCAATGAATATCACCAATGCTGTTAAAATTTACTGCAGTGCTCTTGTCAGAAAACTCTAGAGATGCAGATGTGCTGATTGTCATGTTAATTTGTTTTCTGAATTGTATCACCGATTCTGTGAGGATAACAGACCCAGCACTATGGAGCATGAAACATAAAATAAAAGTGTCAACTGAAGGTGGTGGTCAGTCCATGGTGATAACCTGGCTTTACATGCAGGCTCTCGAAGGCTAGGCTCAGGCTATGAGCTGGGTCAGCAGCGGTTAAAGTGCAAGTATCCATAAATGTATGACGGCAAAAAGGTTTCCCTGGGGCAGTAAATGAAATGCTCTTGCGCTTTCATTTCTCCATCAGAGAAGCCACAGACACACCAACTTGCTCACACACATGCGCGCACACATGCACACATGCACACATCGCGCACACACACACACACACACACACAGAAACGCACACAAACAACTTGTCAACACCGTGACCAGTTCACAGCTCCCGTGGGGCCAGTTATGAACCTGCAAGGCCAGCGTTTATAGATCTCCACTCTCAGTTCTCTCCACTAATACACAAACACATACCTACACAAACACTCACAAAGCACACAGGTGATATGACTGGACGGAAGACTAACACGTACGCCATCTGTTGATGAGGCGTTTCACCTTGTTGCCGGTTAGTAATGACTAAACTCCTACAGGAATTGACAATATATCTATATATGTGAGGTTGTGGTAGAAGTTAAACGAGCAGCACAACAACATTTTGTTCGTGGTGCTCAAAATGCAATGTCCAGATCCCACTGTCCGCACTTTTCGCTGGGGCTACATCTCCTGCATACCTCTATGGGGGTGGTGGTGCGGGTATCCAGGTATCCAGAAGCGCTGATTAAAGATGTATTCATAAATTTGGCTGAACTAAATATTCACTTTTCACTATAGTGTTCACTATGTGTTAGAATAATGCACCAGATCTGTACTGACATTTGGTGAAAAAGTGTACATGAAACTGCCGGCAGAGAAAAAGTGGGTGGAGGGAGAGAGAGAGAGTGAGAGAGACCTGATTAACTAGAGGTGTGTGTATAATGAAGATAGATGTTGGTGTAAACACAAGTAGCAGAGGCCCCGCAGTGCCGTCGTGTTGAGGGGGAAACAGAATTATTAATAATTATGCATATTAATATTGATGATTAAGTGGCTGATGTTAATGGTTACTTCTCTAATTAGCATCAGCAGGACGCAATATGCTGCAGATTAATTTTACACATGCAAATCAAGCGGCGAGACTGCAGTGATGACACTGCACCTCTCCGTCTCTCCCTCTCTCCCTCCCTCTCCCAGTTGCAGAATGTTTACTTGCACAACAGGCTCAAGGGTGTGTTTGCTTGGCATCTTGGCATGGTTTCTTTTCTTCTTCTTTTTTCAAAGCACATGTTTGTGCAAAGTCCTTTTGACATCATGAGCTGAAGTAATAATAATAATATAATGATATTTTTTATCATTATTAATTTCTCAAACAAAAATGGCAACACTCATTCACAGACGTTGTGGAATCATCATCACAGGCATCTCCTCTCTGCACGCTCTAGTCTGTTGACATGTCTGCGTCGCTCAACAGACGTGACATGATTCTCACCGTTGGTGACGCCTTTTGGAAATCGAAAATGAACCGAGAGGTCCCAGTAATACACATTTGAGTATTAGTCTGGCTACGCCAGGCTAAGGAAGAAGTGGACTGAATTTAAATGAACTGAAGGAAATAGAGAGACAGAGAGGGAGACACGACAATGATGCTTGAGGGAGATGAGGAGAAACAACAGGATCTTCCTCCTTCTCCTCCTTCTCCTCCACCTACTCATCCTCTGTTATCCTCCATATTGTTCAATTATTTCCATCGGGAAGAACAAATGAATACATGCCATGTGGTGAGAGCAGGGAGGAAAGAGGATGCTGACCTTTGAGAGGATTATGGGATTTGTGTTTGAACAAAGCGAGGAGGCAATATGGCAGATGTATTCTGCAAAATTGACGATTTAGCAGTGAAACGCCGTGATCAACAAGACAAGCCGGTGGCAGACCAAAAGGAGAGGATGGCTGTGTTAATGTAAAGATTTGTAAATAGCAGTTCGCCGAGGGACGAGGGCGATGCACTCATACTGGCAGAGTACAAAGTAATTTCTTTATTTCAGCAAGGTGGCAGTGGAGTGCAGGTGGCATTTAAAAGTCTACACTACATTTTGGTGTAGTACACACAGTATCGGCGGTGGCAATTTTCTATTGAATACAAAGCAACATCAACTCTGATCTGTCTGTGAGTTTAATATAGCATCTGCAGATGGATTCACAACTCAAATACATGGGATGTGCAAATGAGCACAGGGACGAGAAAACATCAGTGTTTTTTAACTTGCTGGTTGAGTCACATCTTATCTAATGCTGAGTTACACATTATTAACACTTTGAGTACAAAAACAGCATCTTTTGGGGATGATGGAGCAATTTAGGCCATCTTATCTTGTCCTGTCCTTGGACAGTGAGTGAGGCACTAACAGCTTGCTGTTCGCAGACACATTGGGTGTGTTTCACAGAAAAGTAAAAGGTAGGGTTTCAGAAAGAAGCACGGACAGAGAAAAAAACACAGAGCAAGACCAGCGATTCTCTCATCTTGTCAGATATTCTTAATCCTCTGCTTACCATCATATGCTGGCCAAAGAGTAGCAGCTCACCCCCGATTGTTCAAACACATCACCATTTTAAATGGTGAGTTACATATCTCACATTCAATAACTTCTATCTTGTAATTTAACATTTATCCTCATTTTCTATCAAGTTTGCTTCCTAAATGACAGGGCGGCTGTCCTTAACTCAATGAAAATGGTAGATTTACCTTTTTTTCTCGTTGTCTTAGCAGAGAAAATGTTAGCTTGCCCACTCACGGGTCACAACCTCGGGACAGAAGGCTTCAACCACACCCTATAGCCGTGTGTTTGTTTAGAAAGTGGCAGGTGAATGAACCAATCACATTTCCAGTTTTAGTGGGTGGGACCGGGCCTAACCAAAGGCCCGACACCAGAGCTACTTCACAGGCTTTACCTTTGTTCTGTCCAGGAGATTAAGATAGCCAGCAGATCATCGACTTCAGTCAGTCAAACAGAACAGATAGCTAAGTGATACAATGACACATGGTATGGTAACGAGAAAACAATGTTCTGATTTTACAAAAATTCTACTTTTTCATTATTGAGTTGAAGACCCAGCATCACAACACATACAGTACACTGGATTTTGGATATAAATTGCTTAAAAGCAACTGCATTAACCTGATACAAACTTTGGAGCTTTAAAAAAAAAAAAGGAAAATGGGTTGTTGCAACTTTTAGCATTTCCTTGCCCACAGATACCTTGTGTAAAAACAGCATGAATCAGCCAGTTGACTCAGTTGGATGTAGTTGACTGTCAGCCAACTGAAGAGTTTCTCCACTGGTACACTGGTGGTTTAAGTCAGAAAAATAATGGGCCTTTGGTTAATCAAAATTCAGATAATTATTGAGGGTCTTTGACGAGATTTGAACCCTGGGCACCTGAATGAAAATCAGATAAACTACAAAACACATTCAGCACCCCAACCTCCACACCCTTACCTATCTGCCTCACTTAACACAGAACACGGCACTGCCTGCACTGGCAATGGAAGAGGGCACTGGACATAAATCGAGAGGCTCAAAATTGGCCAATAGGAACGCAGTTCCTGGGACACGAGGCTGATAATTAACGTCATCTTTACGCTAATTTTCTTCTGGTTTTGAAACGTTGAGAGAAATTACAATTTTGTTTAACTGCAAGGTCTGTTTAAAGATGAATGATCCTTCCCTCAGTCACAGAAGGTATGGCTGGCCAATATTTTATAATAATATAATGGTTTTTTGGGCGGCATTTATCTCTTATTCACCCCTCCATCGCTCCCTGGCTGCCTAGTGTCTCAGCAAGACATTCCTATCTGACCTCTAAAAATATGGTGATGGCAGATTTGTGACTAGTGCTGATAACCAATCAGACAGCCCATGTCATGCAGGGCAGAAGACCACCGTCGACTCTTAAATCTCCTTTATTGCTTGTTGGCGATGGTTTGATTTGGTGGCGGAGGACAGTATGTTAAGTTCCTCACATAGATGTAGACAGGCTGACAGCCTGAGAATCGGCAAAGATCAAAACCAGGTTTACCTGGAACTGCGTCAGACCAGTGCATAGAATAGAATGAGACCGTTATATGTGTGAGTGATGAAAATGAGGCTTTCAAAAACTTCATCACACAGACAGACAGTTGTTCAGACTCAGGGCTGGTCCACTCCCCTGCATATGTAGATTGCAGTGATCAAGAGCTGTTACACACCACACACTTTGATCCTGCTGCTACACATGTCCATCTGCTGTGCTAGCCCCATGACACATCCACACACACACACACGTGCACTCAGAGGCCGGTACGCTCATGCTCAGACATGCATTCACACATTAGCAGAGGGCAAAGCTTTGATCAATAAATAACACTGTCACACAGGCTCTGATATCTACACATGCACGGTGCCTCGTAATGGCTCAGTGTGGATGGATGTAATCCCTGTTTGTTTCTAAACCAACCTCTCCATCTGCCCCCTGTTCTCCTGCCCAGCCAGGCCAGCCTCTAACCCCGCTGCCAACCAATCTGATGGACCCTTTTGACCCATGTCAGGCCGACAGTTGCATCTACACAAAAGACTAATTGAGACTAATTGAGATACAACCACAAATTCGGAGTGACATGAAAATACTGCTAATGTCAATATTATATCAATTATTGAAATTGCGACATCTTGTCTATAGCCTTTGTACACTATAACCATGGCTAAGTGAATACATTTAATTCACCAGTTTGGTCAATTTGAAACAGGGTGGCTTGGACATTTTATGGGTCAAACATTGCACACCACGTTGGTTTTTGTTTTGATGCTACAAAGCAAAAGATAGGTGGATACAATTCACACCAAGGTAGCGGACATGTAAAAAAAGAAATAATGCTAATAACTAAGACACAGGGTAAGAAAATGAAGAGAAATACTAGGACAGGCTTCATCTGAAAGCTCATACTGACTCCAACAACTTGGTAATGTCAATAGAATATGAAATATGGTAATTGTGTCTGTTGCTTTGTGATTCTTTCAGTTGACATGATTGCTACTTCAAAAAGGAAACTGTATGAGCTTTTCAGACCTTACAGAGCCAAGTCTGACAGATGTTAGTGGAAGCAAAAGTAGAAAGAAAACAAAGCTTAAAGAACACTTCATTCAGGGGTTTTGTAAGCATACATTAAAGATTATATATGAGATTTTAACATTAAAACCGATGCAAACCGTTATTTTCAAGATAGATCCAGCTATAATTGACAGCTGGACGCGCACATTTTTTTGCCCTGTAACATCTTTCGGAGACACAAACACTGTAAACACACTTGTCACCTGCCCACCACAGTGCTGTTAAACCAGTCTACAGGCACACAGCACAGCAAAGGGATGCCAATGGTGCTGGCCATACTAACTAGCTGCTACACTGTAAACCCGAACGTTCAAAGTTATTAAATAGATTAAGCAGTGTATACTCATAATTTTACAAAAAGTTCTACTAACTTAATTATGTCAAGTTGGTGTAACATGTTCTTCCTTTTTGAGTAATTTTAACTAATAATTTTTGATTAAATGGAACTATTTTGTGTATAAGTAAGCATAACTTAAAAACATAACTTAAGTACAACTTAATAGAATTAAGTAATTAAATGCTAAGAATGATAAAGTCCTGTTATTTCTATTGTTTCAAATAGGGATGATTTAAAAATAAACTTAATTTATATAGCACATGTTAAAATACAATGAAATCTCAAAGTGCTTCACCAAATAAGTAAAATCAATCATAACAAATAAATTGCAATCATAGCCTATTAAAACAGTAACAACTGATTGGGGCAAATGCTCTGAAATGCATTAGACATTAGTGGAAGATGAAATGTATTTATTTAGTTAATCTCTGATTCACCCTCCAAATCCGCGGCGCTGATTCCTTACCGCTCTTTGGAAAAAAAACAGAAGAAGAAAAGTTTGAACGCGGTCGCGGGTGACAGGAAGCAACAGAAGGCCTGCAGAAAGTTACTACCTACGCACTGTAAGTTTTGAATGTTAATATTTATTCACTTTTATACATTTGTTGATGTGTTTGTGTCAGAGAGCGTAGACCTTCTCCAAGCCCCCGCCCAGTGGTTTATCACGGGAATCTTGTAGGGCATTGGCAACTTGGTCACGTTAAGTCAGATATAGGTTAGCTGCTAAAGGGCTAACCACTTAGCGCGACCACTAACTTTACACACGCTATGGCGTTAGTTCAGTCTCAAAACTCGCGCACGCACAAACCACACGCGTGCGTATAGTACGAGAGAGCAGATCAACACCGCGAGCATAAGACACACTTGCGAGGGCGCATTTCTGCTCTGCACGCGCACAGAACGGCATCCGCGAGAGCGAGCATTGGTGCTCACTCGCAACTGCTGAACTCGCTCGCTCCACTTCACAACACGCGCGCTTGACAAGTTGAGTTTTGAGACTTTGGAGGCGAGATCAGTGACTGATGCTCCCCTCAGTTGATTGGTCACTTCTCTCCAGTCTTTTTCACTGGCCTTTGCAACACCTTGCTGAGAACATGAGGGAAGGTGGGGGTGTGGCTAATATCGAGGGGCAATGATTATTGTATATATAACCTTTAAGCATCTTCTGCACTTTTGTTAGTATATTTTAGATTAGTGGAATTAGTAGTATTGTTAGTACACAATGTCAGTTTTGTTAGTATATTCGTTGGTGTTAATATTCTTTAGTATTTCGGTTAGAACATAATTTAAGAGAACAACACAGAAGGGAAGAAAAAGGTTATTCAAGGAAGTTTATCAAATAAAACAAGGCAGAAAGGGATTGAAGGAGATCAAGGTGACAGAGTGTATCAGGGACAGAGTGCACATGCAACACATGGTGGCTACTGGTTTCATTTCACCACTTTGGCATCAGTTTGTGTCTTGCAGAATTGCTATGTCCCTTTTTTGCCTATTTTGATTAGTATAATTATAATAGATACCGGTGATATGTTTACATGAATATTTATTATTTAAATGTGACCTTGATATCTCTACTAACCCTTACCAATAGCTTCTATGAATTAGGCATTTATATAATAACTTAAAGTCACTATATACTGAAATTCGGCCTTTTGAGTCCCCTAGATCTGCTCAAATACATTCATATATGGGATTTTCAATAATTGTAAAGACAGATTTGCACTGGGGAAAAAATAAAGATGAGTTTATCTTTGACCTTGTAAATAGTAGACTAAACAATCCCACATTTAGGTCCATGGTCTTCATCAGATTATGGAATTTGATCAGTCGTCCTTGATATTGATCTGTTGACATGTTATAATTTAATCCGTAGCACATTTATGACATATTGTTCACACTAGCTTAATGAATTATCATGCTTACCTATAAACCAACATGATCTTGTAAAGGTTATGATTGGTCCTTGATTTGGGATTGATCTATTTATTTTTTTGTATTCAAATGACTAACTAATTATACATTTTTAGACACGTTTGTTCTGCAGGGATCGGCTTTAGAACACTTTTAGAAAAACCTTTTTGTTGTTGTTTTTTTTTTTAATAAATCCTAGTTCATGCATTGTCTTTGTGTGAATGAAACCAGCAGCAGTTTAATTATATTTGTGTAGATTGATTGATTTCAGGAAACATCCTTTGACCAATTGTATATTGGAACATGACTGTGGCTGCCGTCATGTATAGCACACAATAAATCAAACATGCACATTATCTTGTGCATACTGGTGGGTTGGTGGCAAGTGGCAAAAGTTGTGGCTACAGAAGCCTGGCACAACGGAGCGTGCCCAGATGGCCTTCTGTTGTCCAGGCCTTGGCCAGATTAGACCAATTTCTGAAGTATCCGCAGAGCTGCTGTAAACCTCGCCACGCCAACCCTGCTTGTGCCAGATTATCATAAGCGTAACAATGCTGGGCTATACAGCCCACTCGCTGAATATATCAATATGAGCTGAATGAGCAGGACAGGAACAAACTTAGCAATGGCAGACTGCTACATCCTGATGGAAAGACGGTGCCAAGACAAAGCAAAGTGGTGGACATATTCCTGGTGTTTTTATCACATGATAACAACATAAACGCGTCCGTAATCACAATGCTATTCCATGATGTTTTAGACAGATTTTACCAGCCATTAGACATGTTTAAATAACATTACACGTGCAGAACATTGCAGTTAATCACAAGGACTTGATGTTCATACAAAATTATATGAATTGCATGAGATAAAACAAACTAACTAACCAAAGCTAAAACAGCGTTTAGAGCGTGATGGGGCAGAATTTCCACTGAGAAATTGGGAAGATGATAACATACAGTGTGCGCTGGGATTTAATAAAGGGCACTCATTCCATCCATTTGGTTTAGAAAAAAAATAAATCTGTAATCAAATCATCATATCAAATATGAACCATACTGACTGGAGCAGACGGAATTCTAATCAAAAGGCAAATTTGGGCCAATTTCACACTAAATCTGAAGAAAAGTTATGGTCTCTGATCTGTTATCTTTTTTCTGTTTTGTCTGAAATGTGTTATTACACTGCAGCCTCTCGCAATGAAACAGCTCAAATGTGCTTATTTTATAATGATTTCAAAAAAATAAATTTGGGCTCCTTTGAAGTTGTAGGACAATATCTTGCAATGAATCTTCTGTCTCACTGTCTGCATGTGTACCTAGAGGCAATAATAAAAAAATAAAAAATTCTTAGAATCTGAAATATCTTGAACCTTTTCTACTCTGCAATCATGGGATTTTTTTGGGCATTTTACGAAGGGAAGAACAAGAAATATTGCAGCAAATATTACAACATATCAGAATGAAGCTGATGAAAGCTCCCTCTCCACTAAAATAGCTGAGGAAATATTTGAGCCTCGCTCTGCTAATGTACAGGCAGCATGGCAAAGGTCTGCAGATGATACAAACACACACACACACTTTGCAGCCTATCTTTACAAAAATCATTGCAGTACAATCAACTAAATAAGTAACAGATTACTATATACAAATAGATATATCATGAATAATTGAAGCATTACATTATTTGATCATAATATTTTAAACAAAATTTGGTGAGAGAAATTGTTACCAAATAAAAATACCTGCGCTCACAGGAAAGATATAATCAGCCACTAATAAAGACCCAAGTGAAGCGGTTTGTTTCAGGGATAGGCACTTCTCCCAAATTTCTGAAATGAGCTGTGTCAGGGCTACAGATCAAGAAAGGATGCAGAGGGGAAGGGAAGGGGGTAGTAGAGATGGCACGGAGGCACAGAAAGAGTCATGAACCCAAATCATTGGGGTATTTGTTTCAGGGAGAAAGAAATTAATAAGCATGGAAATAATAGTCCTCAATACTTAGCCAGCAGGAAATTAACTAACAGGAAAGAGGAAGACCAATTACAGTGGAGGGAGAGAATGAAAGGAGATACGTGTGAGAGGGTGGAGGGTTGGGACAATTGGTGGTAATTTTTGGGGAAGGATAAACATTAGGGATAATGCCTGCGTGTGAGGAAATGCTCCTCAAGCAAACACAGTCCTAATTTGGATACAATTAAAATCACGCTCCATGGATGTGATTTGTGTGTGTGTGTGTGTTGTGTGTGCATTTGGACCAAGGCAGGAAACCAAATCACTCCACCTACTTTCTCTTTTTTTGTGGTTTCCCAAAAATAACATGTTTGTCAACTACCTTTTTAAAGAGGAGACATAATTATTATAAGTGCTCTTCCAAACAATGACATAATTTCGACCTCTTAAGAGATCCCTCTTCCTGTGTGCTCAAATGATCTTTTGTGGTGTGATTCTGAAAATCACCACCAACAGTGGAGCTAGCTATGCACTTAAACACTGAGGCTGTAGGAGATCAGATAACACACAGTGAAGGGAAAAGAACATGACGCCAACAAAAGTGGCTGACATTTGGACCAACTTCATAAATAATACCGTCGAGAACAAATGGAGTACGTGGTTTTGTTGGGAGAGAAACCCTGCAGCTACAAAATCATTGGGAAGGAAACAACAAAATCTGAGGAGACACTTAAAGGCACCGCACAAAAACTAGGGAAACTAAACGCAAAGTCAACTACTAAAGGAAGTACAGCAGTGCAATTGTCTCTATTAACATCTCACAACAACAAGGCACATTTCCTGCACAGTCAACCACATTGGCCAACGTCGCTGAAGACAAAGTTTGTTTGTTTTGTACTATTTTACATGCACACTTGCATGCACATGTTAATCACCGTTTACATTTAACGTCCTGTCCATTTTGAGTGGGTCTGTGATAGCTTAGTGTAAAATATCTGCCACATCTACTTGACATCAAAATGTAAAACATATAATGTAGAAGATTGTTTTGGATTTGGATAACATTTGTTGGACACTAGTAACTGTAGCTGTCCCAATACATTGTGTGCAAAGAGGCTCCACATATTTGATTCACAAATGTATTTCAATTGTAGACACTTGATGTATAGCAACGTTTAGTGCAACACGACCACTAAGGCCGACAAAGTTACAGAATAAAATCACTTTCTGCCGCGGTCCTGACTGAACAAAACTTATACTTTTACGATTCATTGCAGGGCTTTTGGACAAGTTTTTTTTTTACTGTGAAGTACTTCTTTCTGGTAACTTTCTAATTGACTCACATTTAAGAGTTAGGCTAAATTTTATTTTTCAGTGTTTGTGTTAAGATGAAATCTAAACAGTTTATAAAATCAACACTAAATCACTCACTAACTATCGTATTAATCCCTTTTTTGGGGGGATCAATCAATTGGTTTTTTGGAGCAAACAATAGAATGCTCTGGTTTTCTCCCTCTCCCTGCTTTCTGGTCCTTTTTCCTGCATTGTCTTTTCTCAAGCCAGGACGTTTTCTATGTGATCGTGGTGCTGAACACAGGGCAGAAAAATGGATATTTTACTGGCCGGGTATATCTTAAAACAATCAGAGGCTTGATGAATTGGCTGAATGGCTGATGTATGGGTAAGATGGAAGGGTTATTTGGAGGAGGTTTGAGTCAGGGAAATGCACCTCATCAATCAGCATGATTAAAGGTTTTGGCCAGGCCGAAACAAGCTCAACACTGTGAGGGCCTGGCCTTAAAGGCACAGTCCAATGTTTGGAAGGACATCAAACAAGCCCTGGGGAGGTTTTGGATTCATGCGTTGGCAGTTTCACTCAATGTCTCTGGCTTTGCACTTGTTGGGGTGCCACTTTTTGTAACATTTAACCTATTATTTTTTAGATTTAGTAGATATCAAACTGCAATTCCAAAACCACCGAATTGTTCAACAACAATTTTCCGATCATTGGGAAGAGAGATGATAAGGATATAATGACGTTATTATTCACTTGTCTGGAAATCTCAATTCTGTACATGGATGATAGAGAACTTAGCTTCTTAGTTTGAGTGATAAGTGAAACAAAAAAATCCCTATCATGAAGGACAATAAATTCTTGCCACCCTTGATAAGGACACTTTGAAAGCATTATACCATGTGTCCCCCACCATCTGCAAACATGGGGGAACTCCTTATCCATTAATCACACACACACACACACACACACACACACACACACACACACACACACACATGCATTCAAACACACCCTTGAACAGACACTGACAATAGCATACTATATACGTGCCCCATGGCCAAATCCATTGTAGCCAAGGCCCTTAAACGATAAATACAGCTTTGCGGAGCAACCCTGCATATTTAAAGCCACTAATTGCTTCCTGCAAAGCACCCACTCTCTCTCTCACTAACACACACACACACACACACACACACACACACCGTACACGCACTAAGCTAAGGAGAAAAATCACTGGCATTGGAGTAGGGAGTTCTGTAAGCAAAGCAGCCATCTCCAAGCGAACAGGTGTTGCAATGGCTGGCTGGGTAAGGTCAACCATACACTTTAACTAGTGGAGGCCAACCAACTGGCTGGAGAACATAATTATGAGCCTGGGAGACAGTGGACAGTTATTAATGAGGGAAGGTTTAAAAGACTACCTACTGCTTTCTGTTCTATTGCTTACTTGTACATTAGACTTATTTTAACAAGTTAATTTATTTTCTGTCAGGGTCTTGAGAAACATGCCATTAATTAAGGAGTTCCCGCATGTTGGCCAATTGGAAGGGTCTCACAGGTCCAAGGTCATTTAAAAAAAAAAAATTATGTAAATGTGGTTATTATGCTTAAATAAAGTTTTCAGACTTGGTCCACCACAAAATTTTAGGGGGGGAATACACAGCATCCACAGAGACCACTGCACTAAATTTCCATCCAGTGGAAGCCCACATTTTTAAGAGCCTTTCCTATTTTATATATGGACTTCGATGGAAGGACCTGCAGAGTTATGAAACGTCACATCTCCAGTTATGACTATAATATTTGCAACAACAAGGAAATGCTGAGATAGTCTATCGTTTATGTTGATGAATCCTAAATGCTGACCAGGGTGGCAAGGGTGATGTGTGTGGGTAAAGATATGAAATATTACAGACTTAAGTTAAAGTATGTTTATTAATAAATGAAATGTAGATGGTTTTACTATACTTTTTACTCGACTAAACAGATGGTTAAGATGGGTATTTCTGGCAGTGGAGCTATTAACTGAACTCCCTATCTACTGACTCAAAGTGGATAACTGACTGGAAAGCCCAGCGGCCATTGGTCCTGCACCTACTGTAGCTGAGCATACGCTCTTTCGCTGTCACTCACACGCGCAAACGCATACACATCAACATGTTTGGTGAGGTAAAGCCGTATGCTTTTGTCCATTGCCGGTGGGGTAAACAAACACACAGAGTCTAATCTGAGAGCAAACAGCGGCGCCTCATGTTAACCAGCAGGGATACAGTTTCCCTTAACACTATGAGGCCTGCAGCAGTTAAGAACTCGCACATCAGAGAGTGTTTGAGATGGAGTGAGAGAGAGAGAAGCAGAGTTTCTATGTTTGGAACTGACTAACACACGGCGACTGGTTTCTTGTAGAGCCATGCGTGGAACCGAGGATGTTTCCACGTCCAAAATAATAACAGATTATGAAACGTGATTGTTCTTTTGCTTTGGATTGTTTTATACTTTACCGTCCTTGTCTTTTTTCGCATTTTTATCACCGTTTGCACATTCAGTGTGGTGTATAGAACAAAATGGGAAGATAAACGAGGTAAATAGTATGCGCCAACTATTCAACTATTCAAGTGTCGACACTGAGATTCCAGCTCTTTATAGCTTTTCTTCCCCCCAAAAAGATTATAACGCTGCATTACTTTGGCATGGTTAAAAGGCCTGCATAAATATTTATTGTTATTATTTATCTATTACTTATCAGTCTATAAAACATGAAAAAATAATCACAAAATAGCAGACCTTTTGTAAAATTGATGTTGGCTTATTCATTTTCTGTTGATGAACCAAGGGTGCTGTTAGTCACACTGTGCAGTGCTTCAAACATCATCATTTAGCTTAGAAAAGGTGAATGAATCAAAAGGATTTAAATCTCAGCCATGAATGTGTGCACATGTAAAATTATGGATTTGAGAAAAAATGCCTGTCATTGTATATATATATATATATATATATATATGAGTGTTTGCACGGTATGTCCTGTATCACCATCCATGTACAGTGCTTTTGTCCTGCCTGCTGTGATGGCTTCCAGCCCTGTCACGACCCTGAGAGGAAATAAGAGGGTATTGAAAAGGAATGACTGATTAGCAAATAGAGATGATGGAGCACTTTCTTTAATATCCACTCTCGTGGTTTTGGCAGGGCTTGAAGGTTCCTGAGGAGGGTTGGGGGGGGGGGGTTCATCCAGTCACTGACATTTATATTTCCAAAACACCTGACCGACTGCTCAGCAGGCTTCCACATCTGGACAACTTCTACCTAGTTCAACTTTCATATTAGAGTCAAGAAACGAGGCGTTTCACTGATATTTGTATATTATTTAGTATTTGCAATGCAAACATATAAGTCATGTAAAAAGGAATGAGTGTCTGAATAACAGATGAGAGAAGAGAGACAATGCAGACCACCTGCAAAGGACATTAACATTGGGATTCACATAAACTTCCTGCCATCAACATCACAAAGAACCGTGTAGCATTTATGCTTTTTTTTCACATGCACAGACAAATATATGCACACACACACACACACACACACACACACACGTACACCCTACACATACATGCCCCCAGACTAACAGCACTTTAGTTGAGTGAAAGGCGGATATTGCCCTATATCTTTATTTTGGTATGGTTTAATAAGGAAGGGGGGGGGGACCCAATCGTTTCCTTTCATTCAAATCAAATGACAGCATAATCTCCTTTAGAAATGAGGCAGCAAACCTTTGTTTCCATCACGTGTCACAACCTGCCCATACCTTCCCTCTGGGTAAGGCAGTGACATCCATACGCAAGGGAAACAGGATTAGGAATTAGACCGATGAGAAGATATGAGATAGAAGAAGATGAAAACAGTCTTTGGAATGGAAGTGGGGGTTGGGGTGCAGAATATCAGAGATGACAATGCCGTGATAGATTAAAGACTACTAAATATAACTAGAACGGCACACAGCAGAGCTCATACCTCTGCCAAGGCCCAACAGTCCCTTGAAACCCCAGCTAAATCCCCTAGATCAGGATTTTTATTTGGATCCACGGACACTCATAGATATCAATTTTCTAAATATAACAGTTTTTTTCCGTCAATGTCCATGCATTATTACCAATGAAAAGTGCGTGGCAAAAAAGCGCCCTATCTCACAATGTCAAAGAAAGTAATTAAAACAATTCCTGGATGCCGAAGCCACTTTGCCAAGTTGTTTCTTGGCATATGTCACATTCTTCCACCAAGTTTCTTGTGAATCTGTCCAGAAGTTTTGTGAAATCGTGCTGACAAAAAAAACTAACCAACCGACCAACTGTTTTTTAAACTGTGACGAACAGCTTAATATCATAATTGCCCCAGTAGGCAATTCAAGTTCTAGGAAAGGAGAACACAATTAATAATAATGGTCTGTTTAACCCCTTCAAACTTCAAAGCCACTCTTTGCATATAAAATTACAAAACTCTGACCATGCAGTGAGAGCAGATATTGACTATAGATACCAGTTTAAACTAGTTATGAACAGGAGCAAAGACCTGTGAAACCAAGTGAGGAGCTGAGATTCAAAGCTGAGTGGTTATCTAGGACCAGTTCAAACTGGAGGAGAAGCAGACCAATGGATCTCAACAGCAGCAACAACTACAACACAGCAGGTATCATAGTCCAAAGAGAAACAAACAAAGAAAGGAAGAAATGTACAATGGTGCTAAAATGAGCTCCATTGAATATTGCCAGGTTTGTCATCAGCACACGCAATCATCAAGACAAGACTAGGAGGAATGAAGGGAGGAAGAAGGAGAGAAAGACAGAAAACGAAAAAAGATTCTGGTGCTAGCACTCAAGCTAAGGTCAACTGAAATGCAACCAGAGCCGACACCAAAAGAGATTGACCCAGAGATGGCCGCCAAAGGAATCACCCAGAAAGAAAGGAAGAATAAAGAATGAAGAGGTTCACAACAGGCCAACAATGGTTGTGTATCCCACAGCAGGATCCTTACCTAGGATGCCCAGTCGGTAGTTTACAGTTATGACAATCACGTTCCCGTAGCTGGCCAGGATGCTGCCGTCAAACATATTCCCAGTTCCTTCCATGTAGGAGCCCCCGTGGATGAAAACCATCACAGGCTTAGGGCTTCCACTCTCCCTAATGTCTGAAGGAGGGGAAAGGAAGAGGAGGAAGAGGAGGAGGTGGAGAAGGCAGAGGGACTGATTAGGTGGCAGATTGAAGGTGACAGCAAGAAATGAAATTTCAATACTTAGGGGGCTTTGGCCACCTCTTTAATTCGTTTTTCTTCTCTTTTTTTGGAGTAATCCTTGCACTTTGGCTTTTTAATGTGGAGACCTTGTTAGTTTGAGGCGTCAAACCATTCATTTTTCAACTTGAGGCCGTGACATGTGCAGAAAATGTTGTTTTCTTTATTGATGAACCAATTTTAAATTCCATATAGTTCCTAATAAAACAGGATACTTAATGTGGCCAGTTTTAATTTTCCTCTAGTGCAACAGATTGTCAACGTGCAAGAGTGGCAATTGGAACTGTCAATGCCATGCTGTGGTAAAACTTGTGCAATTAATCTGGAAGAAAATCTAATTTTGAAAAAAAATAAATATATATATATATAATATGAAAAAACCGCTGCGCTATTCAAATTATAATTTGAACTCCGCTTAGCACGTCATGGTTGTTTAGCTGCAGGGAATTGTCAAGATTTTGTCAATATAATACACTGTGGCATGTGGGTTAACTTGTGGGAGACTTTTGATTTTTGAATATGAAGTGATCCAGCTATTACATCACAATTTAGTCCGTTCCACAATGACATAATAATTATATACACAATAAATCTGGTAGATGAGTTGTCATACAAAAAATCGTTTGTTTCCGTGAACAAAGAGATGTATTATTTGTTTATGTTTAGTCGCATCAGTCGAATCTTGGGTCAGGAAAAATGTTTAGCTTTCTTTTCAGCAGCATAATCATCTGTGTTAAACTATGTCACATCTGGCTGATTAGAGCAGAAGAAAGATGGGCCGTATTGTAAAGCTTTAGCCCCTTGACGTAGTTCTAATATGGGATGGGTTGTGAGCTAAAAGGATGAGAAGACTCGGAGAGATCTAACAACATGCTGCAACCCGCGTTCAAAACAAGGTTTCACTTTCATCTTCTGTATCCCAGAGATGGAGCGTTTCATCTTGCTTCCTAACTATCTCCATCACTACGTGCAGCGGCACACATCGTTTATCCCACTGATGTTTTACCACTCTGGGACTCGGGTCCAGAGAGACGTCAGTGTATCTATGGGGAATGAAAATTTAACCAAGCAGGAAAATAGTAAAAGTGTTACCT